>NW_016807155.1:4198-25057 GCF_001698545.2 Rhinopithecus bieti | reverse complement strand
TATGAATCTGGGTGCTCCTGTATTGGGTGCATATGTATTTAGGAGAGTTAGTTCTTCCTGTTGAATTGATCCCTTTACCATTATGTAATGGCCTTCTTTGTCTCTTTTGATCTTTGATGGTTTAAAGTCTGTTTTATCAGAGACTAGTATTGCAACCTCTGCTTTTTTTTGTTCTCCATTTGCTTGGTAGATCTTCCTCCATCCCTTTATTTTGAGCCTATATATGTCTCTGCATGTGAGATGGGTCTCCTGAATACAACAAACTGATGAGTTTTTATTCTTTATCCAATTTGCCAGTCTGTGCCTTTTAATTGGACAATTTAGTCCATTTACATTTAAGGTTAATATTGTTATGTGTGAACTTGATCCTGTAATTATGATGTTAGCTGGTTATTTTGCTCGTTAGTTAATGCATTTTCTTCCTAGCATTGATGGTCGTTACATTTTGGCATGCTTTTGCAGTGGCTGGTGTACCGGTTGTTCCTTTCCATGTTTAGTGTTCTTTCAGGATCTCTTGTAGGGCAGGCCTGGTGGTGACAAATATCTCTAAGTATTTGCTTGCCTGTAAAGGATTATTTTTCTCCTTCACTTATGAAACTTAGTTTGGCTGGATATGAAATTCTGGGTTGAAAATTCTTTTCTTAAAGAATGTTGAATATTGGCCCCCACTCTCTTCTGGCTTGTAGAGTTTCTGCCGAGAGATCTGCTGTTAGTCTGATGGGCTTCCCTTTTGTGGGTAACCCGACCTTTCTCTCTGGCTGCCCTTAAGATTTTTTCCTTCATTTCTTTGGTGAATCTGACAATTATGTGTCTTGGAGTTGCTCTTCTCGAGGAGTATCTTTGTGGTGCTCTTTGTATTTCCTGAATTTGAATGTTGGCCTGCCTAACTAGGTTGGGGAAGTTCTCCTGGATGATATGCTAAAGAGTGTTTTCCAACTTGGTTCCATTTTCCCCCTCACTTTCAGGCACACCAACAGATGTAGATTTTGTCTTTTCACATAATCCCATATTTCTTGGAGGCTTTGTACATTTTTTTTTCCTTTTTTTCTCTAGACTTCTCTTTCACTTCATTTCATTCATTTGATCTTCAATCACTGATACTCTTTCTTCCAGTTGATTGAGTCAATTACTGAAGCTTGTGCATTTGAAATGTATTTCTCGTGTCATGGTTTTTATCTCTGTCAGTTCGTTTATGGCCTTCTCTGCATTTCTTGTTCTAGTTATCCATTCTTCTATTCTTTTTTCAAGATTTTTAGTTTATTTGCGCTGGGCACGTAGTTCCTTCTTTAGCTCTGAGAAGTTTGATTGACTAAACACTTCTCCTCTCAACTCGTCAAAGTCATTCTCCATCCAGCTTTGATCCGTTGCTGGTGATGAGCTGCGTTCCTTTGGAGGGGGAGATGCGCTCTGATTTTTTGAATTTCCAGCTTTTCTGCCCTGCTTTTTCTGCATCTTTTGGTTTTACCTTCCTTTGGTCTTTGATGCTGGTGATGTACTGATGGGGTTTTGGTGTGGGTGTCCTTTCTGTTGGTTAGTTTTCTTTCTAACTGTCAGGACCCTCAGCTGTAGGTCTGTTGGAGATTGCTCGAGGTCCACTCCAGACCCTGTTTGCCTGGGTATCAGCAGCAGAGGCTGCAGAAGATAGAATATTGCAGAACAACAAGTGGTCCTGTCTGATTCTTGCTCTGGAAGCTTCATCTCAGAGGTGTACCCTGCCATGTGAGGTGTGAGGTGTTGGTCTGCACTTAGTGGGTGATGTCTCCCTGTTAGGCTACTCAGGGGTCAGGGACCCACCTGAGCAGGCAGTCTGTCCATTCTCAGATCTCAACTTCCATGCTGGGAGATCCACTGCTCTCCTTAAAGTTTTCAGAGAGGGTCATTAACATCTGCAGAGGTTTCTGCTGATTTTTGTTAACTATGCCCTGTCCCCAGAGGTGGAGTCTACAGAGACAGGCAGGCTCCCTTGAGCTGTGGTGGGCTCCACCCAGTTAGAGCTTCCCAGAGGCTTTGTTCACCTACTTAAGCCCTAGCAATGGCGGGCGCCCCTCCCCCAGCCATGCTGCCGCCTTGCAGTTAGATCTCAGACTGCTGTGCTAGCAATGAGGAAGGCATCCTGGGAGCGGGACCCTCTGGGCCAAGTGTGGGATATAATCTCCTGGTGTGCCGTTTGCTAAGACCCTTGGTAAAGCACAGTATTAGGGTGGGAGTTACTCAATTTTCCAGGTGTTGTATGTCATAGATTCGTTTGGCTAGGAAAAGGGATTCCCTTCCCCCTTGTGCTTCCCAGGTGAGGCAATGCCTCACCCTGCTTCAGGTCTGGCTACTCAGGCTGCACCAGCTGACCAGCACTGATTGTCTGACATTCCCCAGTGAGATGAACCCAGTACCTCAGTTGAAAATGCAGAAATCATTCCTGTGTCACTTCCGCTGGAAACTGGAGGCTGGAGCTCTGTCTATTTGGCCATCTTGCACACGACTCTGCTTCTCTCCAGTTTTTATTTGAGGATATTTCCTTTTTCACTATGGGCTTCAATGCAATCTAAAGTATCCCTTCTCAGATTCCACAGAAGAATTGCTAATAAACTGCTCCATGAACAGAATGATGTAACTCTGTGATGTGAATTCACATATTAGAGAGCAGTTTCTCAGAAAGCTTCTTTATGGCTTTTCTCTAAGGATATTTCCTTTGTCATGATAAGTTTCAAAGCAATCAGAAATGTCATTTCACAGAATCCACAGAAGCAGAGCTAACAAACTGCTGCAGATAACATTGGTATAACTCTGAGAGATGAATTCACATATCACAAGGAAATTTCTCCAAAGGCTTTTCTCAAGTTTTACTTGAAGATATTAACTTTTCAACATGGGCATCAAAGCAATCTAAACTATTACTTCTCAGATTACAGAGAAGAAGTACTAATAAGCTGCTCCATGAACAGAATGGTGTATATGTGTGAGGTGAATTCATACATAACAGAGCAGTTTCTCAGAAAGATATTTTGTACCATTTATATAAGGATATTTCTCTTTTCACCATAGGCTTCAAAGTGATCCAAAATCTCCATTCTCAGAATCCACAAAATCAGTGCTAGCAAACTACTCCATGAAAGAGTGGTGTGATTCTGAGGGATGAATTCACACATCACAAAGCACTTTCTCAGGAAGCTTCTTTCCAGTTGTTATCTGAGGACATTTCCTTTGCCACGATAGGGTTCAAACCAAGCAGAAATGTCCCTGGTCAGATCCCACAAAAAAAAGTGCTAGCAAAGGGCTCCATGAAAGATTTGTTTGACTCTGTGAGATGAATTCACACATCACAAAGCAGTTTCTCAGAAGGCTTCTTTCTAGTTTGTATGTGAGGATACTTCCTTTTTAACCATGGGCTTCCTTGCAATTAAAACTATCCCTTCTCGGATTCCACAGAAGCAGCATTAAGAAACTGCTCCATGGAGAGAATGCTGTAAATTCTCTGAGGTGAATTCACATATCACACAGCAGTTTTTCAGAAAACTTCTTTCTAGTTATTATCTGAGGATATATCCTTTGTCTCTGTAGGCTTCCACGTGATCCAAATTATCCCTTCTCTGATTCCACAGAAACAGTGCTAGTAGGCTGCTCCATGAAAGAGCAGTGTGCCTCACAGAGATGAATTCACCCATCACAAAGCAGTTTCTCAGAAAGCTTCTTCTAATTTTTCTCTGAGGATATATGTCTCCAAATGCTTCTCTTCAGTTATTATCTGAGGATATTTCCTTTTTCACCATAAGAATGCAATCGGAATATCCCATTACCAATTCCAGGAAGACAGAATTAGTAATCGGCTGCATGAAAAGGACGGTGTTACATTGTGAGATGAATACACACACCACAAAGTAGCTTCTCAGAAAGCTTCTTTCTCATTTTTATCTGAAAATAGTTTCTTTGTCATGATAGGATTCAACGTGATCAGAAATGTCACTTCTCAGCATCCACAGAAGCACAGGTAACAAACTGCTCTGGACAACATTGGTGTAGTTCTGTGAGATGAATTCACACATCACAAACCAGTTTCTCAGAAAGCTTCTTTCTAGTTTTTATCCGAGGATATTTCCCTTTTCATCATTGGCCTCAATGCACTCCCAAATATTCCACTACAGATTCCATGATAATAGTGTTAGCAAACTGCTCAATGAAAGAATGGTGTAATTCTGTGAGATGAATTCAGACATCACAAAGAAGTTTCCCTGAATGCTTATCTCCAGGTCTTATCTGAGGATATTTCATTCTTCACCGTAACACTCAATGTGCTCAGAATATCCCATTGCCGATTCCATGAAAAGAGTGTTAGTAATCTGCTCCACGAAAAGAACGGTGTTACATTGTGAGATGAATACACACATCATAAAGCAGTTTCTCAGAAACCTTCTTTCTAGTTTTTATCTCAGGATATTTCCTTTGTCACCATAGGCTGCAAAGCCATCCAAAATATCCCTTCTCAGATTACACAAAATCAGTGCTAACAAGGTGCTCCATGAAAGAGTAGTGTAACTCTGTGAGACAAATTCACACAACACCAAGCAGTTTCTCAGAAAACTTCTTTTCAAATTTTATCTGAGGATATTTGTTTTTTCACCATGGGCTTCAGTACAATCCAAAGTATCACTACTCAGATACCACAGAAGCAGTGCTAACACACTGCTCTATGAACAGAATGGTGTAACACTGTGAGATGAATTCACATGTGACAAAGCAGTTTCTCGGAAAGTTTCATTCTAGTTTTTATCTGAGGATATTGCCTTTGTCACCATAGGCTTCAAACAGATCTAAAAATCTCACTTCTCAGATTCCACAGAAGCAGTGCTAACAAACTGCTCCATGAACAGAATGGTGTAAAGCTGTGAGATGAATTCACACATCACGAAGCAGTTTCTCAGAAAGCTTCTTTCCAGTTTTTATTGGAGGATATTTCCTTTGTCACGATACGATTTAACACGATCAGAAATGTCACTTCTCAGAATCCACAGAAGCGCAGGTAACAAACTCTTCCGGATAACTTTGGTGTAACTCTGTGAGATGAATTCACACATCACAAACCAGTTTCTCAGAAAGCTTCTTTCACATTTACATCAGAGGACATTTACTTTTTCACCATCAGCCTCAATGCCCTCCAGAAATTCCCATTGCAGATTCCATGAGAATTGTGTAAGCAAACTGCACAATGAAAGAATGACGTAATGCTGTAAGGGGATTTCACACACCACAAAGAAATTTCTCCGAAGGTTTCTCTCCAGTTTTAATTAGAGGATAGTTCCTTTTTCACCATGGGCTTCAATACAATCTAAAGTATCCATTCTCAGATTCCACAGAAGAAGTGCTAATAAACTGCTCCATGTACAGAATGGTGTAAATCTGGGAGGTGAATTCACAAAACCTTTTTATAGCTTTTATATGAGGATATTTCCATTTTCACCATTGGCCTAAAAGTGATCCAATATGTCCCTTCTCAGATTCCACAAAATCAGTGCTAGCAAGCTGCGTCGTGAAAGAGTGGTGTAACTCTGAGGGATGAATTCACACATCACAAAGCACTTTATCAGGAAGCTTGTTTCCAGTTTTAATCTGAGGATATTTTCTTTGCCACAGTAGGATTCAAAGCAATCAGAAATGTCCCATGTCATATTCCACAGAAAATATTGTTGTCAAAGGGCTCCATGAAAGATTTGTGTGACTTTGTGAGATGAATTCACAGATCACAAAACAGTTTCTCAGAAAGCTTCTTTTAAGTTTTTGTCTGAGGACATTTCCCTTTTCACCATCAGCCTCAATGTCTTCTTCCCAAATATCCCATTGCAGATTCCACAAAAATAGTGTTAGCAAACTGCTCAATGAAAGAATGGTGTAATTGTGAGATGAATTCACACATCACAAAGGAGTTTCTCAGAAAGCTTCTTTCTAATTTGTATCTGAGGATACTTCCTTTTTCACCATGGGCTTACTTACAATCCAAACTATCCCTCTCGGATTCCACAGAAGGAAAGTTAAGAAACTGCTTCATGAAAAGAATGGTGTAAATTCTCTGAGGTGAATTCACATATCACACAGCAGTTTCGCAGAAAGCTTCTTTCTAGTTATTATCTGAGGACATATCCTTTGTCTCTGTAGGCTTCCACGTGATCCAAATTATCCCTTCTCTGAATACAAAGAAACAGTGCTAGCAGACTGCTCCATGAAAGAGTAGTGTACCTCCAAGAGATGAATTCACCCATCACAAAGCAGTTTCTCAGAAATCTTCTTTATAGTTTTTCTCTGAGAATATGTGTCTCTGAATGCATCTTTTCAGTATTTATCTGAGGATATTTCCTTTTCCATCGTAACACTATGCTTGGAATATCCCATTGCTGATTCCAGGAAAACAGGGTGAATAATCTGCTACATGAAAAGGACGGTGATACATTGTGAGATGAATACATACATAACAAAGTACCTTCTCAGAAAGCTTCTTTCTAGTTTTTATCAGAGGCTATTTCCTTTGTCAATATAGGATTCAACATGATCAGAAATGTCACTTCTCAGAATCCACAGAAGCACAGGTAACAAACTGTTCCAGATAACATTGGTGTAACTCTGTGAGATGAATTCACACATCACAAACCAGTTTCTCAGAAAGCTTCTTTCACGTTTCTGTCTGAGGACATTCCCTTTTTCACCATTGGCCTCAATGCTCTCCCGAAAATCCCATTGAAGATTCCAGGAGAAGACTGTCAGCAAATCGCACAATGAAAGAATGATACAATGCTGTGAGTTGAATTCACACATCACAAAGAAATTTCTCTGAAGGATTCTCTCCAGTTTTCATAAGAGGATATTTCCTTTTTCACCATGGGTTTCAATGCAATCTAAAGTATCCATTCTCAGATTCCACAAAAGAAGTGTTAATAAACTGTTCCATGTACAGAATGCTACAAATATGTGAGGTGAATTTTCACATCACAGAGTCATTTCTCAGGAAGCTTCTTTAAAGCTTTTATAAGAGGATATTTCCATTTCCACTTTTGGCATAAAAACCATCCAATACGTCTCCTCTCAGATTCCACAAACTCAGTGCTAGAAAGCTGAGCAATGAAAGATTGGTGTAACTCTGAGGGATGAATTCACACATCATAAAGCACTGTCTCAGGAAGCTTGTTTCCAGTTTTTACCTGAGGTTATTTCCTTTGACACGATAGGATTCAAAGCGATGAGAAATGTCCCTTGTCAGATGCCACAAAAACCAGTGCCAGCAAAGGGTTCCATGAAAAATTTGTACGACTCTGTGAGACGAATTCACACATCACAAAGCAGTTTCTCAGGAAGCTTCTTTTAAGTTTTTCTCTGAGGACATTTCCCTTTTCACCATCGGCGTCAATGCCATCCCAAATATCCCATTACAGATTCCACGAAATTCTGAATGAAAGAATGGTGTAACACCATTCTCAATGAAAGAATGGTGTAACACCATTCTCAATGAAAGAATGGTGTAACACTGTGAGATGAATTCACACATCACAAACCAGTTTCTCAGAAAGCTTCTTTCACGTTGATATCTGAGGACATTCCCTTTCTCACTATCGGCCTCAATGCTCTCCCAAAACTCCCATTGAAGATTCCATGAGAATAGTGTCAGCAAACCATACAATCAAACAATGATATAATGCTGTGAGTTGAATTCACACATCACAAAGAAATTTCTTCGAAGGATTATTTCCAGTTTTTATTAGAGGATATCTCCTTTTTTGCCATGGGTGGACCTCATGTAATCTAAAGACTCCATTCTAAGATTGCACAGAAGAAGTGCTAATAAACTGTTCCATGTACAGAATGGTGTAAATCTGTGGGGTGAATTCACACATCACAGAGCAGTTTCTCAGAAAGCTTCTTTTTACCTCTTATATGAGGAAATTTCCATTTTCACCATTGGCCTAAAAGCCATCCAATATATCTCCTCACAGATTCCAAAAACTCAGTGCTAGCAAGCTGCACCATGAAAGATTGGTGTATCTCTGAGGGATGAATTCAAACATCACAAAGCAGTTTCTCAGGAAGCTTGTTTCTACTTTTTATCAGAGGATATTTCCTTTGCCTCGGTAGGATTCCCAGCGAGCAGAAATGTCCCTGGTCAGATTCCACAAAAACCAGTGCCAGCAAAGGGCTCCATGAAGATTTGTGTGACTCTGTGAGATGAATTCACACATCACAAAGCAGTTTCTTCGAACGCTTATCTCCAGGTCTTATCTGTGGATATTTCCTTTTTTGCCATAACACTCAATGTACTCGGAATATCCCATTGCCAATTCCATGAAAAGAGTGTTGGTAATCTGCTCCATGAAAGGACGGTGTTACATTGTGAGATGAACACACATTTCGTAAAGTAGTTTCTCAGAAACTTCTTTCTAGTTTTTTTCTCAGGATGTTTCCTTTGTCACATAGGCATCACAGCAATCCAAATAACCCTTCGCAGAATCCACAAAGTCAGTGTTAGGAAGCTGCTCCATGAAAAAGTAGTGTAACACTGTGAGACGAATTCACACAGCATCAAGCAGTTTCTCAGAAAGTTTCTCTTCAAATTTTTTCTGAGGTTATTAGTTTTTTCACCATGGGCTTCAATACAACCCAAAGTATCACTACTGAGATTCTGCAGGAGGAGTAAATGCTGTAAAGCTGTGAGATGAATTCACACACAACAAAGCAGTTTCTCAGAAAGCTTCTTTCTACTTTTTATCTGAGGATATTGCCTTTCTCACCATAGGCTTCCAACTGATCTAAAACATCCCTTCTTAGATGAAACAGAAACAGTCCTAACAAACTGCACCATGATCAAAATTGTGTAACTCTGTGAGATGAATGTCACACATTCACAAGCAATTTCTCGGAAAGCTTCTTTCTAGTTTTTACGGAGGTTATTTCCT
Source organism: Rhinopithecus bieti (assembly GCF_001698545.2). Lineage (NCBI taxonomy): Eukaryota > Metazoa > Chordata > Mammalia > Primates > Cercopithecidae > Rhinopithecus > Rhinopithecus bieti. The sequence goes on along the minus strand of NW_016807155.1, from coordinate 16,133 downwards.
TTGTACTTTGTCACCACGCGGATACAACATATTCGAAAATGTGCACTTCTTCAGCAAATCCAACAAGAAGTACGAGGTAAACAAACTGCTTCCAGATAAATTGGTGGAGCTCTGTGAGATGATTCACACTCTCACACCAGTTTCTCAGAAAGACTTCTTCACGCTTGATATCTGACGACATTCTCTTTTTCACACTCAGACTCAATGCTCTCTCAACTCCAAATTAAAGATTCCAGGGAATATGTCGAGCAAACCGCACAATGGAAGAGAATGATTATAATGCTGTGAGTTAAATTCACACATCACAAAGAAATTTCTGCGAAGGATTCTCTCCACTTTTCATTAAAGGATACTTCCTTTTTCACCGTGGACCTCCACACAATCTCAAGAATCTGCTCTCAGATTACACAGAAGAAGTGCTAATAAACTGTTCCATGTACAGAATGGTGTCAGTCTCGGAGGGGAATTCGCACATCAAAGAGCGGTTTCTCAGAAAGTTTCTTTCTAGCTTTTCTATGAGGATATTTCCATTTTCACCATTGGCCTAAAAAACATCCAATATATGTCCTCTCAGATTGCACAAACTCAGAGCTAGCAAGCTGCACCATGAATGATTGGTGTAACTTTGAGGGATGAATTCACCCATCACAAAGCACTTTCCACGGAATCTTGTTTCCAGTTTTCATCTGAAGATATTTCCTTTGCCACGGTAGGATTCCAAGCGAGCAGAAATGTCCCTGGTCAGATTCCACAAATACCAGTGCCAGCAAAGGGCTGCAGGAAAGATTTGTGTGACTCTGTGAGACGAATTCACACATCACAAAGCAGTTTCTCAGAAAGATTCTTTTAAGATTTTCTCTGAGGTTTTTTCCCTTTTGCCATCGGCCTCAATGCCCTCCCAAATATCCCATTGTAGATTCCACGAAATTAGTGTTAACAAACTGCTCCATGAAAGAATGTTGTAACTCTGTGAGATGAATTCACACATCACAAAGCAGCTTCTCCAAACGCTTCTCTCCAGGACTTATCTAAGAATATTTCCTTTTTGACCATAACACTGAAACATCCCATCTCAGAGGCCACAGAAACAGTCCTAACAAACTATGCCATGAACAGAATGGTGTATCTCTGTGAGATGATTTCACACATCACAACGCAATTTCTCAGAACCCTTCTTTCTAGTTTTTATCAGAGGATATTTCCTTTGTAACCATAGCATTCAACGCTATGAGAAATGTCAGTTCTCAGAATCCACAGAAGCACAGGTAACAAACTGTTGTGGATAACATTAGTGGAGCTCTGTGAGGTGAAATCACACATCACAAAACAGTTTCTCAGAAAGCTTCCTTCACGTTGATAGCTGAGGACATCCCCGTTTTCACCATCGGCCTCAATGCTCTCCTGAAACTCCCATTGAAGATTCCAGGAGAGTAGTGTCAGCAAACCACACAATGAAAGAATGATATAATGCTGTGGGTAGAATTCACACATCACAAAGAAACTTCTCCGAAGGATTCTCTCCAGTTTTCATTAGAGGATATTTCCTTTTTCACCGTGGACTTCTGTGCAATCTCAAGAATATGCTCTCAGAATCCACAGAAGAAGTGCTAAGAAACTGTTCCATGTACAGAATGGTGTCAGTCTGTGAGTGGAATTCACACATCAAAGAGCGTTTTCTCAGAAAGCTTCTATCTAGCTCTTCTAGGAGGTTATTTCCATTTTCACCATTGGCCTAAAAGCCATCCAATATATCTGCTCTCAGATTACACAAATTCAGAGTAAGTAAGCTGCGCCATGAAAGATTGGTGTAAATTTGAGGGATGAATTCACACATCACAAAGCAGTTTCCCAGGAAGCTTGTTTCCATTTTTATTTGAGGATAATTCCTTTGCCACGGTAGACTTTCAAGTGAGCAGAAATGTCCCTGGTCAGATTCCACAAAAACTAGTGCCAGCAAAGGGCTCCATGAAAGATTTGTGTGACTAAGTGAGACGAATTCACACATCACAAAGCAGTTTCTCAGAAAGCTTTTGTCTACTTTTATCTGAGGATATTGCCTTTCTCACCATAGGCTTCCAACCGATCTAAAACATCCCTGCTCAGATGCCAAAGAAACAGTCCTAACAAACTGCACTATGAACAGAATGGTGTAACTCTGTGAGATGAATTCACACATCACAAAGCAGTTTCTCAGAAAGCTTCTTTCTAGTTTTTATCGGAAGATAGTTTATTTGTCACCATAGGATACAATGCTATCAGAAATGTCACTTCTCATAATCCACAGAAGCACAGGTAACAAAGGGTTCAGGATAACATTGGTGGAGCTCTCTGAGCTGAATTCACACATCACAAATCAGTTTCTCAGAAAGCTTCTTTCACGTTGCTATCTGAGGACATTCCCTTTTTCACCATCAGCCTCAATGCTCTCCCGAAACTCCCATTGAAGATTCCAGGAGAGTACTGTCAGCAAACCGCACAATGAAAGATTGCTATAATGTTGTGAGTTGAATTCACACATCACAAAGAAAGTTCTCCGAAGGATTCTCTCCTGTTTTCAATAGAGGATATTTCGTTGTTCACCGTGGACTTTCATGCAATCTAAATCCACTCCCAGATTACACAAAAGAAGTGCTAGGAAACTGTTCCATGTACAGAATGGTGTCAGTCTGTGAGGGAAATTCACATATCACAGAGCAGTTTCTCAGAAAGCTTATTTCCAGCTTTTCTAGGAGGATACTTCCATTTTCACCATTGGCCTAAAAGATATCCAATATATCTCCTCTCAGATTACACAAACTCAGAGCTAGCAAGCTGCGCCGTGAAAGATTGCTGTAACTCTGAGGGATGAATTCACACATCACAAAGCACTTTCCCAGGATGCTTGTTTTCAGTTTTTATCTGAGGCAATTTCTTTTGCCACGGTAGGATTCCAAGAGAACAGAAACGTCCCTGGACAGATTCCACAAAAACCAGTGGCAGCAAAGGGCTCCATGAAAGATTTGTGTGACTCTGTGAGACGAATTCACATATCACAAAGCAGTTTCTCAGAAAGCATCTTTTAAATTTTTCCCTGAGGACAATTCCCTTTTCACCCTCGGCCTCGATGCCCTCCCAAATATCCCATTGTAGATCCCACGAAATTAGTGTTAGCAAACTGCTCCATGAAAGAATGGTGTAACTCTGTGAGAAGAATTCACAATCACAAACCCGTTTCTCCGAATGCTTCTCTCCGGGTCTTATCTCAGGATATTTCCTCTTTCACCATCACACTCAGTGTACTCGGAATATCCCATTGTCGATTCCATGAAAAGAGTGTTGGTAATCTGCTCCATGAAAAGGACGCTGTTACATCGTGAGATGAATACACACATCATAAAGCATATTCAGAGAAACCTTCTTTCTAGTTTTTATCTCAGGATATTTCCTTGGTCACATAGGCATCAAAGCGATCCAAAATATCCATTCTCAGAATTCACAAAGTCAGTTTTAGGAAACTGCTCCATGAAAGAGTAGTGTAACTGTGTGAGACGAATTCACACAGCATCAAGCAGTTTCTCAGAAAGCTTCTCTTCAAATTTTATCTGAGGATATTTATTTTTTCACCACGGACTTCAATAAAATCCAAAGTATCACTACTGAGATTCCTCAGAAGGAGTGCAAACAAACGGCTCCATGAACAGAATGCTGTAAAACTTTGAAGTGAATTCACACTTCATAATCCCATTTCTCAGAAAGATTTTTTTCTACTTTTTATCAGAGGACATTGCCTTTCTCAACATAGGCTTCCAACCGACATAAAGCATCCCTTCTCAGATGCCACAGAAACAGTCCTAGCAAACTGCAACAAGAACAGAATGGTGTAACTCCTTGAAATGAATACACACATCATAAAGCAGTCTCAGATATCTGCTTTCTAGTTTTTATCTCAGGATATTTCCTTTGTCACATAGGCATCACAGCAATCCAAAATATCCCTTCTCAGAATCCACAAACTCAGTGTTCGGAAGCTGCTCCATGAAAGAGTAGTGTAACTATGCCAGTCGAATTCCGACAGCATCAAGCAGTTTCTCAGAAAGCTTCTCTTCAAATTTTATCTGAGAATATTTGTTTTTTCACCTTGGGCTACAATACAATCCAAAGTATCACAACTGAGATTCCACAGAGGGAGTGCAAACAAACAGCTCCATGAACAGAATGCTGTAAAGCTGTGAGGTTAATTCACACAGGACAAAGCAGTTTCTCAGAAAGATTCTTTCTACTTTTTATCTGAGGACATTGTCTTTCTCACCATAGGCTTCCAACCGATCTAAAACATCCCTTCTCAGACGCCACAGAAACAGTCCTAACAAACTGGACCATGAACAGAATGGTGTAACACTGTGAGATGAATTCACACATCACAAAGCAGTTTCTCAGAAAGCATCTTTTAAGTTTTTCTCTGAGGACAATTCCCTTTTCACCATCAGCCTCAACGACCTCCCAAATATCCCATTGCAGATTCCACACAATTAGTGTTAGCAAACTGCCCCATGACAGAATGATGTAACTCTGTGAGATGAATTCACAATCACAAACCAGTTTCTCCCAATGCTTTTCTCCTGGTCTTATTTGAGGATATTTCTTCTTTTACCATAACAATGTACTCCCAATATCCCATTGTCGATTCCATGAAAAGAGCATTAGTAATCGGCTCCATGAAAAAGACGGTGTTACATTGTGAGAAGAATACACACATCATAAAGCAGTTTCTCAGAAAGCTTCTTTCTAGTTCTTATCTCAGGATATTTCCTTGGTCACATAGGCATCACAGCATTCCAAAATATCCCTTCTCAGAATCCTCAGTCAGGGTTAGGAAGCTGTTCCATGAAAGAGTAGTGTACCTCTGTGAGACGAATTCACACAGCATCAGGCAGTTTGTCAGAAAGCTTCTCTTCAAATGTTTTCTGAGGATATTTTTTTTTCCCACCATGGCCTTCAATACAATCCAAACTATCACTACTGAGATTCCACAGAAGGAGGGCAAACAAACTGCTCCATGAACAGAATGCTGTAAAGGTGTGAGCTGAATTCACACATGACAAAGCAGTTTTTCAGAAAGCTTCTTTCTACTTTTTATCTGAGGACATTGCCTTTCCCACCATAGGCTTCCAAATGATCAAAATCATCCCTTCTCAGAAGCCCCAGAAACAGTCCTAACAAACTGCATCATGAACAGAATGGTGTAACTCTGTGAGATGAATTCACACATCACAAAGCAGTTTCTCAGAAAGCTTGTTTTAAGTTTTCTCTGAGGACATTTCCCTTTTCACTGTTGGCCTCAATGCCCTCCCAAATATCCCATTGCAGATTCCACGAAATTAGTCTTAGCAAACTGCTCCATGAAAGAATGGTGTAACTCTGTGAGATGAATTCACACATCACGAAGCAGTTTCTCAGAAAGCTTCTTTCCAGTTTTTATCGGAGGATATTTCCTTTGTCACTATAGGATTCAACGCTATGAGAAATGTCACTTCTCAGAATCCACAGAAGCACAGTTAACAAACTGTTCCTGATAACATTGGTGCAGCTCTGTGAGATGAAGTCACACATCACAAAACGGTTTCTCAGAAAGCTCCTTTCACGTTGATATCTGAGGACATTCCCTTTTTCACCATCAGACTCAATGCTCTCCCGAAACTCCCATTGAAGATTGCAGGAGAATAGTGTCAGCAAACCACACAATGAAAGACTGATATAATACTGGGAGTTGAATTCACACATCACAAAGAAAGTTCTCCGAAGGATTCTCTCCAGTTTTCTTTGGAGGATATTTCCTTTTTCACCACAGACTTCCATGCAATCTCAAGAATCCGCTCTCAGATTCCACAGAAGTACTAAGCAACTGTTCCATGCACAGAATGCTGTAAGTCTGTGAGGTGAATTCACACATCACAGCGCGGTTTCCCAGAGAGTTTCTATCTAGCTTTTCTATGAGGATACTTCCATTTTTACCATTGGCCTAAAAGCAATCCAATATATCACCTCTCAGATTCCACAAACTCAGAGCTAGCAAGCTGCGCCATGAACGATTGTTGTAACTCTGAGGGAGGAATTCACACATCACAAAGCGCTTTCCCAGGATGCTTGTTTCCAGTTTTTATCTGAGGCAATTTCCTTTGCCACGGTAGGATTCCAAGCGAGCAGAAATATCCCTGGTCAGATTCCACAAAAACCAGTGCCAGCAAAGGGCTCCATGAAAGATTTGTGTGACTCTGTGAGGCGAATTCACACATCAAAAGCAGTTTCTCAGAAAGCTTCTTTTAAGTTTTTCTCTGAGGACATTTCCTTTTTCACTATAGGCCTCAATGCCCTCCCAAATATCCCATTGCAGATTCCGCGAAATTAGTGTTAGCAAACTGCTCCATGAAAGAATGGTGTAACTCTGTGAGATGAATTCACACACCACAGACCAGTTTCTCCGAATGCTTCTTTCTGGGTCTTATCTGAGGATATTTCCTTTTTCACCATAAGACTCAATGTACTCAGAATCTCGGGTTGCCACTTCCATGAAAAGAGTGTTGGTAATCTGCTCCATGAAAAGAATGGTGTTACATTGTGAGATGAATACACACACCACAAAGCAGTATCTCAGAAAGCTTTTTTCTAGTTTTTATCTCAGGATATTTCCTTTGTCAGGTAGGCATCACAGCAATCCAAAATATCCCTTCTCAGAATCCACAAAGTCAGTGTTAAGTAGCTGCTCCATGAAAGAGTAGTGTAACTCTGTGAGATGAATTCACACAGCATCAAGCAGTGTGTCAGAAAGCTTCTCTTCAAATTTTGTCTGAGGATATTTGTTTTTCCACCATAGGCTTCAATACAATCCAAAGTATCACTGCTGAGATTCCACAGAAAGAGGACAAACAAACTGCTCCATGAACAGAATGCTGTAAAGCTGTGAGGTGAATTCACACATGACAAAGCAGTTTCTCAGAAAGCTCCTTTATACTTTTTATCTGAGGACATTGCCTTTCTCACCCCAGGCTTCCAACCGATGTAAAACATCCTTTCTCAGATGCCACAGAAACATTCCTAACAAACTGCACCATGAACAGAATGGTGGAACACTGTGAGACGAATTCACACATCACAAAGCAGTTACTCAGAAAGCTTCTTTCTACTTTTTATCTGAGGACATTGCCTTTCTCACCATAGGATTCCAACCGATGTAAAACATACCCTTCTCAGGCGCCACAGAAACAGTCCTAACAAACTGCACCATGAATAGAATGGTGTAACTCTGTGAGATGAATTCAGACATCACAATGCAGTTTCTCAGAAAGCTTCTTTTAAGTTTTTCTCTGAGGACATTTCCCTTTTCACTATTGGCCTCAATGCCCTCCCAAATATCCCATTACAGATTCCACGAAATTAGTGTTAGCAAACTGCCCCATGAAAGAATGGTGTAACTCTGCGAGATGAATTCTCACATCACAAAGCAGTTTCTCAGAAAGCTTCCTTCTAGTTTTTATCGGAGGATATATCCTTTGTCACCATATTACTCAACTCTATGAGAAATGTCACTTCTCAGAATCCACAGAAGCACAACTGTTCCTGATAACATTGGTGCAGCTCTGTGAGATGAAGTCACACATCACAAACCAGTTTCTCAGAAAACTCCTTTCACGTTGATATCTGAGGACATTCCCTTTTTTACCGACGGCCTCAATTGTCTCCCGAAAATCCCATTGCAGATTGCAGGAGAATAGTGTCAGCAAACCACACAATGAAAGAGTGATATAATGCTGGGAGTTGAATTCACACATCACAAAGAAAGTTTTCCGAAGGATTCTCTCCAGTTTTCATTAGAAAATATTTCCTTTTTCACCATAGACTTCCATGCCATCTCAAGAATCCGCTCTCAGATTCCACAGAAGATGTGCTAAGCAACTCTTCCATGTACAGAATAGCGTAAGTCTGTGAGGTGAATTCACACATCACAGCGTGGTTTCCCAGAAAGTTTCTATCTAGCTTTTCTATGAGGATACTTCCATGTTTACCATTGGCCTAAACGTCATCCAATATATCACCTCACAGATTCCACAAACTCAGAGCTAGCAAGCTGCGCCATGAAAGATTGTTGTAACTCTGAGGGATGAATTCACACGTCACAAAGCGCTTTCCCAGGATGCTTGTTCCAGTTTTTATCTGAGGCAATTTCCTTTGCCACGGTAGGATTCCAAGTGAGCAGAAATGTCCCTGGTCAGATTCCACAAAAACCAGTGCCAGCAAAGGGCTCCATGAAAGATTTTTGTGACTCTGTGAGACGAATTCACACATCACAGAGCAGTTTCTCAGAAAGCTTCTTTTAAGTTTTCTGTGAGGACGTTTCCTTTTCACTATCGCCCTCAATGCCCTCCCAAATATCCCATTGCAGATCTCACGAAATCAGTGTTAGCAAAGTGCTCCATGAAAGAATGGTGCAACTCTGTGAGATAAATTCTCACATCACAGACCAGTTTCTCCGAATGCTTCCCTCCGGGTCTTATCTGAGGATATTTCCCTTTTTACCGTAAGACTCAATGTACTCGGAATCTACCATTGCCGTTTCCATGAAAAGAGTTTTGGTAATCTGCTCCAAGAAAAGGATGGTGTTACATTGTGAGATGAATACACACATCCTAAAGCAGTTACTCAGAAAGCTTCTTTCTAGTTGTTATCTCAGGATATTTCCCTGGCCACATAGGCATCACAGGGAACCAAAATATCCCTTCTCAGAACCAACAAAGTCAGTGTTAGGAAGCTGCTCCATGAAAGAGTAGTGTAACTCTGTGAGACGAATTCACACAGCATCAAGCAGTTTGTCGGAAAGTTTCCCTTCAAATTTTATCTGAGGATATTTGTTTTTCCACCATGGGCTTCAATACAATCCAAAGGATCACTACTGAGATTCCACAGAAGGAGGGCAAACAAACTGCTCCATGAACAGAATGCTATAAAACTGTGAGGTGAATTCACACATGACAAAGCAGTTTCTCAGAAAGCTTCTTTCTACTTTTTATTTGAGGACATTGCCTTTCTCCCCATAGGTTCCAACCGATGTAAATCATCCCTTCTAAGACGCCACAGAAACAGTCCTAACAAACTACACCATGAACACAATGGTGTAACTCTGTGGGATGAATTTGCACATCCCAAAGCAGTTTCTCAGAAAGCTTGTTTAGTTTTTCTCTGAGGACATTTCCCTTTTCACTATCGGCCTCAATGCCCTCCTAAATATCCCATTGCAGATTCCACGAAATTAGTGCTAGCAAACTGCTCCATGAAAGAATGGTGTAACGTTGTGAGATGAATTCACACATCACAAAGCAGTTTCTCAGAAAGCTTGTTTAGTTTTTCTCTGAGGACATTTCCCTTTTCACTATCGGCCTCAATGCCCTCCTAAATATCCCATTGCAGATTCCACGAAATTAGTGCTAGCAAACTTCTCCATGTAAGAATGGTGTAATTCACACATCATAGACCAGTTTCTCCGAATGCTTATCTCCAGGTCTTATCTGAGGATATTTCATTTTTTACCATAAGACTCAATGTTCTCGGAATCTCCCATTGCCATTTCCATGATAAGAGTGTTGGTAATCTGCTCCATGAAAAGAATGGTGTTACATTGTGAGATGAATACACACATCAAAAAGAAGTTTCTCAGTAAGCTTCTTTCTAGTTTTTATCTCAGGGTATATCTTTGGTCACGTAGGCATCACAGCAATCCAAAAGATCCCTTCTCAGAATCCACAAAGTCCATGTTAGGAAGCTGCTCCATGAAAGAGTAGTGTAACTCTGTGAGACGAACTCACACAGCAGCAAGCAGTTTGTCAGAAAGTTTCTCTTCAAATTTTATCTGAGCATATTTGTTTTTCCACCATGGGCTTCAATACAATCCAAAGTATCACTGCTGCGATTCCACCAAAGGAGGGCAAACCAACTGCTCCATAATCAGAATGCTGTAAAGCTATGAGGTGAATTCACACATGACAAAGCAGTTTCCCAGAAAGCTTCCTTATACTTTTTATCTGAGGACATTGCCTTTCTCACCCCAGGCTTCCAACCGATGTAAAGCATCCCTTCTCAGACGCCACAGAAACAGTCCTAACAAACATCACCATGAACAGAATGGTGTAACACTGTGAGATGAATTCACACATCACAAAGCAGATTCTCAGAAAGCTTCTTTCTAGTTTTTATCTGAGGATCTTTCCTTTGTCACCACAGGATTCAACGCTATGAGAAATATCACGTCTCAGAATCCACAGAAGCACAGGTAACAAACTGTTCCTGATAACATTGGTGCAGCTCTGTGAGATGAAGTCACACATCACAAACCAGCTTCTCACAAAGCTCCTTTAACGTTGATATCTGAGGACATTCCCTTTTTCACCATCGGCCTCAATGCTGTCCCGCAACTCCCGTTGAAGGTTGCAGGAGAATAGTGTCAGCAAACCGCACAATGAAAGAGTGATATAATGCTGGGAGTTGAATTCACACATCACAAAGAAAGTTTTCCGAAGGATTCTCCCCAGTTTTCATTAAAGGATATTTCCTTTTTCACCGTGGACTTCCATGCCATCTAAAGAATCCGCTCTCAATTCCAGAGAAGAAGTGCTAACCAACGGTTCCATGTACAGAATGGTGTAAGTCTGTGAGGTGAATTCACACATCACAGCGCGGTTTCCCAGAAAGTTTCTATCTAGCTTTTCTAAGAGGATACTTCCATTTTCACCATTGTCCTAAAAGCCATTCAATATATCACCTCTCAGATTCCACAAACTCAGAGCTAGCAAGCTGCACCATGAACGATTGTTGCATCTCTGAGGGAGGAATTCACACATCACAAAGCGCTTTCCCAGGATGCTTGTTTCCAGTTTTTATCTGAGGCAATTTCCTTTGCCACGGTAGGATTCCAAGCAAGCAGAAATGTCCCTGGTCAGATTCCACAAAAACCAGTGCCAGCAAAGGGCTCCATGAAAGATTTGTGTGACTCTGTGAGGCGAATTCACACATCACAAAGCAGTTTCTCAGAAAGCTTCTTTTAAGTTTTTCTCTGAGGACGTTTCCTTTTTCACTATTGGCCTCAATGCCCTCCAAAATATCCCATTGCAAATTCCACAAAATTAGTGTTAGCAAACTGCTCCATGAAAGAATGGTGTAACTCTATGTGATGAATTCACACATCACAGACCAGTTTCTCCAAATGCTTCTCTCCGGGTCTTATCTGAGGATATTTCCTTTTTTACCGTAAGACTCAATGTACTCAGAATCTCCCATTACCATTTCCATGAAAAGAGTGTTGCTAATCTCCTCCATGAAAAGGATGGTGTTACACTGTGAGATGAATACACACATCATGAAGCAGTTTCTCAGAAAGCTTCTTTCTTTTTTTTTTTTTATTATATTTTAAGTTCTAGAGTGCATGTGCATAACGTGCAGGTTTGTTCCATATATATACTTGTGCCATGTTGGTGTGCTGCACCCGTCAACTCGTCAGCAGCCATCAATTCATCATTTATATGAGGTATAACTCCCAAAGCAATCCCTCCCCCCTCCCCCCTCCCCATGATAGGCCCCAGTGTGTGATGTTCCCCTTCCAGAATCAAAGTGATCTCATTTTTCAGTTCCCACCTTTGAGTGTCAACATGCGGTGTTTGGTTTTCTGTTCTTGTGATAGTTTGCTAAGAATGATGATTTCCAGCTGCATCCATGTCCCTACAAAGGACGCAAACTCATCCTTTTTTATGGCTGCATAGTATTCCACGGTGTATATGTGCCACATTTTCTTAATCCAGTCTGTCACAGATGGACATTTGGGTTGATTCCAAGTCTTTGCTATTGTGAATAGTGCCGCAATAAGCATACGTGTGCATGTGTCTTCTTAGTAGAATAATTTATAATCTTTTGGGTA
>NW_016807155.1:0-1289 GCF_001698545.2 Rhinopithecus bieti | reverse complement strand
TTTGCATCTGTAAAGGTTTTTGCTGCTTTTTTTTGTTGTTGTTGTTTAACTGTGCCCTGTCCCCAGAGGTGGAGTCTGCAGAGAGGGGCAGGTTTCCTTGAGCTGCTGTGAGCTCCACCCAGTTCGAGCTTCCCAGCGGCTTTGTTTACCTACTTAAGCCTCACCAATGGTGGACCGCCCTCCCCCAGCCTCGTTGCTGCCTTGCGGTTAGATCGCAGACTGCTGTGTTAGCAATAAGGGAGGCTCTGTGTGCGTGGGACCCTCCCGGCCAGGTGTGGGATATATTCTCCTGGTGTGCCCGTTTGCTTAAAGTGCAGTATTGAGGTGGGACTTACCCAATTTTCCAGATGTTGTGTGCCTCATTTCCCCTGGCTAAGAAAAGGGATTCCCTACCCCTTGCGCTTCCCAGGTGAGGCAATGCCTCGCCCTGCTTCAGCTCCCGCTGGACGGGCTGCAGCAGCTGACCAGCGCCGATTGTCTGGCAATCCCTAGTGAGATGACCACAGTACCTCAGTTGAAAATGCAGAAATCACCAGCTCCTATTGGGCCATCTTGTTCCACCCCCTAAAAGCTTCTTTCTACTTTTTATCTGAGGACATTGCCTTTCTCACCATAGGCTTCCAACCTATGTAAAACATCCCTTCTCAGATGCCAGAGAAACAGTCCTAACAAACTGCACCATTAACAGAATGGTGTAACTCTGTGAGATGAATTCACACATCATAAAGCACTTTCCCAGGATGCTTGTTTCCAGTTTTTATCTGAGGCAATTTCCTTTGCCACGGTAGGATTCCAAGCAAGCAGAAATGTCCCTGGTCAGATTCCACAAAAACCAGTGCCAGCAAAGGGCTCCATGAAAGATTTGTGTGACTCTGTGAGATGAATTCACACACTACAAAGCAGCTTCTCAGAAAGCTTCTTTTAAATTTTTCTCTGAGGACGTGTCCTTTTTCACTATCGGCTTAAATGCCGCCCCAAATATCCCATTGCAGATTCCAAGAAATCAGTGTTAGCAAACTTCTACATGAAGGAATGGTGTAACTCTGTAAGATGAATTCACACATCACAAAGCAGTTTCTCAGAAAGCTTCTCTCTAGTTTTATTGGAGGATCTTTCCTTTGTCACCATAGGATTCAATGCTATGAGAAATGTCTCTTCTCAGAATCCACAGAAGCACAAGTAACAAGCTGTTCCTGATAACATTGGTGCAGCTCAGTTAGATGAAGTCACACATCACAAACCAGTTTCTCAGAAAGCTCCTTTCACATTGATATCCGACGACATTCCCT
>NW_016807154.1:0-2520 GCF_001698545.2 Rhinopithecus bieti | reverse complement strand
CTACTTCCTTTGAGTTTAATTTCCTGACTTTCTTTAAGTTTTGATAGAGATGCTGAGATTATTCATTAAGCAGGAGGAATCAAACAAGAAAATAAATAAAAGGCATCCAAATTGGAAAGGAAAGAGTGAAATTATCCTTGTTTGCATGGATATGATCTTATATTTGGAGAAACATAAAGATTCCACCAAGAAATTATTGGAATTGATAAATAAATTCAATAAAGTTGTAAGACACAAAATAAACATTAAAATCAGTAGCATTGGCTGGGCCCAGTGGCTCATGCCTGTAATCCCAGCATTTTGGGAGGCCGAGGTGGGCAGATCACACGATCAGGAGATCGAGACCATCGTGGCTAACGTGGTGAAACCCTGTCCCTACTAAAACACCAGAAACATTAGCCGGGTGTGGTGACATGTGCCTGTAGTCCCAGCTACTTGGGAGGCTGAGGCAGGAGAATCACTTGAACCCAGGAGGCGGTGTTTGCAGTGAGTCAAGATTGCGCCACGGCACTCTAGCATGGATGACAGAGATTCTGTCTCAAGAAAAAAAAAAAGAAAGAAAGAAAAAAAGAAAACACAACAAAACAAAACAAATTAAAAAAAATCAGTAGCATCTCTATATGCCAACAGCGAATAATCTAAAAAAGTAATCAAGAAAGTGACTCATTAACAAGTGCTACAAATAAAATAAAATACATAGGAATAAACTTAACCAAAGAAGTAGAGGTCTCTACAATAAAACTATAAAATATTGATTCAAGAAGTTGAAGTGGACACAAACAAAAGGTATTTCATGTTCATGGATTGAAGGAATCAATATTGTTAAAATGTTCATACTACCAAAGCAATATACAGATTCAATGCAATCTCTATCAAAATGTTAATGACATTCTTCATAGAAATATAAAAAAATTCTAAAATTTATATAGAACCTCATTTTATAATATATATTTAAATCTATAGTTCTAAACACTACTATATATATTAGTGTGTGTGTGTATATATGTTATATTTTTATTTTTTGGTTTGATCATGTTTTCTACTTTTCATTTTATCATTTTTTAAACCTACATGTTAATTAGGCATCTATTAAATAATTTCCAAAATATTTGACAATTTTCTATTAATATATTGTTTGTACTGTTTCTTGCATAGTTACTTTAAATTCAGAGAACACACTGTATGACTTCAAATTCTTAGACGTCTGTTGAAGCTTGATACATCCCAGATTTTTAGTCATTTTACTAAATTTATGTGTGTACTTTTAAAAAAGCAGATGTATTTTACAGTGTTTGGTTCTGAGTTTCGCATATGGCAATTAGAACAGTTTAGTTAACCATGTTTTCTAATTACCTTTAATCCTTTAAAAATACTTTTAAAAAGTCTGTTACTTGAAGAATCTAGCTTTTACAAATCTATTACTTGAAGAATATCTTAATTTTACAATATGCCTGCAGATGTGTCTATTTTTTAATTCTTGTTCTTTAAAATATTCCTGTATACATTTTGAGGTGTTTTTAAATAAAAGTGCCTTATTATGTCTAGACTTTTAGTACAGTTACAAAAGTTTTTATTTCACATATTTACAATTGCTATATATTTTTTTGCTCTCTCTCTCTCTATATATAGACACACTCACACACAAACACATACTATTCACTCTTGAGCAACACAAGGTTTGCTCAAGACCTCCTGCAAAGTCAAAACTCTGAGTATAACTTTTCACTCTGTAAAACTTAACTACTAATTGCCTACTGCCTACCGCCAGAAGTTTGACTAATAACATAAAGCCAATTAACATATATTTTGCATGTTATGTATTTGTATGTATTATATATCACTTTTTTTTTTTTTTTTTTTGAGAAAAAGTGACTCTCTTATCGCCCAGGCTGGAGTGCATTGGCAGGATCTTGGCTCACTGCAACTTCTGCCTCCCAGGTTGAAATGATTCTCCTGATCAGTCACCTAAATAGCTCGGATTACAGACACTTACCACCATGCTTGACTATTTTTTTTTTTTTTTTTTTAGTAGAGACAGGGTTTCACCATGTTGGCCAGGCTGGTCTCGAACTCCTGACCTCAGGTGATCCACCTGCCTCAGCCTCCCAAAATTCTGGGATTACAGGCATGAGTCACCCCGCCTGGCCTATAAACCACATTTTTTAGATTAGAGCAAGTTAATGCTATTCACGTTATTAAAACATTAAAAAAATTGTAGGGAAGATAAAATATAGTTTCTATACATTAAGTGGAAATGGATCGTCATAACGGTCTTCATTTTCTTCACACTGAGTAGGCTGAGGAGGAGGAGAAAGAAGAGAAGTTGGTCTTGTTGACTCAGGAGTTGGTCACGTTAATACTTTCATAGGTGGAAGAGGTGGGGAAGTTGAAAGGCGAGGCAGGAAAGTCAGGCACACTTGGTATAAATTTATTGATAAAAAAAAATTCCCCATAGAAGTAGACACACATTTCAAAGCATATAGTTCAAGGGTCAACCGTTTTTTATCTTATGATATAGCT
>NW_016807153.1:87205-94626 GCF_001698545.2 Rhinopithecus bieti | reverse complement strand
TGTAGTTACTATTTTGATTGGTTCAATATTTGGTCTTTCTACTCAAGGTATGAATAGTTTGCAGAGCACAATTACAGTGTTAAAATATTCTGTGATTTTCTGTGTACTTACTATTACCCATGAGTGACATCATTTTCTTTTAGGTTGAAGAACTTCCTTTAGCACTTCTTGTTAAGACAGGTCTGGTGGTTATGAAATACCTTAGCTTTTGTTCGTTTGAGGTAGTATTTATTTCTCCTTCATGTTTGAAGGATATTTTCCCTGAATATACTATTCTGGGATGCAGGGTTTTTTTCTTCAGTACTTTTAATACGTCCTGTCATGCTCTCCTACCCTGTAAGATTTCCACGGAAAGATTTGCTGCCAGACATATTGAAGCTCCATTTAATGTTATTTGTTTCTTTTCTATTGCTGCTTTTAGGGTCCTTTCTTTTCCTTAAACTTTGGGAATTTGATTATTAAATGTCTTATGGTAGTCTTATTTGGGTTAATTCTGCTTGGTGTTCTTTAGTTTTATACTTGAATATTAATGCATTTTTCTATGGGTTGTTCTTTGTTATTATCACTTTGAATAAACTTTCTACCCTTATCTATTTTTCTACCTCTTCTTTAAGGTCAATACCCCTTAGATTTCCCTTTTAAGGCTATTTTCTAGATCTTGTATGCATGTGTCAGTCTTTTTTATTCTTTTTATTGTCTCCTCTGACTATGTGTTTTCAAACAGCCTATTTTCAAGGTCACTAATTCTTTCAGCTTGACCAATTCTGTTGTTAAGAGACTCTGATGTCTTCTTCTGTATATCAATTGCATTTTCAACTCCAGAATTTCTGCTTGATACTGCTTAATTATTTCAATATGTTTTTAAAATTTGTATGATGACATTTTCAGTTTATTCTCTGTGTTGTCTTGAATTTAATTGAGTTTTCTCAAGATAGCTATTTGGGATTTTTTTTTCTAAATTTTAATATCTTTTTTTTTTTTTTTTTTTTTTTTTTTTTTTTTTTTTTTTTTTTTTTTTTTTGGATTGGTTTCTGGTGCCTGCTTTATTTAGTTCTTTTGATGAGATCATGTTTTCCTGGTTGGTCTTGAGGCTTCTGGATTTTCGTTTGTGCCTGGGCATTGAAGGGTTAAGAATTATAGTCTTCACAATCTGGGCTTGTTTGTACATGTCCTTCTTGGGAAGGCTTTTCAAGTATTCAATGGGACTTGAGTGTTGCAATTTAAGTTTTTTGACACAGCAGCTATATCTGAATTAGGGGGCAACCCAAACCCAATTCTGTGACTCATTCAGACTTGTAGAGGTACTACCTTGGTGGTTCTAAATTTTGGTTCTTATAAATGTGCTTTTTATGTGTAGAGTTGTTCAGTTTTTGTGTTCCTGTGTGGAAGACAATTGGTGAATGCTTCTATCTGGTCATCTGGCTGTGTATATACCTATATAGACTGATTTTGTGGGGAAAGACCTTCATCTGTAGGTGGATGCAAGGTCACCATCTAGGTTGGGTGTATCAATTCCTGCTCTTGTGGGAGCACAGCAATGCAGTCTTTGTGCAGCTTTGTCAGATGAGGTTAACCTTGGTAATATTGAAGAGTTTATCAGTAGCCAGTAATGTGAGTGCCCACAGAAATGGTGAGGGATGTTGGGTCTTTCCTGAAGAAGTCTGTGAGGGTATTGATCTCTTTTACTATTAAAAAGGAAGTCATGGCTGATTGCATCCCTCTTGGTGCCAGGTCTAGCTCATGGTTGTACCAGCAGTGTTGGTGTTACTGGTGTCCAGTGCATGATGCTCGATTAAAAGCCTCGAAGCCAGAGTCAGGAGTGTGGGCATACTTTGATGGACAATGTCTCTGGGGTCCAGTGCAGGGGTGGCACGAGTGGCTGGAGTGCATTTTTTTTATTGCCACATTGGTAATGGTTAGCAAGACACAGGTGTTTTTGAAGCATCAGGAAAGCTGGGTTGTGAAGCGTGGGCATGCACATAGCTGCAGTGGCACTTGCAAGCAGTATGTGGGTGTTTCATTTGCAACAAAAGCTCCAGTATTCTAGGCATGAAATGTGCAGAGTGGCCATGAAGCCATGGTTTAGAGTGCAGCAATGGCTCTGACAAGAGGTTAATAGCAAATAAACAAGTAATCTGATTTAAAAATGAGCAAAGAACCTCAATAGACCTTTCTCCAAAGAAGACATTAAGATGGCCAACAAATACATAAAGCAATGTTCAATATCACTAATTATCAGAAAAACACAAATAAATATGAGATATCATCCAACTAACATCTGTTAGGGTTGTTATCATAAAGAATGATAGCCAGTGTTGTAGAGACTTTGGAGAAAAGGGTGCTCCCTACACTGTTGTTGAAAATTTAAATTGGTATAGGCATTATGGAAAACAATATAGGTGTTACTAAGATAATCAAAAACAGAATTTCCATATAATCCAATAATCCATCTTCTGGATGTATATCAAAACAGTTGAAATGAGTATCTTGGAAAAAAGTGTGCACTTCCATGTGCATTGTGGCTTTATATTAATAATATCCAAGACATAAAAACAACCTTGTGTTCATTCATAGATGAGCAGATAAATAAAATGTGGCATATGGATGTAATATTATTTAGCCTTGAACAAAATGGAGATCCTTCCATTTGAAACAGCACACATGAACATCGGGGATATTATGGTAAATAAAATAACCCGGTAAAATAAGAGCTAATATTGCATGATTCTACTTGAGTTATGTAAGATAGTGAAAGTCATAGAAAGAAAGTGTGGAATGGTGGTCGTCAGGAGATTCTAGGAAGAAAAATGGTAAGTTGCTGACCAATAGGTATAAAGTTTCAGTAATAAAGGATAAATAAGTTCTAAACATTTGCTATACAACATTGTACCTATAGTTAACAATATTCTTTGGTATAATTAAAAGTTTGTTAAGAGGTAGATCTCATGTTATGTGTTTTATCATAATAAAAATTGTGAAGTAGAAATAAAGACCTTTTGATATGAAAATTGAGGCTATTTGTTGCTACTAGACCTACCTTACAAAATGTTGTTATACAGAAAGAACTTAAATGGTATACGTAAGAAACTTGAGTCTGCATAAAGAAATGAAAAGCATTGCTGGATAAATAATTGAAGGCAAGATAAAACTTTTATTTTCTCATTTTTTATTTTAAAAAAATCTTTTATTTACTTATTTACCAAATTTAACTTTGTTTAAGTAAGGGTACATGTGCAGGTTTGCTATATAGGTAAATTTGTGTCATAGGAGTTTGTTATACAGATTATTTTACCTAATTAATCTGAAATAAAACATTTTGCTTTAAATTATAACAACAATGCATTTTATCATAGGTATCTATTCATCTATGCTTATATATGCTTATGTATAAGTAAAATGAATGACAANTGTGTTTTATCATAATAAAAATTGTGAAGTAGAAATAAAGACCTTTTGATATGAAAATTGAGGCTATTTGTTGCTACTAGACCTACCTTACAAAAATGTTGTTATACAGAAAGAACTTAAATGGTATACGTAAGAAACTTGAGTCTGCATAAAGAAATGAAAAGCATTGCTGGATAAATAATTGAAGGCAAGATAAAACTTTTATTTTCTCATTTTTTATTTTAAAAAAATCTTTTATTTACTTATTTACCAAATTTAACTTTGTTTAAGTAAGGGTACATGTGCAGGTTTGCTATATAGGTAAATTTGTGTCATAGGAGTTTGTTATACAGATTATTTTACCTAATTAATCTGAAATAAAACATTTTGCTTTAAATTATAACAACAATGCATTTTATCATAGGTATCTATTCATCTATGCTTATATATGCTTATGTATAAGTAAAATGAATGACAATGAAAGTATAACAAATGAGAGGGAGCAATTAAAATATGTTATTATAAAATACTTGCATTAGTCTTTAAGAAATTAAATCTTATTTGAAATTTGAGTTGGATTAATTGCAAATGTATATTGTAGAGTCTAAGGTAACCACTAAAAAAAGCAATAAAAATATAATTGATATGCTTTTGAAAGATAGAAATTGAAATGAAATGCTCAAATAGAATCACAAACAATGGAAAAAGTGTAAAAAACCAAAATAGAAAAAAGTACAGGAGCAGCAAACAGAAAACATTAATATAATAGATGTTAACCTGTCTATACTGGCAATTGCTTAAAATATAAGCAATCTAAATATACAAACTAATAGCGAAAAACTGGCAGAGTAGATGGTAAAACAAGCTAAAGTACATGTTGTCCAGAAAAAACTCAGTTTGTATGTAAATACACATACAGATTAAAAGTGAAAAAATAGAGAAAAATGCATCGTGCTAACACAAACCATGGAAAACAAGAGTAGTGGATACTAATGTGGGGCAGAACAGACTTCAAAGCAAAGAAAGTTATCAGAAATAAAGAGATAAATTTAAAGACATGGAATCAACCAAAATGTCCATCAGTCATAGACTGGATACAGAAAATATGGTGCATATACATCATGGAATACTATGCAATCATAAAACGGGATGAGATTATGTCCTTTGTAGGGACACGAATGGAGTTGGAAGCCGTTATCCTTAGCAAACTAATCCAGGAACAGAACACCAAACACCGCATGTTTTCACTTATAAGTAGGAACTGAACAATGAGAACACACGAGCACAGGGAGGGGAACAACACACACTGGGGCCTGTCAGGGGTGGGATGGGGGAGGGAGAGCATTAGGAAAAATAGCTAACACTGGCTAGGCTAACACCTAGGCAATGGGCTTATAGGTGCAGAAAACCACCATGGCACACATTTACCTATGTAACGAACCTGCATATTTTGCACATGTACCCCGAAACTTAAAAATAAAAATGATAAAAAGGTCAATACTCCAAGAAAATATAACAATTTGTGATGTCTTTGTTCCTAACAAAAGTGTCAAATATGTGGGCAAAACACTTACAAAACTGCTAGGAGAAATATATAAATCCCTATTACAGTTGAACATTTTAACATCTCTATCAGAAATGGTCAGATCCAACAGGCAGAAAATCATTAAGAACACAGCAAAAATTAATAGCACTATCAGTCAACTGAGTATAATTGATATCTATAATTAATTCCATCCAACAGCAGCAGAGTACACATACTTCTTAAGATCATATGGAATATTCACAAAGATAAACAACATTTTAGTTCATAAAACTTACTTTAATATAGTGGGTGTTCCATAAATGTTTATAGAATAAATAAATGGAGAATTATTATAACACTGAAAAAAAACTCACTTTAAATTTTTATTTTTTAAAAAAGAAAACATGCAATTTCTGTTCTCCATCCATAATGAAATTAAGCTAGAAGTCAACAACAGAAAAATACTTGGGAAATCCCAATATACTTAGATTAAATGATATACTTCTAAGTAACAAATTGTGTCAAAAAAGACATCTCAAGAGAAATTTAAAAATTTTTTAACTAAATAAAAATACAACTTATCAATGTTCATAAGATACAATGAAAGCAGTGTTAAGATGTTCAGAGAGAATCTAATATTTGATACATATACTAGAAAAGAAGAAAGATCTAAAATTAATACCTTAATATTCCACCATAAGAAACTAAGAGAACTTGAATGAATTGTATTCAAATTAAGTAGAAGAAGCAGGAAATCAAATGAGACAATCAATGAAACAAAACTGACTCTTTGAAAAGAAAAACAAAATTGATAAATCTCTAGCCAACATAACTAAGAAAAAAAGAAGAAAAATAGAAATTACTAATATCAGAGATGGAGAGGGCAGCATCATTATAGATCCAATTGATGTTAAAAGGATAATAACAGAATATTGTAAACAACTCTATACTGACAAATTTGATAATATAGCTGAAATGGACCAGTTCCTTGAAAGGCATGATCTGCCAAAACTCACACAAGAAGAAATACACAATCTGAATATACCTAGGTCTAATAAAGTAATTGAAATGATAACTAATTTCCTCACAAAACATACTGCTTTAGGAACAGATGGATTCACTGGTGAATTGTATCAAATATTTAGAGATAAATTATAGCAATTCTCTACAATCTCTTTTGGAAAATAGAAGCAGAGAAAATGCTTTATTTTTCTATAAGACCCACATTATATCATTACCATAATTAGAAAAAATACACAACATAGGAACTACAAACCAATATTTTCATGAACATAGATGAGAAAACTTAAATGATCAATTGTAAAAATAATTATGAAATACAACCAGCTGATATTTATCCCAACTATGCTGGGCTGGTTCAACATTCAAACATCAGTGAATGTAATCAAATACAGCAATAGGCTTGAAAAATCATGTGATCATATCAATAGATTCAGAAAATGCATCTGACAATATCTACACCCAATCATCATAAAAACACCCAGTAAAGTGAAAATACAGGATAACTTTCTCAACTTAATGAAGAACATCTTCAGTTAGCATCATACTTATTGATGAGAAATTAAAAGCTTTTCCTCTAAGATCAGGAAAAGGCAAAGATGTCCCTGTCACAACTGCTTTTTCAACAATATACTAGAAGTCTGAGCTAATGCAATAGAAAAGAAGACAAAAAGTGTATAGATTAAGAAGGTAGAAATAAAACTGCATTTGTAAATCACATGATTGTCTATGTAGAAAATGTGAAAAAATGAACAAAATATTACTGAACTAATAAACATGTATATCAATCAAGGCAAGTTGGAGGATACAAGTTAATATACAAAAGTTAATTGATTTATTACATGCCAACAATGAACATATAGAATTTGAAATCCAAAACACATTTTATTTATCCAAATAATAAAATTGTTACAAATCTAGCAAATTATGCACAAGACTGATGCAGATGCTTCTCAACTTATGATGGGCTTTAACCCATCATAAGTTGAAAATATCACGTCAAAAATGCATTTAGTACATCTAACTCATTAAACATGATAGCCTAGCCTAGCTTAAAGTGCTCAGAACACTTACATTAGCTTACATTAGGCAAAATCATTTAACATAAAGCCTACTTTAAAATAAAGTGCTGAAAGTGTCATGTCATTTATTAAATACTGTTCAAAAAGAGAAATACAGAATGGCTTTATAAGTACCAGAAGTGTGGTTTCTGCTGAATGTGTATAGCTTTCACACCATCATAAAATAGAACAATTATAAGTCAAACCATTGTAAGTTGGGGATTATCTCTATGAGAAAAGCTACAACATTCTGATAAAATATATTTTAAAAACTAAATAGAGAGGTGTTCCATATTCATGAATAACAAGACAATATTCTCAGGATGTCAGCTCTTCTCAACTTGATATATAGATTCAGTGTAATTCTAATAAAATCCGAGCAAGTTATTTTGAGAATATTGATGAACTGATTCTAAAGTTTATGTAGG
>NW_016807153.1:78308-85128 GCF_001698545.2 Rhinopithecus bieti | reverse complement strand
TTTTTTTTTTTTTTTTTTTTTCTGTGTAAGAATCAAAAATGGAATCCTACTATGCAGGTAAAAGGAAACAGGTCCTTAACAGCATTTATCATTTCCATACTTTTTTGTTGTTATCCTTTCCATTAGAAAAGCAAAACACAATAAACCAGAATGACTAAATTGACTTCATTGCTATGGCTGGTAAGGTGTCTGCTGCTCTTCTTAGATGTGGCAAGCAGGGTCTTAATGGGAATCCCATCAAATCTTGTAATTATATAATAAAAGTTTACGATTAAAAGGCACCTCTGAGTGCCCAATGCTTTATTCAATATGGGAACCCCCTCTAGAGTATCCCTAACAAAGTTCCATTTAATGTTTGAAAAATCAATTGTCAGGAAGTTTACTACTTAAAAAAAGAACAGTTGACTTGTGTACAGCTTCAATAGTTAGAATGTTCCTCCTTAATTTGTGTGAAATCAGACTTCTTATAACTTTCACATATGAGGTATTATGTCCAACCTCTACAGCTAAAGCGTATTCTTCACAGAGGTAGTTTCAAAGATACTCTAGAGGAAAAAAGAAGGGAAGTATTTTGGTGAAATACATCTAAAATGTGCAGTCTTCTTCACCTCTCATTTAGAGGATTCAAAATAGTAAGTATATTAAAGCCTTAGAAATTATAATGTAAGGATACCGATTTCAGTTTGATTAACTTAACATTCCCCAAAATTCATTGACAATAGTATCCTTTTATTTCAGAGAAATATATTAACATAATTTGAAATGGTAATTCCTTGGAACCCACTTCGAGAAGCACTGCTCAACGAAAATACATATTCTACACTTTTCCCATGTGTTAGCTTTAAAACAAAAATATAATCTTGCAATTTATATATTTTTTCATGTATATATATTTATAAAGCCAAGCAATTTAATGTTTTATCTAGATTCACCTCCCCCTTTATTATAACATATACATTTAGTATTGTAGTAGCATGGTTTGGAGCCTAGTTTACCATTCCAGTAGTCCCTCTCTTGCATTGCAGTTTACCTACCTGAAAGAAGGTGCCCACAATTGCTTTTCTACATTTTGAAAGGTAATTTTATTACAAATCATCAGTTTTTTGTTACTTTTATTTCTGTTTATTATTATGATTTGGGAGAAAATTCCATCTTTAAAGCCCAGTAAATCTGCTAACTTGGTCAATACACTTATTAGCTCAAATAATATGTATTGGGCATTTAATATGTGCCAGACATTTATCTGTGTTCTTGGACTATATTAGTAAATAAAATCAATATCCTAGCCTTCATGGAACCTACATTCTAGCAATAAACAGCAAAAAGTAAATAATAAATAAAATAAAACTACTATATTGTATACTAGAAGGTGATAAATACTATGTATTTTTAAAAGTAGAGCAGAATATAAGATACTGTGAGCCCCACATGATTTAAAATAAGTTAATTAGGACAGAAAGATTCATTTAAAAAAAGATTCAGAGGAATTGAAATATTTAGCCACACAGACTACTGGAGGGATTATTCAAGCAGAGGTTACAGCCAGTGCAAAGACCCTAGTAGGGATATGTCTGTTTTGTTCAAGGAATAGCAAGGAGGTCAGTATGATCAAAGCTGACTGAGAAAGGGGTAGTTGTAGGAAACAAGGTTAAAATGATATTGTGGAGGGCAGGACGGAATGGGGACAGTATTTCATGTGGGGTACTGTAATTTACTAAAAACACATTAGCTTGTTTTCGTAGTGAAATTGGAAGCTATTTCAGTGTTTTAAGCATAGCAATGACATGAGTTAACTACGTTTCAATAGACTGCTATGTAGAAATGCCAAACAGGCAGCTGAGTATCTGAGTCTGGAGTTCGGGAGATTGGTCCTACCTAGATATATAAATTTGGAAATCTTGAGCACATAGATTATATTTAAATCTATGAGACAAGATGAGAACATGAAAGGAGTGAGTGTTCTTAGAGAAGAGGACTAAGGATGAACCCTGGGGCATACTAATATTTAAAAGTCTAGGAGACAAAGGAAGATGATTAAATGACAAGGTAACTTTCCTATATTTCCTCTATTATATTTTAAGGATAAATATAGAGGGTCAACACCTAGACAGCAAAACATTGACTCAGTCTGCTGTTTCAAAGAATGGCAAAAATATTATCCATATGTAATTTGTGATAAGAATAGTGCCTTAATGTTCTTCTATCCTTATCAGAATCTACTTTCCAGTTTTTTTGTGATAAACATATATATAAATAATAATGATCACTTAAAATACGACCTTTTCTAGTGTGTTACTATTTTTAATGGGTTACAACATCATATTCTAAAGGAATGAAATCTCTTTAGGTAGATATCAGTAAACAGATGAAAGCCAAGTGCATTTTTGGTCCAGGAAGTTTTCTGAAATGGCTAACTACTCCCCATATACAATAGGCTCAGTCTAGGCAATCACATTATTTGGAGGTAGAGTAAAATATAAATTTGTACTTTATTCATTTGGAATGTATGATAAAAACCATGTGTTAGAGTAGCAAAGGTAAATAATTGGTTGTATCAAGGCTCTGCCTGAGCTATGACTCCAGGAACCAGAAACAGTCACAGAATTACTAGGCTGAACCAAGGCTATGAGCATATAGGAAAAAAATGGGTCTGATATCCGGGATATAATTGAAGATAACTTCAGAAAGCAAGGAACTATCACAAATATCAAGTCCAAAAGGATACATGGAGAGCAAAAACTAGATCCAAAACAAAGGATCGGCAACAGTAGTCAGACAAGAAAAAAACAAATGTGACTGTTATTGTTTTCTGTGTTCTGTGTATGAAATAGGTTTTGTTACCAAACTTCATGGTATACTAAAGTTTACCTATTCTCCTTAAGAGAACAAACTTATTTAATTTCACATTTCTGAAAAATAACTGACATTCCAATTATATGTTTACCTCTTCATTAAAGTAGCTTTGCTCCTTTGCAAATGCTGTATTGCCCCACTAATGGATTGTGTGTAAAGCTATTTCTTTTAAAACATTCTGTCATTCAGGCCTGTGTTTCTCCCAAATTAGTTTACGTTAATGAGGTTTTAGTGTAAATTCAACTTAGTCTTGACTCAAGTAACATAGTCCCTTACCATTTGAAGAGAGAAAAGAGCATAATTGTAGAACAAAATGGAAACTCTCCTTGGAGACAAAATTTATTTCATAATAGTTGTTAATTATAAGAATACAAATGATTGGATATTAGAGACTCATTCTCCCTTGAAACGTTTGCCAATTCTACAAGTTGAAAGCAAGGAAATGTAATACTGACTTTCAGCACCCTCTCATATGTGGTTGTTATGTATAGTTTACATGAAAACAAAGATAGATAATATAACTATACAGCAATTTCTCATTTTGGCCAGAAAGTTTAGATTCATGATGCATTTTACTCTCATTTTCTCCGATCTTTGTATATGCTTTCAAAAAGATGTAAAAAAGATGTAGCTACACATCAGTGATTCCTTTTATAACGTTATTAGAGTAAGAGCCTGGGACTTAGTTAGACAGGCTTATTTTTCTCTGAAGAATTGCAAACTTAGCAAACCACACCAATATCCCTTTGCATATTCATGCCCTTAGTAACGTCTTCCACATGCTGGTCAAATTAAGGGCAAGATTAACATGTAAATAAAGGTTAAGATTAATTAATCTGTTAGTAATTTTCACCTCTTACGTGAACAAAATTATTTCAAAGGAAGCTACCAGATGAGCTGGGATCTCATATTTTTTGAAGAATCTCTGAAATGAAGAATGGGGGCTAGTTGTTTCAGACAACAGCTGTCCTAAAGGCAAAATACCTCAAATTTAAATGGGAGAAAATTCCAGACATTTGTCTGAGCTACAACATTGACCATTTGAGTCAAATTAGCTAATTTTATAGAAAGGTTGCCCATCTTACCTCTAACTTATAAGAACAATATCCTATTAACCTAGTCCCAAGTCCTTTGCAAATTGACATTATATTGGGATTTTGATGCAAGGTGTAATGATTTGTTCTCACACTGCTGTAAAGAAATACTGGAGACTGGGTAACTTATAAAGAAAAAAAGTTTTATTTGGTTCATAGTTCTGTCAGCTGTATAGGAAGCACAGCAGCTTCTGCTTCTGGGGAGGCCTCAGGAAACTTACAATAATGTTGGAAGGTGAAGGGGAAACAGGCACATCTTACATCTTCAGAGCAGGAGAAAAAGAGAAAGGGGGCAGTCCTACACACTTTTAAACAACCGGATATTGAGAATACTCACTCACTCTTATGAGAACTGCACCAAGAGGATGGTGATAAACCATTAATGATGGACTACCCTCATGATACAATCACCTCCAAAAAGGCCCCACCTCCAGCCTTGGGGATTACAGTTCAACATAAGATTTGGGTGGGCAGGGGACACAGATTCAAACCATATCACAGGGTAAACAGTGAATTTTACTTATAATTCTTGTACTTTTGAAGGTGGTATAACAAGAACAAAAATAACCAAAATATTTCCTCAGGAAAATATAAACTCTCCCTATTGATTTTAAATACATGAATGTGTGCAAAAGTTAATCGTATAGAAATTGAAATCTCAGTCTTAACAGCACCAGAAGGTTTTGTGTATAACACCATGGTAAATTTTTTAAACTCTTCAATATGTTTGCTCAAGTATTTGGCCAGTCCTTCTGGAAATAAATGGTAAACTAACTTTTTTCATTATTAGTCATAATTGTGTGAGAATGTATTTCTTAAGATATGGAGACTTTGTGCATGGAATCATTAGAAGTTGTCCTGACTAACCCTTAAGAGGAGTCCATCAGACTGCTAATGATACACTAAAGCCACATTATGACAACATCAGGAAATGAAATCATTGCAAATTCACACAACAGAGAGGGAAAATCCTAGACTGGCACTTCACACGGCAGCATTTTCCCCATGATTTTGAACTGGGAATTTGCTTAGAATAAGCCATACAGGGGTAGAAGCTAACCGACATGAAAGTAGGGAAAAGAACATTTATTTATTTTTAAAGTAGGGCTTCTTAACTTTGGTAGCTTATGCACAAAAATAGACCTTTTGGCAGAGTCAAATTAGGTGTCTTGAATTAGGTGTCCAGGAAATAAATAGAGCAAAATCAACTCAGTTTATTTGTAGGTGTAAAAGAAGTCAAGTTTCTACAAGTCTGTCTTTAGTCACTCTCATTTCAAGGCCACCCGCAATTCCAATGATCCATTTTACTCCAATTTAGCCACCAACTAGCCCAGTCACAAGTTGGAGTACTGACATCACATCTGTTTGCCCCATATCCAAGATTTAACACTCTGGGTTCTCCTTCTGGCCTCACTAAAATTTACTCTGTTAAGTATGGATTAAGATTCTACAAATATATTAATAAAAATATTTTTAAAAGGCACGTTTTCAGGATAATCATAATCAACTGTATATTGAACACAAATACACACGAAAACATACAGCCACACCACAAAGTAGACTGTAATAAATATTATCTCTATTTTTACACTTCTCCCATTTTTTTACCTCTTCTAAATCTGTTCTTTGCCCTCATTATTACCTCTTCTGCCTCTACACCTCCGTGTTCATGAGAACGCTACAGTGCAGTGTTTCCGGGCCAGGCTCTGGAATCAGATGGCATTGTAGTGAGCTTTGGCTACACCATATGCCATGTATCCGATCTTGGACAAGTTACATATCCTTTCTGTGCCTCAGTTTTTTCATCTCTAAAATATGTATATATATATATATATGTGTGTGTGTGTGTGTGTGTGTGTGTGTGTGTGTGTGTGTGTACGGCACATAAAAGGTGCTCAATAAATGTTTGTTATCATCATCATTTGTCATATTTTTTTAATGGCTGAAAAGACATTATTTTCCAAGGCTGTATTCCCTTGCATCCCTCAAATACCTCAGTCTCACACACGGCTATTTTTAGGGCCCCTTCATTGATACCTAAAATCCTTCACACCCTTCATCTCCAACTACACCCGTCTTTCAATTCCAAAACTATGATAAGTTCCACCATTTGATTTCTCTATTACTCTCTTGGGCTGTAAAGTTTATTAGAGAAAATCATGAAACCGTATTTAGCTTTCTTTCAACTGCTTGTGTTTCCATCTGGGCTTTGGCAGCCTTTTTGTCTGTAATAATTTATCTCTCTTTGCTATGTTTCTAAATCATAGCCCAAAAGTAGTCTAACTTTCATTATAATGCCTTCCTTAACCATGTTAATTCATATTGATCCCTAACTTCACTAACATCTTGTGGTATTTAAGTCTGTACCTATCACTTCTCAATTATTTACCATTTTATGCTTTGTATAATGTACAATATACACTATATCCTCAAAAGTACAGTTGTTAAATGAAGGGTTTCTCTGGGTACATGCCTCTAAAAAAGTATTAATAAATTTTAAGGTCATGTTTCATCCCTTCATGGGACCAATATTCTAAGGTAATCCATGAATATGAACCCAGAGAAGTCAAGTTTCAATAATATAATAATGAATCAATTAACAAGTGTTATTTGAACTAAACATTATATTAGATAATATAGCAGATATACAAGCATAATACTAGGCCTCCACCCTAAAGGAACTTAAAATCTCTTCAGGAAAATAACATTCCATGAAAAGAGACAAATTTTTCTCTGAATCTTGAGAAGTAGATAAGATACTGAAAATATCGAGAAAAGAAAGAACACTGTTTTAGCCAGAGTGACCAACATGTGCCAAGCATGGAGAGAGATGAGAACGAATTTGCATATATATATATATATATATATATATA
>NW_016807153.1:74485-77633 GCF_001698545.2 Rhinopithecus bieti | reverse complement strand
TTGTCTCCAGGTTTTCAGTTTATGAGTGAAATTTACTTTCCTACTCTTGATAAATTTCTATATTTTACAATTAAAAAAATAATAATTTAACACCATAGTTTTACCAAAAAAAGGCAAGCAGATAATAATTCAGTTGAAGTCGGAAAACTATTTAACATTTAGGGGAGATTTCTGGCTAAAACTTAGAGTCAAGTTTAAATTCAGGTCAAATTGGTTTATATGTAAAGCAATCTTACTTTTCCTATCTATATAATCAAAGTATACAATAGTTTACTTTCATATTATGGTAAGAAGCATAAAGGAGTGAATATCTATCTATATAGCAGTCAATATGTACTGTCTAGTTTGTTATCTTTATATATGCCACTTTTTCTGGTCCATACATTCTATTTCTACCAGGCAAAATGTCAGCTTCAAGTAAAACTCTCACATACTGAATAGTGCCACCAATAAAGTGTAGGAGGTGCCTGTAATCTGAGTACTTTGGGAGGCCGAGGTAGGTGGATCACTTGAGGCCAGGAGTTCAAGACCAGCCTGGGCAACTTGGTGAAACTCCATTGCTACTAAAAGAATAAAAAAAAAAAAAAAAAAAAAAATTCAGCCGGTTGTGGTTATGCACACCTGTCATCCCAGCTATTCAGGAGTCTGGGTGGAAAGATCATCTGAGCTTGGGTAGGCAAAGGTTTTAGTGAGCTGAGATTGTGCCACTGCACTCCAGCCTGTGCCACAGAGTGAGAGCCTGTAAAAGAATAAATAAATAAAAACGAAGGAAGGGAGGCTACGAATGTCTATATCTGTCACTTAACCATGTTAACTACGTAGAGGAAATAATTAGCAACCAATATTTTATAAATATGTACATAAGTTGTTAAATATGATCTTTCTATAAGCATACAAAGAGAAAAGTTCATATATACACGGTAAGAAAACATGTGTTTAGGCAAAGTTTATATTAAAGGCACATACACTATCCAATTCACCAGCTGTCATTCATTTACTCTTTATTTTGTTTCAGTAAAGTTTCTCTTCAAGTAAAGGATGTATAAACACAAACATGCATATACGCACTTGTGTGCTTGCACATTCCCACATACATACTGCTTTCTAGTCATCAGTTTGTCCCCATAACATAATGTGACAACTTATCTGATGTCATCGAGAAGCCACCTCCAAGTTTATAACATCCAGCACTGGCAAAGGGCATACCACACACAAGCAGAAATCCCCCAAGCAGAACAGAACCAATAGCTAATATAAAAAAAGATTGTCCAGAAATATCTGTACAATAGAGAGTGAGAAGAAAAATACATATATTAGATAGTGGTCTATAAAATTAGCTCTAAACCCTGAAACTAGTCTATTAATAACAATAAGCACTAAATTTTTTTGGGGGGCAGGCCCAACTATAACTATTTGAGTAAATGTCTGAAACATCCTTTCCCATTTCTTAAGCTAACTCTGTCCTACACATCTTTTAAAAACACAACTCAGATGATCCCTCTTACTAGAAGTCTACCCTTTCTCTTATAGTCTACATTAGAGGCACCTCTGACATGCCACCATAGTGCCTTTTCACTTACCTTTATAAAGAAATCTATCATACTAGAATGTAAATTATATGTTTTGTATTTCCTCCAATAATCTAAGAGCTCCTTGAAGACAAAAATTCTATTTTGTTCATTTCCAGTGCCTACAAATTCTTGGCACATAGACAGCAAGTGATATTTGTTACATTGAAATATATGCATTCACTCAGCTTGAGTCCTAGGATAAGCACAGGAATTTTTCAATTTGTAGCAGCATTTCTGGCTCCAAGTTCCCTGACTACAACCATTCTAAAAGGCTAGTGACTGTGATTTCCCATGCATGCAAAAAACCTTAAAGCAGGACTCCAAATTGAGGGACTGAAAGACATTTCTGACTTCTAGTTCTTTGACCATGCTTCTCACTTCCCTTCCTTCCTAAATAAAACAATTTCAGTCAGTGTCTGTTAAAGTGAAACCTGTCCTGTTCTTCATAATAATCCATACCTCTGTTGACATGCAATTGCTCCTTGCTTCCTCCAGCCTTTCTAAGTGGTCGAGTTCCTGTGCAGATGGCATGTGTGAGCAGACTGAATTTCCTGCACAAGTATTCCATATAAGTAACTGGATTCTCAAAATGCAAAATGACCCATTTCTTACTTTCTTGAAACCCCAGAGCAGAGGACTAAGGAGCTGAGCATTGCATTTATTTTACCCTTGCTATGGTGGTTCCTTATGGACCTTCCGATAGAAAAAATACCATAGGTTACAAAGTGAAGTAGACCATTGAAGGCAATTATGTGGATTGTGAAATGAATCACAAAACAATTTATTTTAAAAGATCTGTATCCTTCAGAGAAAAAAAAGTGAAATATAAGATGTAAATTCTCCAGTAAATCATTTAGTGCTTTGTTTACATTTTAGATATATATTCTTTCTGTCTTATTGCTTTTGGTATTTTAACCTAACACTTAAACAGCCTTCAGATATTTTCTTTTATCCTTACAAATACTAGTAACTGGGAGGTTGTAACTATGCTTTAAATCAAAATCTGCTAGCCAGGGAGAGCTACTTTGGGGCATATCAGGAGTAAGATTGGCATGTGAAAACTGACAATAATCATGCTATTTTGTACTTGTTCAGAACCGTTCACTTATTTCAAGGAATTTTCACAGTCCAGTCTTCACTCCATTTGAAAGAGGTGTTTGAGGTGCTTAATATTGTGGAACCTGGGTCCATACTGAAGGCTGAACTACACTACTTTCTGTTTTTTAACTTTTATGTTATTTCTCAGGGTACATGTGCAGACTGGATCTACAGAAAAATTTCATGTCATGGAGGTTTAGTGTACATGTTATTTCATCACCCAGGTAATAAGCATAGTACCCAACAGGTAGTTTTTCAAACCTCAGCTTCTCCCACCCTCCACCCTCAAGTAGCCCCAGTGTCTATTTTTCCCTTCTTTGTGTCCATGTGTACTCAATATTTAGCTCTCATTTAGAAGTGAGAACATTAGTATTTGATTTTCTGTGTCTGAGTTAGTTCACTTTGAATAATGGCTTCAAGCGTTATCTGTGTTGTTGCAAAAAGATAATCTCGTTTTTTTTTTTTTTTTTTTTTTTTTT
>NW_016807153.1:58759-72422 GCF_001698545.2 Rhinopithecus bieti | reverse complement strand
AAAAAAAAAAAAAAAAAAAAAAAAAAAAAAAAAAAAAAAAAAAAAAAAAAAAAAACCTTAACCAGAATAAAAAATCAGGTGACCACTCATAGTAGTTGGTTTGAATTACATATCACTGAAAGAGGCACAGAAGAAATAGATAGTCTTGAATCACCACCATCATTCCTCCCGTCACCCACAGAAGCAGTGTAGTGTGCTTCAGAGAGCCTTGCAGGAGCTGGGGGAGGGAGAACACAGCAATGGTGAGGCATTGAACTCAGTGCTATACTGTTAGAGCAGAAAGGAAAACTAGACCACACTCAACTGCTACCTGCCCACAGAGGGAACATTTAACCAGCCCTAGCCAGAGGAAAATCTCCCATCTCAGTGGTCCAGACTTGAGTGCCTGCAAATCTCAACACCAAGGGCTATAGCACTCTGTGTCTCCAAGTGAACTTGAAAGGCAGTCTAGGCTATAAAAACTGCAATTCTTAGGCAAGTCCTACTGCTGAACTAGGTTCAGAGAGAGTGGACTTGGGGAGCACGTGACACATTGAGACACTAGCTTGGGCAGCTAAGAGCGTGTTAGCATCACCCTTCTCCTAAACCCATGCTGCACAGATTGTGGCATCAAAAGAGATCCCTTCCTTCTACTTGAGTTGGGAGAAAAAAGTGGGGAAAACTTTGTATTACATTTAAGATGCCAGCCAAGCCACCCATAACATGAAAGGGCAGCCAGATTCATGAGACCCCCATTCCAGGTCCTGGTTCCCAGGCATTTCTAGACACGTCCTGGACAAGATGGAAAACCCTTGCCTTGAAGGAAAGAACCCAGTCCTGACAGCGTTTATCACCTAACTGAAGAGCCCTTGGGCCTTGAATAACCAGCAGTCATATCCGGGCACTAAATTGAGGGCCTTGGATTAAGCCTCTGAGTCTTGCTGGCTTCAGTTGAGACTCAGCACATTAACAGCAGTGGTGGCTATGGGGCAAAACTTCTTCTGCTTGAGAAAAGCAGAAGGAAATGTAAAGGAGACTTTGTCTTGCACCTTAAGTACCAGCACAGCCACAGGGAGTTAGAGCACCAAGCAGAATCTTGGGGTTCCCAGTTCCAGGACTTGACTTTTGGAAGACATTTCTGGACCTGCCCTGGACCAGAGGGGATCCAATTGCTCTGAAGTGTGAGTCCCAAACCAAGTATCAATCACAAGAAGCTTATTTAAGAGACCTTGGGTGTTAAGGGAACATAAGTTGTAGTCTGGCAGTACTCCTTTTGGCCTGGAGTGGCAGTGGATACCAGGTGAGGCTCCTCCACCTTTGCAAAACAGAGAAAAGAAGGAAAAGAAATGGCCTTGTGATTTGAGTGCCAGCTTAGCTACAATACAATAGAGCACTAGGTAGTTTTTTCAGGTTTTTAACTCTAGTTCCTTACTTCCAAATGGCTTTTCTGAACCCACCCAAGGCGTAGGGGTTCTCACTCCTCAGAAGGGAAGGACAGGAGCCTGGCTGGCATTGTCATATACTGATTGTAAAGCCCTAGGACCTTGAGGCAATATAGGCAGTAGCCTGAGAATGGGTATATGGTCTTTGGTGAGAACCAGCGCTGTGCTGGCTTCAGATATGACCCAACTCAGTTATAGCATTGGTGGCGACATGGTTGCTTGTGCCACTCCAGCTCTAGTTTTAGGTGACTCAGAACAGGGAGACTCTGTAGGTTTGGGAGAAAGTAAGGGAAGAGAACAAGTGTTTCCGCCTGGTAATCCAGAGAATTATCCTGGATCTTTTCCAAGACCATCAAAGTGGTACCTCTACAAGTTTGCAAGAACCACAGTGTTACTGAACTTGGGGTGCCCACTAAAAGAGATACAGCTTAGATTACAACACTCAAGTCTTTAATAATACCTGAAAAGCCTTTCCAAGAAGGGTGACTATACATAAGCCCAGACAGTGGGTTATATTACAATAAATATGTAATTCTTTAATGCCCAGACACCAAAGAACATCTACTAGCATCAACATCATCCAGTAAGACTTGAACTCACCAAATGAACTAAATAAACCACTAGAGATGAGTCCTGTAGAAACAGAGACATGTGACTTTTTAGATTGTCTTTAGGAAACTCAACAAAATTAAGAATAACACAGAGAAGGAATTCTGAACTTTTTTAGAGAAATGTAACAGAGACATTGAAATAATTACAAGGAATCAATCAGAAATTCTGGAGGTGAAAAATGCAATTGGCATACTAAAGAATGCTTCAGAGTACTTTAATAGCAGAATACATAACACAGAAGAAAGGAGTAGTGAGCTTGAAGACAAGGTCTTTGAAAATACACAGTCAGGGGAGACAAAGGAAAAAAAAAAATAAAACAGTGAAGCATCTCTAAGAGATTTATAAAATAGCCTCAAAGGGGCAAATTTCAGAATTATTAGCCTTTAACAGGAGGCAGAAGAATAAATAACAGCAAAAAGTTTGTGCAAAGGGATAATAACATGAAACTTCCTAAACCTAGAGAAAGAAGTCAATATGCAAATAAAAAAAGATTATAGAACTCCAATGAGATGTAACCCAAAGAAGATTATCTTAAGGTATTTAATAAACAAGCTCACAAAGGTCAAGCATAGCAAAAGAAATCTAAAAGCAACAAGAGAAAAGAAATGAACAACATACAACAGAGCTCCAACACATCTGCGGCAGCAGACTTTTCAGTGTAAACCTTACATGCCAGGAGAGAATAACATGACACGTTTAAAGGGCTGAGGAAAAAATTTAATGAGAGATAAATAATCATCTGAAAGTGCAAAACTCATGGTAATAATAAGTACACACAAAAACACAGAATATTATAACACTGTAACTTTGGTGAGTAAACTATTTTTATCAGAAGTAGAAAGAATAAATAATAAAACAATTAAAAGTAATAACTACAACTTTTCAAGACATAGTACAATGAGATATAAACAGAAACAACAAGTTAAAAAGTGGGATATGATGTCACGACATAGAATTTTGTTAGTTTACTTTTTGCTTGTTTATTCAAATAGTGTTAAGCTCTTATTCAGTTAAAATAGTGGATTAGAAGATAGTATTTGCAAGCCTCATGATAACCTCAAAGCAAAAAACATATATTAGATACAAAAGAAATAAAGAGCAAGAAACTAACCCGTATCACCAAAGAAAACACTCTCACTTGAGACATACAGAAATGAAAGAAAGAAGGAAAAGAAGACCACACACACACAAATTAAAAACCCAAAAAACAAATAACAAAACGGCAGGAGTAAGTTCTTACTTAACAATAATAACCAGTAAATAAATTAAACTCTTGACTCAAAAGATACAGACTGCTTGAATAGAAGTACAAACAAGAGCTCTTGATTGGTTGCCTACAAGAAATACACTTCTCCTATAAAGGCACACAGAGACTAAGAACAAAGGTGTGAAAAAGATATTTCATACCAGTGGAAACCTGTAAAAGACAAGAGTTGCTACACTTATATCAGACATAATAGATTTCAACACAAAAGCTATAAGAGAAAAAGAAAGTGGCTATGTAATGATAAAAAAGGTCAATTCAGGAAAAAACTGCAACAGTTTTTTATATATTTGCACCCAACACTGGAGCACCCAGATATATAAAGGTACTGTTATTAGAGATTGCCCCTGAAGACAGCAATATCTGTAGACTTCCACACTGAACTTTCAGAATTGGGCAAATCTTCCAGACAGAAAATCAACAAAAAAATTCAGATTTAATCTGAAATATAGATGAAATTGATCTAATATATTTTACAGAACATTTTATCCAAGAGCTGCAAAATGCATATTCTTTTCCTCAGTACATATGTCATTCTTAAAGATAGACCATAAGTTAGGTCAAAAAACAAGTCATAAAACATCCAAAAATTTAAATAATATCAAGCATCCTTTCTGACAACAATACAATAAAACTAGACATTGGTAACAAGAGGAATTTTTGGAATTATACAAATATGTAGAAACTAAACAATATGCTTCTGAATTACCAGTTGGTCAATGAAGAAATTAAGAAAAAAATTGAAAAATTTTTTGAAAGAAATGAAAATGGAAATATAACATAAGAAAAACCTATGGGATAGATGTGAAAGTAGTACTAAGAAAGAGAAGTTTATAGCGATGATTGCCAACATCCAAAAAAGTGAAAAACTTTAAAATGAGCAATGTAATGATACATCTTAAAGGAACTAAGAAAAGGCAGAAAAAACCAAATGTAAAATTAGTCGAGAAAATAAATAATAGATATAAAAGGAGAAATAAATGAAATTGAATGGAAACAAAAAATACAAAAGTTACACAAAATATAAAAGTCGTTTAAAATTTTTTTTAAATGACAAACCTATGGCGCAGACTATCCCCATGAAAAAACAGAGAAAAGATCAAAATAGAAAAATCAGAAATGAAAAATAAGACATAATAGCTAATACTGCAGAAATTTAAAAGATCAGATTGTAAGAGGAAAAATGGCAGATAGCAGGCAAGACTAACTTCGAACTCCCACTCTCTGATGTACAGAGCATCATGTGGAGACTCCCATCATGAACTTTTGCTCCAAGAACTACCAGAGAACATATCAAGAGAGAGAAAAGAATCCACAGACCCTTTGAAGGAGGTGGATTGCTGCTGCAAGTTCTGTGGAACAACCTGGGAACTCTGAAGAAAAAGAACATAAACTATTGGGAGAACTATAGCTCCACTCATCACCATTTCCTCCATATACTACCACAACTGATGCACATTTGAAAGCGCCCTCTCCTGTATGGAGGCCAACTAACACAAAACCAGAGCACTTAACAAAAATACAACCAAGGACCCTCACAGAATCAATTTCACTCACTGCTAACTCCACTGGAGCAAGTGCTGGTATCCATGGTGAGAGACATGAAGATGAATCATATCACAAGACTCTTTGCATACATTTGCATACAGTACCAGCCCAGAGTCAGATAGCTCCAGTGGGTGGCTAGATCAAGAAGAGAAATAACAATCACTGCAGTTCAGCTCTCAGGAAGCCCCATCTCTACAAGAAAAGGAAGAGTGTCACATCAAAGAAGCACTCCGTGGGACAGAAGAATCTGAGCAGCAGCCCTTGAGTCCAAGATCTTCCCTCTTACATAGTCTACTCAAATGAGAAGTAACCAGAAAAACAATTCTAGTAACATGACAAAACAAGGTTCTTTAATAACACCAAAAAGAACACTAGCTGACCATCAGTAGATCCAACTCAAGAAAAAATCTCTGAACTGCCAGGAAAAAAACTCAGAAGGTCAGCTATTAAGTCAATCAAGGAGGCACCGGAAAAATCTGCAATGAAATAGATAGCATAAATAAAAGAATCGCAACTTCTGAAAATGAAGGGCACACTAAGAGAATTGCAAAATGCACTGGAAAGTCTCAGCAATAGAATCAAACAAGTATAAGAAAGAACTTCAGAGCTCAAAGATGAGGCTTTTGAATTAACCCACAGTAAGAGTCCCAAAGCTAAACAACTGGGTGTTGGAAGTTCAAAGGCAGGAAGCATCCAGCATGGAAGAAAGATGTAGGCTTGGAGGCTAAGCCAGTCTAGTCTTTTCACGTTCTTCTGCCTGCTTTTATTCTGGCCATGCTGGCAGCTGATTAGATTGTGCCTACCCAAATTGAGGGTGGGTCTGCCTTTCCCAATCCACTGACTCAAATGTTAATCTCCTTTGGCAACACCCTCAGAGACACACCAAGGAACAATACTTGGCATCCTTCAATGCAATCAAGATGACACTAAATATTAACCATCACAAGTCCAACCTTTGTCAAGTTGAACCCATACATATCTTCTGAAATCATACATAATCTTTATTTTTTTATTATTATTATATTTTAAGTTCTAGGGTACACGTGCATAACGTGCAGGTTTGTTACATTTGTATACTTGTGCCATGTTGGTGTGCTGCACCCATCAACTTGTCAGCACCCATCAACTCATCATTTACATCAGGTATAACTCCCAATGCAATCCTCCCCCCTCCCCATAATCTTTAAATAAAGACAATAGTAAGGTCATAATTATGCCTAACATAATACAACTATGCTTCATACAACCGGAAATGCACCAATCCCCAACACAAATGCTATTACATAAGTTAAAAACACTTAAATGCTGATATGAAGTTAATAAATCTTATGTCATATGATAAAGGAAAAATGAAAAAACACTGAAGATATTTTCTTAGTACAACTGTATACATGAACAAACATGTTCTTGACTAAGTAAGGAGGAAATACTCATGACAATTACAGTCCTCGTTTCAGCAACTGGTCATCTGATCATAGCTAGTATTGACTACCTTCTTCTACTACCCATTTTGTATTCCCTTGTCTTCAGTAATCACCATAGCAGGTCGTGATTTTTACCTAGTGAAGTGACCCAAACCTTCATTCCTGAAGTGTCTGGGGCATTTGTAGTCCTGCCTGGACTGGGATGTTGCAGTTTCCCATTGACCTCTATTAAATTGTGTGATAATACTAAGAGACACCCTAAGAGATCTCCTATATTCCAAGGGTAATCTCCCTTACCACAATAGTGGAATAGTAGACTAATTTTATCGTGACACTGCAGGTCAATCACTTCAGCCAACATTGTAATTCCTTTCTTAGCCTGTTGACTTAAAGGTAGGAGGAACCCAGAGTGGCCAGGTAGCAATCTTAACTTCTAGTTAAATATAAGCATTGTGGTGTCTCCTGGTGGCAGAGTTCATCCCTCTGGAACTAAGACCTCTAAGCCAGCAAAACATAATGTCATGGGAACAGGAAATAAACATTTTGCTAGTGGGTCACTTGGGGTGGTGATGAGTGGTGCCACTTACACTTCCACCCCTTGATTCCTGGACCCCTGAATCCTGGCTATGGGGGAAAGAGTACCGAATATTGGATGCTGATTCAGAGCATACACAGCCTTCTGAATACCTGTGCCCTAGACTTTCAAAGTATTGTTATCTAGTTAGCATTGTAATTGTGACTTCAAAAGGTAATTCCACCACTCTATCAATCCAGCTGCATCAGGATGATGGGGAATATGGTAAGACCAGTGAATTCCATGAGCATAAACCCACTGCTCCACTTCTTTTGCCATAAAATGAGTGCTTGGCTCAGAGGCAATGCTGTGTGTAATACCATGACGGTGAACAAGGCATTCAGTCAGTCCACGGATGGCATTCGTGGCAGAAGCATTACATGCAGGATAGGCAAGCCCATATCAGGAGTAAATGTCTATTCCAGTGAGGACAAACCTCTGCCCATTCCATGATGGAAGAGGTCCAATATAATCAACCTGCCACCAAGTAGCTGACTGATCACCCCAAGGAATGGTGCCATATCAAGGGTTGAGAGTTGCTCTCTGCAGCTGGTAAATTGGACACGCAGCAGTGGCCCTAGCCAGGTCAGCTTTGGTGAGTGGAAGTCCATGTTGCTGAGCCCATGTGGAACTTCCATCCCTGCCACCATGGCCTCTTTGTTCATGGGCCCCCTGGGGAATGAAAGGGGTGGCTGGGGGAAGAAGCTCAGTGGTGTCCACAGACTGAGTCATCCTATCAACTTGATTATTAAAATCCTCCTCTGCTGAGGTCACAGTTGGTGAGCATGCACTTGGGAAACAAATATTTTACAGTTTTGACCACTTTGAGAGGTCCATCCACATACAACTTCCCCAAACTTCTTTGTCATCAATTTCCAATCATGCTTCTTCCAAGTCCCTGACTATCCAGCCAAACTATTGACTACAGCCCATGAATCAGTATAGAATCACACATCTGGATTGTTTTCTTTCCATGAAAAGTGCACAACTAAGTGCACTGTTCGAAGTTCTGCCCACTAGGAAGATTTCCCTTCACTGCTTTCCCTTAGCGGTGTTATAGAAAGGGGCTGAAGTTCAGCAGCTGTCCATTTTCTGGTGGTGCCTACATATCATGCAGAACCATCTGTGAACCAGACCCTAATCTTCTCTTCTTCTGTCAACTGATTGCACCCATAAGGCCATTGGTACAAGCTGGGGGAGAGAAGCCAGGGTGGCAGAAGTGGAGACCTTGGGTATTTGAGCTACTTTCTCATGTAACTTACTTGTGCCTTTAGGACCTGCTCAAGCCCGATCCCATATATATGACTTTTATTTACTGATGGAATGCTGCTGTGCACATCCCACTTTATAGCTAAGTGGGTCAGAAAGCACCCAGTTCATAATAGCAGTTCAGGTCGCATGGTGACTTGATAACCCATAGTCAAACGTTCAGTTTCCACCAAAGCCCAGTAATAGGCTGAGAGCTGTCTATCAAAGGAAGAGTAGATATCTGCAGAAGATGGCAGGGCCTTCCTCCAAAATCCTAGAGACCTCCTCTGTGATTCACCTATGGGGACCCGCCAAAGGCTCCAAACAGTATCTCTATCTGCCACTGACACCTCAAGCAGCACTGGGTCTGCTAGATCATATAGCCCAAGTGGCAGAGTGTCTTATACAGCAGCCTGGATCTGTTGCAGAGCCCTTTCCTGTTCTGCACCCCACTCAAAACTGGCAGCCTTTCTGATCACTCCACAAATGGGCCAAAGTAACACACCCAGATAAAGAATGTGTTGCCTCTAAAATCCAAATAGGCTCACTAGGCATTGTGCCTCTTACTTGGTTGTAGGAGGGGCCAAATGCAGCAACTTATTCTTCATTTTAGAAAGAATATCACGACAGGCCCCACACAACTGGACCCCGGAAAATTTTACTGAAGTAGAAGGTGCCTAAATTTTAGTTGGATTTATTTTCCATCCTCTGGAATGCAAATGTCTCACCAA
This sequence comes from Rhinopithecus bieti, assembly GCF_001698545.2. NCBI lineage: Eukaryota > Metazoa > Chordata > Mammalia > Primates > Cercopithecidae > Rhinopithecus > Rhinopithecus bieti. The sequence continues at coordinate 63,600 of NW_016807153.1, read as the reverse complement.
TAAATCCAGTGTATTTGCTATTTCTTGCTCACTGGATACAATCAGCATGATGTCATCAATGTAATAGACCAGTGTGATATCTTGTGCATGGAAAAAGTGATCAAGGTTATGACACAGAGCTGGAGAGTTGATGTATCACTAAGGTAGGAGAGTAAAGGTATATTTCTGTCCTTGCCAGCTGAAGGCAAATTGCTTCTGGTGGGCCTTATGGGCAGGAATGGGAGAAAAAAGCATTTGCCAAATCAATGACTGCATACCAGGTACCAGGAAATTTGTTAATCTGAGTCAAGCAATAAAACCACATCTGGTACAGCAGCTGCAATTGGAGTCATCACGTGGTTAAGCTTACAATAATCCACTGTCATTCTCCAATATCCATCTGTCTTCTTCACAGGCCAAATAGGAGAGTTGTGGTGGAAATCACCACCCCTGCATCTTTCAAGTCTTTGATGCTTGCACTAATCTCCTCAGTCCCTCGAGGGATGAAACATTGGTTTTGATTTACTATTTTTCTAGGTAGAGTCAGCTCTAATGGCTTCCATTTGGCCTTTCTCACCATAATAGCTCTCACCCTACCAATCAGGGAGCCAATATGGGGGTTCTGCCAGCTGCTAAGTATGTCTATGATAATTATGCATTCTGGCACTGGGGAAATGACCACACAGGAGGAGGTCAGGGACACACTGGACCAACTGTAAGTAGGACCTGAGCTAAAACTTTATTAATTACCTGGCCCCTCCTAAGCCCCTACTTTAATTGGAGGACTGCGGTGACATCCTAGGTCCAATGGAATCAATGTCAGCTCAGAGCCAGTGTCCAGTAGCCCCTGAAAGATCTGATCATTTCTCTTTCCCTAATGCAAAGTTACCCTGGCAAAAGGCAAGAGGTCTTCTTGGGGAAGGATGGGAGAAAGATTAACATCAAAAATTGTCGGTAGTGTAGTGGGGTCCCCTCTCAAGGGAACCTAGCCTCCCTTTCATTCAAGGGATTCTTGGTCTGTAAACTGGCTCATGTCTGGAAATTGATTGAGGGGTTGTGTTTCTCTGTTTTCGTATTTCAAATTAGTCCACTAATTTGTTTAATTTTTGTCCACTCAATCTGGAAGTTTTCTGCTTATATAAATTAAGTAAGAGTGTAATCAGCTTCATATCAATTTCACTTTTAGGAACACCTTAATTAAGTAGCCAATGCCAGAGTTCTACATGAGTAAAACTATTCTGATTGCTGCTTTGCCTCTGCTGTCCATTATGGTAGCTATGCCTACCTTGTCTTTGAGAGTTAGTGCTGCCACTTGGCCCCTGCTACCTCAAGATCCAATTATTCCCATTGCATTTATATTTTGTAGTTAAGTGACTGCAGTTTTCACTGTTAGATCTGTCATACAAAGAAGAACAATCACAGTGCTCTTCAAAGATGCAGGTGTCCCCCTCACAAATCTCTTTTGCAAAGTATTGGTCAAGGGTATATCCTCTGGACCCTCCCAGCTGGCATGTGAAGGTCTAAAGTGACTAATCCACTTCTGCACCCCAATCTCCCTAAGCCTTTGGATCCCTTTCTCTATATTAAACGAAGGCAGATCAGACATTTCTAGTTCGCTCACAGCCGGCCATCTTTTAATCCATATTTCTGCTAACCAAGAACACAAACTAATAGGACTTTTCTTTAACTCATCAGAGTTTACAAGCTCAGTGTCCCCAGATTCATCGGGGTGCTCCCACACATCCCCATTCCAAGGTGCAGAGTCTCATTCTTTTACAATCAATGCCCTCACTTTAACAGTAGACACCTGGTGAGGCTGTGAGTGCACCTTTTGTTGCAGGTCAGCCACTTGCATGATAAGGGCTTGTGTCTGATTTTCTGAAATTTCAGCTCTTCCTCTTCAGGAGATAAGACTCTCACTCTGGACAGTCTTAGAATATTTGAGGCTCAGTACCTGCTTCTGAAGTCTTATATCCTGCAGAGGAAGAGCTGAATCCCTAAGTTCATCATTGTTTTTTCATCATTTTGTCCAGTGAACTTAGGGACAACCAATCAACTTTGTTATACTTTTTGGTTCTCCACATATGATCAAAAGTGTTATGTACAGAGTCACTAAACTTCTTGCCTTTCATGAGTGGTGAGACAGGAGTAACAAATGTATTTATTTTGCATAACCCTTTAAACAGTTCACACCAAGGTCTATCAATGTTCTCCATACTATTAGAAGTAGAGTCCTTAGCACTTTTAGGTCTAATCATATTAAGCAAAAAATTCCAGAAACCCCAAACCAATGAAATGACTGCATCCTTAATATTCTGATCCTCTAGAACCACTGTACCAAAAAATCTATCCCTGTATTAACTCAGTTTCTCTAGATAGAATAGAAACTAATAAAGATTATGTATAGTATAGTAACTAATAACCATTTTATATATATAGTAATTTTACATATATATATATAGCTATATAGTAGCAGCTATATACTATGTGGATTAGTCACTCATATGGTAGAGTTTATTATGAAGATAACTCACACCATCGCAGGTGGGTTTCCACAATAGGCGGACTGTCTGTAAGTGAGGAGGCAAGGAATGCAGTTACGAGTCCAAAACAAAGAACTAGTGTCCTGATGTTTGAAAGGCAGGGAGTATCCAGCATGGGAGAAAGATGAGGCTCAGAGGCTAAGCCAGTGTAGTCTTTTCATCCTCCTCTCCTGGCCTGCTTTTATTCTGGCCATACTGGCAGCTGATTAGTTGTGGCCCCCCAGACGAGGGTGGACTGCCTTCCCAAGTCGCTTAGACTTAAAACGTTAATCTCCCTTGACAATCGCCCTCAAAGACAACCCAGGAACAAATACTACTTTCATCCTTCAATCCCATTCAAGTTGAACACTCCAATATTAAGCCAATCAAACAATCCAACAAAAACTAATGAAAAAGAAATTTTAAAAAAAAATAAAGCAAACCTCCCAAGAAATAACGTAAATTGATCTTCCGCGAGGAAGAAGGGGAATCTAAAATGTTTGGAAAACATATTGTCAGGGAAAACATGGAAAATTTCCAAGCCTTGGCTAAGAGGTTGAGACAGGTCCATACATGAAGCTCAAAAAGAAAAACCGCCAGAAAAATTCATTGCAAAAAACCTTACAGCCAGGTACACAGTCTCATCTTATCTAAGAGTAAAGAATGATAGAAATACATTGTAACAGGCTATGAACTCAAATCAAAACTCCAGGTAACAATATAAAGAAAACACCTATCAATTAACAGCAGCCTTGTCAGCAAAACCCTACCAATTAGAAGGGATTGAGGTTTTATCTTCAGCCTTGTTAAACAAAACAAATATTAGCCAAGAATTTTCTATCTAAAGAAACTGAGTTTCATAAATGAAGAAAAGATACAGTACTTTTTAGACAAATGCTGAAAGAATTCATCACTATCAAGCCAGAACTACAAGAACTGCTAAAAGGAGCTCTAAATCTTGAAAAAAAAAAAAAAACCTGGAAATTCACCAAAATATAATCTTCTTAAAGCATTAATCTCCCAGGACCCGGAAAACAATACCACAATGAAAAATGAAACAAGGTATTTAGGCAACACATAAAAAAAATGAATAGAAAAGAACCTCACGTCTCAATACTAATGTTGAAAGTAAATCACTGAAATGCTCCACTGAAAATACACAAAATGACAAACAGATATGAATTCATCACCCAAGTATCTGTTGTCCTCAAGATACTCACCTGACACACAAAGATTCACAAAAATTTAAAATAAAGTGGTGGGGAGACATATTTCATGCAAGTGGACACTAAAAGTGAGCAGGAATAGCTATTCTTATATCAGAAAAAATAAACTTTAAAGCAAGAGCAGTTAAAAAATACAAAAAGGGACATGATATAATGATAAATGACTAGTCCAACAGGAGAATATCACAATCCTAAATACATATTCACCTAAAACTGGAGCTCCCAAATTCATAAAACAATTACTACTAGACCTAAGAAATGAGATAGAAAGCAACACAATAATAGTGGGAGACTTCAATACTAACATGACAGCACTAGCCAGGTCCTCAAGAGAGAAAGTTAACAAAGAAACAACAGACTTAAACTATACCCTAGAACAAATGGACTTAACAGATATTTATAGAACATTCTACCCAACAACTGCAGAATATACATTCTATTCATCAGCACATGGAAAATTATGTAAATCTAAGATAGACTATATGATAGGCCACAAAATAAGTCTCAGTAAATTTAAGAAAATCGGAATTATAACAAGTACTCTCTCAGACCACAGTGGAATAAAATTGGAAATCAATTTCAAAGTCAAACCTTCAAAACCATGCAAATACATGAAAATAACCACCAGAATGATTGTTGGGTAAACAACAAAATCAAATTGGAAATAAAATATTCCTTACACTGAATAATAAAAGAGATACAAGTTATGAAAACCTCTGGAATACAGAAAAGTGAGTACTAAGAAGAAAGTTCATAGCATTAAATGCCTACATAAAAAGTCTATGACAGCACAAATAGACAACATACGTGGAGCTATAGAAACAACAACAAACCAAACCCAAAAGCAGCAGAAGAAAACAAATAACCAAGATCAGAGCAGAACTAAATGAAATTGGAAAAAATAAAAAAAAAAAAATACGAAAGATAAGTGAAGGAAAAAATTGCTTCTTTGGAAAGATAAGCAAAAGTGATAGACCATTAGTGAAATTAACCAAGAAAACAAAGAGAGAAGACTTAAATAAACTCGGGCAATCAGGCAAGAGAAAGAAATGAAGGGTATTCAGTTAGGAAAAGAAGAAGTCAAATTGTCCCTGTTTGCAGATGACATGATTGT
>NW_016807153.1:51608-54770 GCF_001698545.2 Rhinopithecus bieti | reverse complement strand
GCACTATTCACAATAGCAAAGACTTGGAATCAACCCAAATGTCCATCAGTGACAGACTGGATTAAGAAAATGTGGCACATATACACCATGGAATACTATGCAGCCATAAAAAAGGATGAGTTTGCGTCCTTTGTAGGGACATGGATGCAGCTGGAAACCATCATTCTCAGCAAACTATCACAAGAATAGAAAACCAAATACCGTATGTTCTCACTCATAAGTGGGAATTGAACAATGCGATCACTTGGACGCAGGAAGAGGATCATCACACACTGGGTCTTATTGTGCGGAGGGGGGAGGGAATGGATAGCATTAGGACATATACCTAATGTAAATGACAAGTTAGTGGGTGCAGCACACCAACATGGCACATGTATACATATGTAACAAACCTGAATGATGTACACATGTACCCTAGAACTTAAAGTATAATAAAAATAAAAAAATTAAAAATAATAAAAACAAAACAAAGCAAAACAAAAAAGGTCCAGGACCAGATGGATTCACAGCTGTATTATATCAGACATTCAAAGAACTTTTATCAATCTTTTTTACACTATTCCACAAGACAGACAAAAAAGGAAGCACCCCCTAAATAATTCTATGAAGCCAGTATCACCCCAATACCAAAACCAGGAAACAGCATAGCTAAAAAAGAAAACTATGGACCAATATCCAGGGTGAATGTAGATGCAAAAATTCTCAAGAAAATACTATGCAATTGAATCCAATAGCATATGAAAGAGATAATCCACCATGATCAAGTGGGTTTCATACAAGTGATATCAGGAAGGTTTAACATATACATGTCAATAAATGTGATACACCATATAAACAGTTTTAAAAACAAAAGCTATATGATCCTCATAATAGATTCAGGAAAAGCATTTGACAAAATCCAGCATTCGTTTATGATTAAAGCCTTAAAGACTCATCTAAAAAGCTCCTAGAAGTGGTAAATAAATGAGTTTCAGGATACAAAATCAACATACACAAATCAGTATCCCTTCTACATACCAACAGCGACCAAGCTGAGCATCAAATCAAGAACTCAAACCCTTTTGCAATAGCTAAAACATACAAAATACTTAGGAATGTACTTAACCAAGGAGGTAGAAGACCTCTAAAAGGAAAAATACAAAACACTGATGAAAGGAATTGCAGAACACACACAAAAAATGAAAACACATTCCATGCTCATGGATGAGTAGAATCAATATTGTAAAAGTGACAATACTGCCAAAAGCAATATAGAAATTCAATGCAATTCCCATCAAAACACCATCATTATTATTCACAGAACTAGAAAAAGCAATTCTAAAACTTACATGGAACCAAAAAAGAGCCCACATAACCAAAGCAAAACTAAGCAAATTGAACAAATCTGGAGGCATCACATTACTCCATTTCAAACTATACGGTAAGGCCACAGTCACCAACACAGCATGGCACTGGTATAGAAACAGGCATACAGAACAATGGATAAGAATAGAGAACCCAAAAATAAAGCCAAATAATTGCAGTTAACTGATCTTTGACAAAGCAAATAAAAATATATAGTAGTGATGAAATGCTCCATTCAACAAATGGTGATGAAATATTTGATAGCCACTGGTAGAATAAAACTGGATCCTCATTTCTCATCTTATACAAAAATCACCTCAAAATGGATCAAACACTTAAATCTGAGACCTGAAACCATAAAAATTCTAGAAAATAACATAGGAAGAACCCTTCTAGACATTGACTTAGTCAAAGACTTCATGAGCAAGAACCGAAAAGCAAATGCAACGAAAACAAAGATAAGTAGATAAGAGTTAATTTCACTAAAGGAGCTTCTGCATAGCAAAAAATAATAATAATAATAATAATCAGCAGAGTAAGCAGACAACCCAGAGAGTGGGAAAAAATCTTCACAATCTATACATCTGAGAAAGGACTAATATTCAGAATCTACAAGGATCTCAAACATATCAGCAAGAACAAAACAAACAATTCCATCAACAAGTGGGTTAAGGATATGAATAGACAATTCTCAAAGGAAGATATACAAATGGCCAAAAAATATGAAAATAATGTTCAACATCACTGATTATCAGAGAAATACAAGTCAAAACCAAAATGTAATGCTAATGGAGGAACTCCACCCCCAATATTCAATGTGGATTCTATTCTATTTCCCTAAGCATCGGCTGGTCTGAGAAATAAAGGGAAAGAGTATAAAAGAGAGAGATTTTAAAACTGAGTGTCTGGGGGAGACATCACATGTCAGCAGGTTCCGTGATGCTCCCTGAGCCATAAAACCAGCAGTTTTTATTAGGGATTTTCAAATGGGAAGGAGTGCACAAATACGGTGTGGATCACAGAGGTCACATGCTTCACAAGGTAATAAAATATCACAAAGCAAATGGAGGCAGGGCGAGATCACAGGACCCAGGATGGGATGAAATTAAAATTGCTAATGAAGTTTTGGGCACGCATTGTCATTGATAACATCTTATCAGGAGACAAGGTTTGAGAGCAGACAACCAGTCTGACCAAAATTTATTAGGTGGGAATTTCCTCATCCTAATAAGCCTGGGAGCACTACAGGAGACCGGGCCTTATTTCAACTCTTTGTCTTCAACAGTAAAAGACAACCGCCCCCAAAGCGGCCATATTAGAGGCCTACCCTCAGGGGCACATTCTCTTTCTCAGGGATGTTCCTTGCTGAGAAAAAGAATTCAGTGATATTTCTCTTATTTGCTTTTGAAAGAAGAGAAATATGGCTCTGTTCCACCTGGTTCACTGGCAGTCAGAGTCCAGTCTTATCTCCCTTGTTCCCTGAACATTGCTGTTATCTTGTTCTTTTTTCAAGGTGCCCAGATTTCATATTGTTCAAACACACATGCTCTACAAACAATTTGTGTAGTTAATGCAATCATCACAGGGTCCTGAGGCAACATACATCCTCCTCAGCTTATGAAGATGATAGGATTAAGAGATTAAAGACAGGCATAGGAAATCACAAGGTTATTAACTGGGGAAGTGATAAGTGTCCATGAAATCTTCACAATTTATGTTCAGAAATTGCAGTAAAGACAGGCATAAGAAATTATACAAGCATTAATTTGGGGAACTAATAAATGTCCATGAAATCTTCACAATTTATGTTCTTCTGCC
>NW_016807153.1:45435-49306 GCF_001698545.2 Rhinopithecus bieti | reverse complement strand
AAAACTATAAAACACTGATAAAAAATTGAAGAGATCAAAAAAACTTTTCTTTTTCACCGATTGGAAGACTCAATGTTAACATGTCCATACTACCCAAAGCAATCTACAGATTCAGTGTAATCGCTATCAAAACACAAATGACATTCTTCACAGAAATAGAAAAAAAAAAAAAAAAAAAACTGTCCTATAGTTAATATGAAACCACAGAAGTCCCAGAGTAGCCAAGGCTTTTCTAAGCCCAAAGAACAATACTAGAGAAATCACATTACCTGTCTTCAAATTATAACACAGAGCTACAATAATCAAAACAGCATGGTACTGGGACAAAAAACAGACACATAGACCAATGAAACAGAATAGAAAACCCAGAAAAAAATCCACACACCCACTGTATACTCATTTTAAACAGAGGTGCCAAGAACATAAACTGGAAAACTACAGTATCTTCAATAAAAGATGCTGAGAAAATTGGATATCGATATGCAGAAGAATGAACCTAGCCCCATCTCTCATCATATACAAAAACAAAATCAAAATGGATTAAAGACTTAAATGTAAGACCTAAAACTACAAAACTACGACAAGAAAACTTTGAGGAAAATCTGCAAGACATTGGTTGGGGCAAAAATTTCTACATCAATACCCTACATGCACAGGCAATTAAATCAAAATGGACAAATGGAATCACATCAAGTTAAAAGCTTCTGCACAACAAAAGATACAATCAACAAAATGAAAAGACAACTCATAGAATGGGAGAAAATATTTGCAAACTACCCTTCTAACAAGGGACAAATAACCAGAATATATAAGGAGCTCAAACAACTCTATAGGAAAAATCTAATAATCTGATCAAAAAATGGGCAAAAGATCTGAATAGACTTTCCCAAAAGAAACAGACAAATGGCAAATAGGAATATGAAAAAGTGCTCCAAATCACTGATAATCAGAGGAATGCAAATCAAAACTATAATGTGATATCATCTCACCTCAGTTAATATGGTTTATATTCAAAAGACAGGCAATAACAAATGCTTGCAAGGATGTGGAGAAAAGGAAACCCTTGTACACTGTTCGTGGGAATGTAAATTAGTACAAACACTATGGAGAACAGTTTGGAGGTTAGTCAGAAAACTAAAAATTGAGCTGTTATATGACCCACCAATGCTACTGCTGGGTATATACCCCAAAGAAAGGAAATCAGTGTATCGAAGAGTTATATGCACCCCTATGTTTGTTGCAGCCCTGTTTACAATAGCTAAGTTTTGATAGCAATGCGGGTGTCCATCAACAGACAACTGAATAAAGAAAATGTGGTACATATGCACAATGGAGTGCCATTCAGCCCTAAAAGAAGAATGATACCCTATCATTTGCCACAAGATGGATTGAACTGAAGATTATTAAGTGAAATAAGCCAAGCACAGTAAGACAAATATTGCATGTTCTGACATTTCTGATATTTAAAAATCAAAACAATTAAATACACAGACATAGAGAGTGGAAGATGGTTACCAGATGGTGGTTACTAGTAGGGTGTTGGGGGAGAGGAGGGAACGGTTAATGTGTACAAAAAGTAGTTAGAAAAAATGAACAAGACCTGCCATTTGATAGCACGATAGGGTGACTATAGTCAATAATAATTTCATCATACATCTTAAAATAACTTAAAGAGTATAACTGAATTGTTTGTAACTCAAGTGACAACTGCTTCAGGGGATAAATACCACATTCTGCAAGATGTGCTTATTACACATTGCATGTCTGTATCAAGTCATCTCATGTACCCCATCAATATATACATCTACTATGTACCCACAAAAAGTAAAAATGTAATATAAAAAAATAAAACAAATTAAAATACTGGAAGGTGCTATGGGGAATATTAAGCCTCTAGTTTTAAAGAAATTGCAATCTAATGGAAATGGACACATATGTCTAAGAATCGATAATGAATTGCAGTCAGTTTCAATGACACAAAATGTACAAAGGATGTTACTGTAAGTGACTAAGGGAAAGAAGATATTAATTCTAATTGAGGATTCCAAAAGAGGCATTCTAAAAGTTATAAAATTTGATTTTGCCCTTACAGCATGAATATGGGTTTATCAAGTAAAAGTAAGAAGAAATTCTAGATAGAGACTAGGTCACAAGTGGAGGCAGTGATATAGAAAAATACTGAACAAATTTGGGACAGGAACCTATATTTTGGCAAAGAAGGAGAAGTAAAAAATTCCACTTTCCAAAACGTCCCTCGAACACTACAGTGGCAAATTTTACACATTTGACAATATATTGCAGTATTACCATTCTCATTTTATTTTTCAAATACGGAACAAGCCAAATTAGCAAGAGTGTACAATAGCACTGTAAAAATTATAATGCACAATATGACACAAGCCAAACTATGTCGAAGTAACTTTACTGCTCAGATGTCAGATGCCTGTAGTCATGGTAGTCGATATAGTATACAACAGAAACAAGATGCAAAAAAATATATTAACAGTGAGTTGAACTTAGTACATTGACATTTACCATAGATAAATATAACACCTTATCCTTAAGTTCAAAAGCCATTTGCACCATACAGACTCAGAAACAAATGGATAAAAAATATATATATACAAAAACATGATATTTAAAGGGATTGACTATAAACTATCAATAAATATAAGCTAATTGTCCCTTAGGTTTACTAAAAAGGTATTGCCATTTTAGGCTGTGTGGATAGAGATAGAGTACACAAAAAAAGAAAAGTAATAATCCATATATGTAGTACTACGGTAATTACGAGTGCCACATTTTTAAGAGAGCCATGTGCAAATTAGAGCACGCTCAAAGAAGAATGACTAAACTAGGGACAAAATAAGAATCATTCTGTTAGAAACAACAGAATGAAATTAGAGTATTCAGGTGTAGAAATACATGGCAGGCATGGGGATGCTAAGGAATGTGTGACAATGCTCATTAGTCACTTGAGGAGCTATCATAGATAGAATTGGCCAACTTGTGTGTGGCTCCAAAGGACAGAATGAGAGCCTGTGGTCAGACGTCTCAGAAAGATTGATCTTCATTAAATAAAAAGAATAAAAACATGCTACAATTATAGCTGTCTGATATTACAATTGGCTACCTAATGAAAGAATGTAAGTCCCCTTCAATAGAGTTATTTAAGAGTAGGCTTGATGGCAACTTGTCAACGTGTTTTAGAGATTCATACAACAATCATGTAGGGAGTTTAACTAGATAAATTCTAAGACCTCCACTAATGGTAATGTTCTCTGATTCTATCAGTCTATGAAAAAGCATGTCATTAATTCTATGAGTCTATGAAAACGCATGTATTAATTACAGTGTCATGTAATGATTAATAATGATATACTGAGAATGTTAAACACATTAATGGAGTGACCACTTACATTAAAGTGTTTTCTCGTCGGCAGTAACACTTCATAATAAGTGAACATTTGTCTCCATTTAAATTACTAAGAATTCCCACTGAATTATTACTCAGTATGAATATGAAATGATTCTACTATAATAAATGCTTTATAATTAACATTGAAGAAAAAAATTAAGATTTTCCTATGCTATAACAATGTGGATTCTTAATGAAAAGGAACTTCAGTGTTTATCTCTTCATATTTCTATTCCAACTCCATTTGACATACTTTATCCTCACTAGTTTTAATTCATAGATCTGACATATGGGGGGGGGGTGTCAATCTGGCTTATTCACCAAAAACGATAATGTTTAAAAACATTGATGATGTAGAGTCAACTGTGTGGCACAAATATCCAAAGGAAAAGTATCAGTGGGAAACAACATTTATTTGGAAATATTTTTTTTTTTTTTTTTTTTTTTTTTTTT
>NW_016807153.1:31374-42621 GCF_001698545.2 Rhinopithecus bieti | reverse complement strand
TTTTTTTTTTCTTGTGAATTTGTTTAAGTTCTTTGTAGATTCTGGATATTAGCCCTTTATCAGATGGAGAGGTTGCAAACATTTTCTCCCATTCTGTAGGTTGCCTGTTCACTCTGATGATAGTTTCTTTTTCTGTGCAGAAGCTCTTTAGTTTAATTAGATCCCATTTGTCAATATTGGTTTTTGTTGCCATTGCTTATGGTGTTTTAGACATGAAGTTTTTGCTCATGCCTGTGTCCTGAATGGTACCGCCCAAGTTTTCTTCCAGGGTTTTTATTGTTTTAGGTCTAACATTTAAGTCTTTAATACATCTCCAGTTGATTTTTGTATAAGGTCTAAGGAAGGGGTCCAGTTTCAGCTTTCTGCATATGGCTAGCCAGTTTTCCCAACGCCATTTATTAAACAGGGCATCTTTTTCTCATTGCTTGTTTGTGTCAGGTTTGTCAAAGATCAGATGGTTGTAGATGTGTGGTGTTATTTCTGAGGCATGCTTCTCAGCACCTCACCGCACTTATTCTAAAATTGACCACATAATTGGCAGTAAAACACTCCTCACCAAATGCAAAAGAATGGAAATCATAAGAAACAGTCTTTCAGACCACAGTGCAATCAAATTAGAACTCAGGATTACGAAACTCACTCAAAACTGCAGAACTACATGGAAACTGAATAACCTGCTCCTGAATGACTAGTGGGTAAATAACGAAATGAAGGCAGAAATAAAGATGTTCTTTGAAACCAATGAGAATGAAGACACAATGTACCAGAATCTCTGGGACACATTTAAAGCAGTGTGTACATGGAAATTTATAGCACTAAATGCCCGCAAGAGAAAGCAGAAAAAATCTAAAATTGACACCCTAACATCAAAATTGAAATAACTAGAGAAACAACAGCAAACAAATTCAAAAGCTAGCAGAAAGCAAGAAATAACTAAGATCAGAGTAGAACTGAAGGAGACAGGGACATGAAAAACCCATCTCTTAGTTATTTTAAGGTTTACAATGCATTACTATTGATTATAGTCAACCTGATGTGTAATTGATTTCAAAATCTATTCCTCTTGTATATCTGAAAACTTTGATCAACAACTCCCCATTCCTTCTCTCCCACACCCCCCACCCAGCTAAGTTTCTGATAATCATCATTCTATTCTTTGCTTCTATGAGTCTGACATTTTTAGATTTCACATGTAAGTGAGACAGTGTGGTATTTGTCTTTCTGTGCCTGACTTATTTTGCTTAGTATCATGTCCTCCAGATTCATCCATGTTGTTGCAAATGATAGAATTTATTATTCTTCAGGCAATATAGAATTCCATTGTGTGTGTGTGTGTATTTTATATATATGTGTGTGTGTGTGCGTGCACGTATATATGTGTATATATGTGTATATGTGTGTGTGTATATATATATATACACCACATTTTGTATTCACTCATCAACTAGGTTGATTTCATATCTTGACTATTGTGAAAAATGCTGCAGTCAACATGGGAGTGCAGATATGCCTTCCACATATTGATTTTAGTCTCTTGGATAAAATCCAAAACTACACTACTTTATGTAGAAATTCAAAACTCCCACGGTTCTAAAGTCTACCATAAAGAGAAAAGTTAATCAAAACAATGGATGTTTAAAAATATGTCTAATTATGAAAAAAATGAGTGAAAATAGGTACAGTTTCATTCTTTAGGATATTTNTATTTTATTTATTTATTTATTTTTATTATATTTTAATTTCTGGGGTACATGTGCAGAATGTGCAGGTTTGTTACATAGGTATACACGTGCCATGGTTTCCTGCACCCATCAAACCATCACCTACATTAGGTATTTCTCCTAATGCTATCCCTCCCCTAGCCCCCCATCCCCCGACAAGACCGGTGTGTGATGTTCCCGTCCCTGTGTCCATGTATTCTCCATGTTCAACTCCCACTTATTAGTGAGAACATGCAGTGTTTGGTTTTTGTTCTTGTGATAGTTTGCTGAGAATGATGGCTTCCAGGGTCATCCATGTCTCTGCCAAGGACATGAACTCATCCATTCTTATACCTGCATAGTATTCCATGGTGCATATGTGCCAAATTTTCTTTATCCAGTCCATCGTCGATGGACATTTGGGTTGGTTCCAAGTATTTACTATTTAGAATAGTGTCACAGTAAACATATGTGTGCATGTGTCTTTATAGTAGAATGATTTATAATTCTTTGGGTATATGCCCAGTAATGGGATTGCTGGGTCAATGGTATTTCTAGTTCCAGATCCTTGAGAAATAGCCACACTGTCTTCCGCAATGGTTGAAATAATTTACACTCCCACCAACAGTGTAAAAGCATTCCTATTTCTCCATATCCTCTCCAGCATCTGTTGTTTCCTGAATTTTTAATGCTCGCTATTCTAACTGGCATGAGATGGTATTTCATTGTGGTTTGCTTTGCATTTCTCTAATGACCAGCAATTATGAGCATTTTTTCATGTTTGTTGGCTGCATAAATGTCTTATTTTGAGAAGTGTCTATTCATATCCTTTGCCCACTTTTTGATGGGGTCGTTTTTTTTTTTTTTTTTTTTTTTTTTTTTTTTTTTTTTTTTTTTCTTGTGAATTTGTTTAAGTTCTTTGTAGATTCTGGATATTAGCCCTTTATCAGATGGAGAGGTTGCAAACATTTTCTCCCATTCTGTAGGTTGCCTGTTCACTCTGATGATAGTTTCTTTTCTGTGCAGAAGCTCTTTAGTTTAATTAGATCCCATTTGTCAATATTGGTGTCCGGGGCCATTGCTTATGGTGTTTTAGACATGAAGTTTTGCTCATGCCTGTGTCCTGAATGGTACCGCCCAAGTTTTCTTCCAGGGTTTTATTGTTTTAGGTCTAACATTTAAGTCTTTAATACATCTCCAGTTGATTTTGTATAAGGTCTAAGGAAGGGGTCCAGTTTCAGCTTTCTGCATATGGCTAGCCAGTTTTCCCAACGCCATTTATTAAACAGGGCATCTTTTCTCATTGCTTGTTTGTGTCAGGTTTGTCAAAGATCAGATGGTTGTAGATGTGTGGTGTTATTTCTGAGGCATGCTTCTCAGCACCTCACCGCACTTATTCTAAAATTGACCACATAATTGGCAGTAAAACACTCCTCACCAAATGCAAAAGAATGGAAATCATAAGAAACAGTCTTTCAGACCACAGTGCAATCAAATTAGAACTCAGGATTACGAAACTCACTCAAAACTGCAGAACTACATGGAAACTGAATAACCTGCTCCTGAATGACTAGTGGGTAAATAACGAAATGAAGGCAGAAATAAAGATGTTCTTTGAAACCAATGAGAATGAAGACACAATGTACCAGAATCTCTGGGACACATTTAAAGCAGTGTGTACATGGAAATTTATAGCACTAAATGCCCGCAAGAGAAAGCAGAAAAAATCTAAAATTGACACCCTAACATCAAAATTGAAATAACTAGAGAAACAACAGCAAACAAATTCAAAAGCTAGCGAAAGCAAGAATAACTAAGATCAGAGTAGAACTGAAGAGACAGGGACATGAAAAACCCATCTCTAGTTATTTTCTTAAGGTTTACAATGCATTTTTTTTTTTCTATTGATTTATAGTCAACCTCTGATGGTGTAATGATTTCAAAATCTATTCCTCTGTTATATCTGGAAAACTTTGATCAACAACTCCCCCATTCCTTCTCCCACACCCCCCACCCAGTCTAAGGTTTCTGATAATCTCATCTATTCTTGCTTCTATGAGTCTGACATTTTTTATTCAGCGTAAGTGGAGACAGTGTGGTATTTGCTTTCTGTGCCTGACTTATTTGCTTAGTATCATGTGCCTCCAGATTCTTCCATGTTGTTGCAAATGATAGAATTATTATTCTTCAGGCAATATAGAATTCGCCATTGTGTGTGGTGTGTGTATTTTATATATATGTGTGTGTGTGTGGCGTGCAGGTATATATGTGTATTATGTGTATAGTGTGGTGTATATAATAATACACCACTTTTGATTCACTCATCAACTAGGTTGATTTCAATCTGGAGGTCTATTGTGAAAAATGCTGCAGATCCAACATGGCGAGTGCAGATATGCCTTCCACATATTGATTTTAGTCTCTGATAAAATCCAAAAACTACACTACTTTATGAGAATTCAAAAACTCCCACGGCCTAAAGTCTACCCCATAAAGAGAAAAGTTAATCAAAACAATGGATGTTTAAAAAATATGTCTATTATGAAAAAAAATGAGTGAAAATAGGTACAGTTCATTCTTTAGGATATTTACACAGGCAAAAATGGAATTTATTTTTCATTTATTCTACCTGAAGAGTTAATTGTAAAAAAAAAAAAAAAAAATACAAGAAGTATTTAGAATAATGTAGTTTTAGACATCATCACTTTCAAATGTAACTAAATTTGAATTGTCCAGGTATCCCAAGCGTACCTAAGAACTGTATAAAATTGTCATGCCTTTTCGGTCCCTACTGGGAACATGTCAGTCATCAGCCTCAAAGTGTTGTAATATTTCCAGGCAGTTTTATTATACACTTGGAGTCTTTCTATTGACTCTGTTGACAGTGCTCTAATGTAGATAGCTGTGTCTGTTTCATAACCCTCCAGGGAATATAGCATTAGTTCTCCTTGGTAGTATTGTGCATAAAGACATGACATGGGCAATCTGTAACCAAACCTAGCCAGAAGCACTGCTCAGAAAATCTCAGCACCAGGATGTGGTGCAGCTGAACACATGTAGATGAAGAGTCTGTCAGTTTTCCTCAAAAGAACACTACCTCCTCAGTGACTCATTTTACAGTCAAATCTTTATTACCCAGTGTAACAGAAACATGAATAGGAGGACAAACACTTCATTGACATGATGGCCCATAGTTGTTCTCATTGCATTCTTAAAAAATTCAAACACCAGGTGAAACAGATACGATGGTATATCACCCACTTACATTGGTTGTCGTCATGGCTTTACATTTACTTCTGCATGTTTGAATATGGAAGAATTAATATAATACAAATCACACAGATGTGTAGCATTTTCATAGCCATATTTAATAACTTTGTCTACATTGCAGTTTGTATTTATGTTTGCAATATGTTTTTCAGGAGATAGACTTCGTCTTTTTCACCAAACAATAAAGAGTGCAGATAGAGTAACATTCTAGTTGAAAGGCAACTCATGTAAAATGATTCAAAAGTACTGAGCACTCTGATGACAGGATCTATTCCAAAGCTTTCCTCTTCAATCACATTCTGGGCCATCGTAGAAAGGATGTCATTGTGTCGGTTCCTGATCCATATCACAGTATCTGTAAAGTAGTGAATCGTTTTAGCATCTTTATGTGCTTTTGTCCTTAAAAATCAAGATGCTCCTGAAGACTCTGTGTATACAAGCTTTATACCAATTTAACTGATGATGTCCTGAGAAGATTATGTGAAAGAAGACTTATTCCTTTTATTATATTTGCTAATTTAATAGGCAAGTGTTACTGCAGAAGCACAAATGATGCCTTTTCACTAGCACTCACATATATGCAGTCCAGAAACTACTTTATGGAGAGCAAAGACTGTGAGAAGTGCATGTGTAAGGCCACTTCGTCTGGAATGCCAGAAGCCAGGTGGGAGCCAGAGTCTGAGATAAAGCTGCAGCTGGCATTGTGGTGGGTGGTGCACAGCCCTGCATCCAGGCCAGTCAAGGCAACTTTACACAACAGTCCAACCTTCAATTTTCTTGGTTGTTTCTTCTGACTTATCAAGTCTACTATTGAGTCCTGCAGTGAATTTTTGTTTATTTTGGCTATAGAAATTTAACTCCAGAATTTCTATTTTCAAAGATAATTAATATCTTTCCGTTGGTATTATCTATTTGATAAGACATTATCATCACACATTTATTTACTTATTTAAGTGTGATTTACTTCAGTTCTTTAAATATATTTATAATAAATTTGAATTCATTGTCTGCTAAGTTCACTACCTGAACACCTTCAAAGTTAGTTTCCATTGCCTGTTTTTTTGTTTTGTTTTTTTTCTGTGACTGGGTTACACCTTCCTGTTGCTTTGTATATTCTGTTATTTTTATTGAAAACAAGCCATTTTAGATAATACATTGTAAAAACAAACTTGAAACTTTGGATTCTGATTCCCACTCCAAGGGTTGTTGTTTATGTTGTTCGCTTGTTTTTTTTTTTGTTTTGTTTTGTTTTGTTTTGTTTTGTTTGTTTTTTTGTTTTTTGTTTTTTGTTTTTTTTTGTATTTTTTTCTTTTTAGCCTGACCACTTAGGGGTCACTCTTGTTTCACCATAAGCCACTTACTGAGCAAAAGTTGTGATACAGTCCCCTTAGCCTATTAGATTTTTGCCGTTTACCATTATATGTGTATCTGGTTTGGAGGCTGCTAGTTCAGGAAGTTAAATGTATTTCCCCCACATTCATACAGGCAGTAGCAGCTTAGAGATTCCTTCTCTGAGCACAGCTAAGAGAGTGCAATCATCAGTGTGTACACAGTCTTCTAAGTTTTGGGGATTACTGTGATATTATTTTTAAACTTGGATTCCTAGAAGTCAACCTTGGGTCAGAGTAGCTTACTGTCTAGTCAGTGTTTGGTCATCGTTTGCATTCAAGCCCCTTATGCCAGTAAAGTTTCAGCTTTCTGTTGATGTGTCTGCGTGTATCAAGAAATGCTTTCTGCCAGGCACGGTGGTTCATGCCTGTAATCCCAGCACTTTGGGAGGCCGAGGTGGGGGGACCACGAGGTCAGGAGTTTGAGACCAGCCTGACCAACATGGTGAAACCCCATCTCTACTAAAAATACAAAAAATTAGCCTGGCATGGTGGTGCACGCCTGTAATCCCAGCTACTCAGGAGACTGAAGCAGGAGAATCGCTTGAACCCAGAAGCAGAGGTTGCAGCGAGCCAAGATTGGGCCACTGCACTCCAGCCTGGGCAACAGAGCGAGACTCTGTCTCAAAAACAAAAACAAAACAAAACAAAAAGAAATGCTTCCAAATCTGCCTCTCATCTTGCTCCTACTGCTTCCAAGTGGATACAGCTTAACACGTATGTACAGATTTCCCAACGCCTAGAACTTACTGTACTCTCAAGAGAGCACTTTCCTAATTATCTCTTATTAAACTTCTGGCTACTTTGTTGTTTTGCTTGTACTGTGAAGGTACCAGTCTCCTCTTAATTGTTCTTCAAAAAGATCTCACATTTTTTTACAATATTAGACATGGAGTTCTCCAATCTCTATTTCGAATCAAGTTATTTTTTAGGCAGAGTTGTGGAGTTCTTTCAACTTATTGTGTGTGTTTCTTGCCTTTCTCCCTGGACAGAACCACTACACCTTTGCACTAGAGCTGGGTGCAGGGGACCTGAATGACAACTGTATTCTGTGAGTGGGTTCTGGGGGACAGGTGGCATCCCCTAGTCTTCTCATCTTGCTTTCCTGAACATGGAGCCTCTGCACTACTAGCATAGTCCAGTAAGGTTCATAGGGCCCAGTATTTTCAACCTGCTGTACTTGGTAGAACTTCTATTAATTAATGAGGCCTGGTGGGGTAGGGAAAACAAGTTTCTGCTGCATACCCAGAATAAAGCTTCTATAACTCATGGCTGAAAGGAATAAAACAAACAAGCAGCCTGTTTCTTCGGGAATGAAAACATACCAGACTGGAGCTGAGAGAAAAAGGAGTCCCCACCTTACAGATTGCATACAAACAGGGTAGAGTTTCCATAACACAGAGCTAAGGAAGGACATATAATGGAGTGGGTGGTGGCTCAAATGCCACAGACTCATGATATTGTTACCAAGATTTGATATTCTTTCATGATTGATTCTCTATTGTTTGCCCTCAGGACTATTTTCAGAAGTTTTGAGTGTTTTTAAAAGAATTTGATCAGTTAAATCGTTCTTTTGCTAGGAAAAGGGTCTGTTTTCATCTGTTTGGGCTTCCATAGCAAAATACCATAGACTGTGTAGTGTATAAACCATGAAAATTTATGTTTTACAGTTCTAGAGGCTGGGAAGTCCAAGATCAAGATACTGGCAAATTTGTTGTCTGTTGAGGGAAAATTTCTTGGTTTGTAAATGGAGACTTCTCACTGTATTCTTGCACAGCTGAAAGGGTGAGGTGCTTCTTTTGGGCTTCTTTTATAAAAGCACTAATCCCATTCATGAGGGCTCCACCCTCATGATCTAATCACACCCTAAAGGCATCACCTCTTATTATTATTACCTTGGGGATTAGGATCTCAATCCATGAATTTGGGTACACATAAACAACCAGACAATAACAGGGTCCTCTGAGCTTCTTACTCCATCATCTCTGAGCTGCTTGCTCCATCATCTCAGAAGTCTGACCTCACTACTAGCATTTTCATATATATGTTTTCCATGTTTTCATTGTATAAGGATGTAAATAATGGGGTGCTTATTTTGTTGTAAAGTTATTCAAATACAATGGATATTTTAATGCTTTGATGAAGTTTGTACAACTCTTTGAAAATACTTTCCATTAAGGCATTTATCCTCAGGTTTGTGGTTTTCTATTACTGGTTATTTATGACTTTTTATAGTCTGGCTCCAGTCCACCTTCCAACCTGTTCTCCCACTACATTCTTCATTAACTCTCCATGGAAGTCAGGGTGATCTACCTATCATCCCTTGAAAATGCCAAGTTATTTTTTACTTCTACATTTTTATTTACGCTCCTTGTGTACTCTATTTTTTAACCTGCTGCCCAAATACTTCTAATCTTCAAGGGCTTAATTGAATTTCCATTTCCAATAAGAAATAGTCCATGACCATCCTGGTTATTTTTTATCCCTCTCTTTCCTCTGATCTTTTAAATATTTAATACCAGTACTCATGGTATATATATTCTACTGCCTTATGACATTACCTGCATACTTGCCTTTTTTATATCTTGGAAATGTGTTTATGCTTTGACTTCAATTAAATAATAAGCTCTTGGAAAACATGGAGCTGTTGGAGCTATTGGATTGTAACCAATAGCCTCTTTATAGCCTTCCTAGTTAAGTATAGCACTGCGGATGTATAATGTTCTTGGTAAATATTTCATTGAGTAAATTTGCTCCCTGATGAGTTCTGAAATAGTACTCTATTTGTATTGAAACAAAAATTACTTTGCTCATTGATGAAAGTGAAAGCCTCTTAAGTATGCTTGCTCATAAGATCCTTAGATTACTGGATCATTAAGAGCAAATAGCAGTTGCCCCTTCATATACATGTTCTAGTGTTATAGCAATGACCAGGCATACCTGAAGAAGTAATGTGCCATAACACCTAATAATATTCTCTATTCATATTGAAATTTTTCTTATTATTTTGATATAATATTTTAAGAATTCCCCTGTGCTAAAAGCAGCTAGTTAAATAGATATGGTGCCTAATCAAGTGTCAACTGTAATATATCTTAAATCTAAACTCATTGATTGCCATTAATTTAATTTGCAGCTTGATGAAGAGTGAGAAAATTTTTTAAAATAGAAAAAGAATTAAATTTTCTTAACCTCTTTGGTGTTATATATTAAATTAATATTGACTAATATAGTAGCAATAATCATGGTGAAGAAATAAGTGAAGTTAAGAAATTTCCCCATGGCAATGCAGAAAGTGACAAACCAAGATGAGAAGCCCTGCCTTCAGTGTGCACAATTATTTCATCAGTTAGGTAGCATCCTGGTCAGTTATTAAAAATAATATATCTTTAAAAAAATAATTAAGCATAAATTAAACGAAGACCTGAAAATTCAAAATTTAACATTGCCATGTTATTAACTTTAATCCCACCTTGGCAACTTCTTACAGTTGTATAAAAAGGCATGAGTAGCCTCCTAAGGCAAATACCGTATCTTGGGAAAAAAATGGATGATTTTCAGTTTGATTCTAAGTCAAGTATGATCTTATTCAGTTGGTTTCAAAATAAGCAGTTGTTGGCTAGGCCAAACAAAAGATGACAAGAGAAAGTATTGTCCTCCAATCTTGGGATTTTCATATCTAATATACATTGTTGATATATTTTCCCTTCAATTCTTGTATAAGATACTATTTTTGAAGACGAGTCCACATCTGTAAAACATAATATAATAACATTTCATGCTCTCTAAACCAGTATATCCAGACTGAAGATTGTATATCATCTCCAAAGAACCAACACCACTAAAATAATTCTTCATGATGGTATATGGCAGATATTTCCTCATAGTCTCACATCTTAATTATATTGTAAAATAAAATATTTATTTTTTTAACTCTACAAACAAAATCTCATTTTGCATGGAATTCTACACAGAATGAAATACAGTTTATCTGCATGGTAGGAAGTACATTTATAAGATATGCTTTCTGGCATTTACTTTGTACCAGTGCTTTTCAAATTTTAATGTGCACAAGTAGAGATCTTTTTGAAATGCACATTTTGATTTATTACTTCTTGGGGCAGTGGTGCTAAAATTCTGCATTTCTTACAAACTCCCAAGTGATGCCATTGCTGCTGGTTTATTGCCTGAAATGTGAATAGCAAGACTTTATATTGCTCAAAAAAAAAAAAAGAGTGTAAGAATGTTGATACTTTTGAAGTTTGATGGTGTGTAGGCAAATGATCATTACGCTGTTTTCTTTATTATAGTGTATGTTTGATTTTCATAATAAAATGTTTTAAATATCAAAATTTAAAATAAAGGATAAGTCCACAGTATTTGCCTTACAGTAGGCTCATTATATATATCTTTGATTGGTCTGAATTGAGGAAGGACCCAAGAGGGGGCCATTTGACTTTGTGCAATGTGACTGAGGAGTTAGTGCTCTAAAAAGGATAATATCAGTTAACCAATTGGCCAATGATGGTATATATAAATATAGCCTAAAAGTTTTATTTTCTTTAAGGTTATATATTTCTTCTATATGTGCCCCTAGAAAAGAAAACTTAGAGAAGCATCGTACCATAGCTTTGGGTTAAAATTATAACATGGCCTCTTTCCATGCTCACAGCCAGTGAGTTGAGACCCAAAAGTGGTATCATTTATGTTTTTCACTTAGACTAGCTTGACTGGACAAATGTCTCTATGGAACAGAGATGCATTGAAAATACTGCAGCCAGAGCATCTCCACTGTTTAAAATTTTCAATGTGGTGTAACTAGGAAGATAAGATTTGAAAAGCCTAGTCTTACTTATTCCAAGCAATACAGGATAAGGCCAGATTGAATG
>NW_016807153.1:16515-28502 GCF_001698545.2 Rhinopithecus bieti | reverse complement strand
TCAGTATTTAAAAAAAAAAAAAGTTCCATGACTCTAAGTGATGGCTAGAAAGTGCATGTTTATAAAATTCACGAATGCAAACTCATTTTCTCTCTTAAACGATAACCACATAGACTTTTGATGACTTGGAGATGCTCTTACTCAAGTGATTTATTACAGGGACAACAGAAATGTGAAACAATTAAGTGATTTGCTAAGAATCATTTCAAGTTTATGGGACATTAGCTCCAGATCTGATCTTTGCTTTTTACACACATGTATTAATAACAAATATTAGATATATCTTGAAGTAATTAAATCATCAGGAAACAGTGAATAGAACATTGGACAGACAGACAGGAAATTGTAAGTTTTAATTATTGCTAGTCACTAGTTCTCTGAGCTTAGGTAAGTCAATTCCCTTTTTTGAACATTGATTTCCTCATTTGTAAAATTCATTCTGTAAATGTTTATTGAAAGCCAACTGTGTTTTAGTTAATGTGCTGGTCACTGTAAATGGAAAAACAGATTTTGTAAGGAAGAAAATGAGCCTGGTGTAATGAAAAGAGCACTGAATGGAAAATGAAGTTACTCGTGCTCATTACGGTTTGGATTAGATAATTTCTAAGATCACTTCAAATTTTCAAAGTCTGGGAGTCTATTTGTTGTTTGGAAGTACTGCTCATAGATGTTTAGTACTGTTCCTTAGGGAGGGATGACTTCCTATCCAGGGCTTGCAGCTAATCATATATGCAAATAAAGTAGGTGACAACTTAAGTAATGTTATATCACGGATGTCAGAAAGTCATCTCTCTCCAGGCAAGTTTATTGCAGTCTGAAATCATTTACAATTAGCTTACAATAAGCTGAATTTGAATCTCACTCTATTTACTAGCTTATGACTTTGAAAATTTCTAAATGTCAGTTTTCATACCATTAAAATAGTGATAATAATAATGCCTAACTTATAAGTTTGTTGTAAAGATATAAAACTCGTAAAGCATATAATATCTGGCACATCATTAAAAAACAGTATATCATTTTCATGCACCTTATCTGTAAACAATTTTATGTGACACCTCTGGATGTAAAAGGAAGCATAGGATATGGTGTTTGCCCTTATGAAACCTACTAATAATTAAGAAAATAAGATGCACACATATAAGTCAAATAAAAATAATATACTATCAAGTCCTAAAAATTACTAATTGAGAGAAGAGATAGTTTTTTGCATACTTTCTATTTGTTATGTACTGTGGAATATTTTGTGAAGAATAGAACATTATATAAGACGTAGTCCTTCTTAATAATAGCAGGGATTATTTCATGCACAGACCAATACCCCCTCACCACCACTCCACCCCCCCGCACACACATAGAGAAAGAAAGAGAGAAAGAGAGAGAATAAAATGTAGTAAAATATAGTTTAAAGTCTGTTGATTAGATTGAAGGATGCAAAGTATTGTTTTTGGGTGTGTCTGTGAGGGTATTGCCAAAGGAGATTAACGTGTGAGTCAGTGGACTGGAAGAGGCAGACCCAACTTCAATCTGGGTGGGCACCATCTAATCAGCTGCCAGCATGGCTTAGGATAAGATAACAAGGACCATGAAGGGTATAGACAAGTTGCAGGGATAAGGATGACAGATAGAGAGACTTAGAGCGGCTGTCTCAGAAAGATAATTTTTCCAACTTCCCTAGAGGGCTTCCTAACATCTTGGAGTCCTTATTTCCTAAAGTTAGGAATGCAAACATTCCACAAAACCTTCAGGCTGGCTGGCTGAATGCATTATTCTTTAACTGAATGAAAGGTAGCTGGGAAAGCCACACAAAGAAAAGAATCCAAATATCTCCCACTTGGCAAATTTTCTGCTGGTGAAAGGCCAAGAGAACAAGTTAGGATGAGAGCTTGCTGCTTGTTTTAAGGAGGTCATGCACTGTTCATGCATTAATGGTAAAATACTCCTATAAATTTCTTCTTCAAAGGAAGATTATCATATTCATCTTTTTCCCTGAGTATTATCTTCAAGCTTTAGTTAAGAACGCCTGATTATTAAAGTAATGACATATTGGCATTCAGGAGAACCATAATTTAATTGTGACTAGATATTGTGTAGTGCAAGGCGATGTCTTCCAGGTGAAAATTACCTCATTGCTTTATAAAAAAAGTGGTTTAGCTTGAAAATTGGTGCTGCAACTAATTTAATGAAAAGAAAGAAGTAACTGCAGTTATGTGAGATATATGGTTGATCTGATTATTTAATTTAAGCAAGGACTATGTTTGACTGTTAAAGTTTAAACAGTATTTTTAACTACTATGAAAATACGATGGAGATCCACATGTAGTATGAATTTCACATTCGTTTCTATTATCGTATGCTGCCAAAAAGGATAGATTCATCTTATCAAGCATGTATTTACAGGCCTACATCCTCTCATATTGCTGTTAATATGTCTTTAAAAAATGTATAATATTGATGAGAAATCCATGTAGAAGACATATTCAGTCTTTAATAAATACGAAGATCTGCTAAATTATGATAGCAATAGATTGCAAGGAAGATTCTGAGATAAATGCAAATAGCTACATGCAAAATATTATGATTACTATGCAAATCATAATAAATCTTATTTTAACACTTCAGTTCATTCAATATCCTGGATATTTTGAGACTCATTCTGAATTTATCATCATTTTGACATTAATTGAAGATCATATATCTATATTCTATATTTATATTTATTTTATGTATCATTTATGTTACATTAATTTCTCACTAGATATATTTACTATTTGTGTATGTTTCACAATTTTTTTTTTATATATATTGCTGTCTCCTACTATTTATATGTTGTTTAATGAAAGTTGATTATTTTTTTTATTTTTCCATGCAGTTTAAAAACTAATTTTTTGATGAACTTGTTTTGACATGTGTGTTTTGTTGTTCATTTTTTTAATATAATTATCATAGATTCTAGATTTAAATATTAATTACTAAATCTTCAAGAGCCAACACACCATTGTATAGAAGAATGGGCTTGCTAGATTTACTATTGATTTTTATTTCCTTTTGAATATCCGAATATACATTTAAAATATTTGCTTATATATTACAAGGATAAAATCTTAGTAAGGCTTTCATTTTCGATATGAGATAGCATATAATTTTTAGCCAACCTTTCATATTGTTTTAGTTATTTTACAATTTGTCATATAGATTTAAAGCAGTTGGAGGTTCACCCCTAAGGTTTTACTGTCTCATGAGGTAACACAATGTATTGCATGGAAAATAAAATATAAGATGGCACCTACTGCAGTGTCAACGGACCCTCTTTAGCATAGATCGTAGATACAGACATCAGTTTGTAAATGATAAATGATTATATTTATAACTGCCCAAACTTTTCTATATATCTACAAATTCTTGACGTGTATCGTGCTAAGACATTAAGTTTGACAAGTTCACATTTTTCTGAAGTTATCAAATAGTTTTATTTTATCAACTATTTAGATTCGGGGACATTGGCACAGGTTTGTTACATGGGTATATTGCAGAGCTCAGGTTTGTGATAATTGACCCATCGCGTAAGTAAGACACACTACCCAATAGGTAGATTTTCAGACCTTCCGCTCTTTCTACCCCACCTCCAGAGAACATCTGCATTTTCCCATCTCATGTCCTTGTGTGCCAAATGTTTACTGCCACTTGAATTGTGAATATTGGATTGTTTTGTACTGATTAATCACTTAGGATAGATGCCCCCCCGCCCCGCATCCATGTGTTACAGCAGATAATATTATTGAATTACTTTTTATAGCTGATGTGATGGTTGATATTGAGTGTCACCTTGATTGGATTGAATGATGCAAAGTATTGTTTCTGGGTTTGTCTGTGAGGGTGTTGCCAAAGGAGATTAACATTTGAGTCAGTGGACTGGGAGAGGCAGACCCAACTTCAATCTGGGTAGGCACCATCTAATCAGTTGCCAGAATGGCTTAGGATAAAAGCAGGTAGAAAAACATGGAAAGACTAGACCGGTTTGATCTTCTGACCTCCATCTTTCTCCCATGCTGGATACTTCCTGCCCTAAAACATCAGAATCCAAGTTCTTCGGTTTTGGGACTGAGACTAGCTTCCTTGCTCCTCAGCTTGCAAACGGCCTATTGTGGGACCTCACCTTTGGATTGTGTGAGTCAGTACTCCTAAATAAGCTCCCCTTTACATATACATCTATCCTATTATTTCTGTCCCTCTAGAGAAACCTGGCTAATATAGATTTTTAGTATTCCATGATGTATATGCATCATACTTTCTTCAGCTAATTCACCATTGATGGGAACACAGGTTGGTTCCACATCTTTGCTATTAAAATTAGTGCTACAATGAACAACATCAGTGCTTGTGTCTTTGGTAGAATTACATGATTTCCTATGGATATATACCCAGTAATGGAATTGTTGTGTCAAATAATAGTTCTATGTAAAGTTCTTTGAGCAACTCGAAACTGCTTTCCACATGGCCAAACTAATTTACATTACCTTCAACAATATGTTACTGTTCCCTTCCCTTTTCTGTGCAGCCTTTCCAATATCTATTGTTTTTTGACTTTTGAATAGCAGCCATTCTGGATGATGTGAGATGGTATCTCATTGTCTTTTTGAATTGTATTTCTCTGATAACTTGTAATGTTGAGCATTGTTTTAACATTTTCATTAGCTACTTGTATGTCTTCTTTTGAGAAGTGTTTATTTGTGTCCTTTGTCCAATTTTTAATGGGGTTATTTGCTTTTTGCTTGTTGAATTGTTTAAGTTCCTTAAAGATTCTGGATATTAAACCTTTATCAGATGCATAGTTTGTGAATTATTTTTCCCATTCTGTAGGTTGTCTGTTTATTATACTGATAGTTTCTTTTGCTGTGCAGAAACTTTTTAGCTTAATTATGCCCCATTTTCCATTTTGTTTTGTTGCAATTGCTTTTGAGGACTTAGCAACAACTTATTGCCCAAGGATGATGTCCAGAATACTGTTTCCTAGGTTTCCTTCTAGGTTTTCATATTTTTACATTTTATATTTAATTATTTAATGCATCTTGACTTAATTTTTGTATATGATGAGAGGTAGGGGTCTAGTTTCATTATTTTACATATGACTAGCCAGTTTTCCTGGCACCATTTATCAAATGGGGAGTCCTTTCCCAATAAATTGCTTTTATCAGACTTGTTGAAAATCAGATGGTTGTAGATGTGCAGCTTTATTTCTTATCTTCC
Organism: Rhinopithecus bieti; assembly: GCF_001698545.2. Taxonomy (NCBI): domain Eukaryota; kingdom Metazoa; phylum Chordata; class Mammalia; order Primates; family Cercopithecidae; genus Rhinopithecus; species Rhinopithecus bieti. The sequence continues at coordinate 23,255 of NW_016807153.1, read as the reverse complement.
CATTCAGTTTCATTTGTCTCTGTGTGTGTTTCTGTACCACTGCTATGCTGTTTTGGTTACAGTAGCATTATAATACTGTTTGAAGTTATATATAATATAGCTATTATATATATATGACATAATATAATGTTTTGAAATGGGATGTCTTTGGCTTTCTTCTTTTTCCTTATTATTGTTTTGCCTACTCTGCTTCTTTTTCACTTCCACATTAATTGTAGGATAGCTTTTTCATGTTCTGTGAGGAATTACATTCGTAATTTGATAGGACTAGCATTGAATCTGCACATTGCTTTGGGTGGTGTAGACACTTCAATTGTACTGACTCTTCCAATCTGTGAACATGGAATGCTTTTGTATATATTTGTGTCAGTTCCAATTTTTTTCAGCAGTGTTTTGTAGTTCTCCTTGCAGAAGTCTTTCACCTTCTTTGTTAGCTATATTCATAGGTATTTCATTTTCTTTGTGGCTGTTGTAAATGGGATTGCATTATTGATTTGACTCTCAGCCTGGACATTATTGATGTATGGAAATGCTACTGATTTTTGTACATTAATTTTATTGTTTATTTGTTCTAGTAATGTTTAGTGGAGTCTTTTGGGTCTTCTAATGATAGAATCATCATCAACAAAGAGGCAGTTTGACTTCTTCTTTTTTTATTTGGATGGCATTTATTTCTTTCTCTTGCTTGATTTCTATGGCTGGTACTTCTAGTATAATGCTGAATAGGAGTGATGAGGGTGGGCATATGTGCCTTCTTGTTTTTAAGGGGTCTGCTTCCAGATTTTGTCCATTCAATATGATGTTGGCTGTGAGTTTGTCATAAATGACTCATTATTTTGAGGTATGTTCCTTGTCTAGTTTTCTTGATTTGTTGAGGGCTTTTCATCATGAAGTGATGTTAGATTCTTTTACGAGCTTTTTCTGTGTCTATTGAAATAATCATATAATTTTTGTTTCTAATTTTGTTTCTGTGGTGAATCATATTTATTGATTTACATATGTTAAACCAAACATGTGTTCCTGAAATAAACCCTTTTTGATGTGGTAAGCTAAATTTCAATATGCTGCTAGATTCGGTTTGCTGGTATTTTATTGAAGAATTCTTCATCTACGTTTTCAGGGATGTTGGACTGCAGTATTCTTTCTTCATTGTGTCTTTGCCAGTTTTTATATAAAGATGGTGCTGGCTTTGTAGAATGAGTCAGGGAGGAGTTTTCCTCCTGGACTTTTTAGAATAGTTTCAGTGGAATTGGCACCAGTTCTTTGTTTGTCTGGTAGAATTTGGCTGTGAATCCATCTATTGTGGGAAAAACTTTTATTGCTTGGTAGAATTATTTATTACATATTCAATGTAAGAAATCAATATTAATTTGTTCAGGTTTTCAATTTCTTCCTGATTCAATCTTGGGAAGTTGTATGTTTCCAGCAATGTATCCATTTTCTCTAGATTTTCTAATTTATGTACATAGAGCTGTTGATAATATTCTCTGATAATCTATTGTATTTCTGTGGAATCAGTGGTAATGTCACATTTGTCATTTCTAATTGTGCTTATTTGGACATTACCTCTTTTTTCTTTTTCAATCTAACCGGCTATCAATTGATTTTGTGCATTCTTTCTTGGAGCCAGCTTTTGGTTTCATTCATACTTTGCATGGATTTTAGGGTCTTAGTTTCTATCAGTTTTGCTCTGATTTTAGTTATTTCTTTTCTTCTGCTAACTTTGCGGTCAGTATGTTATTGGTTTTCTAGTTCCTGTATGTATGATTGTGGATTGCTAATTTGAGGTCTTTCTAGCTTCTTCATGTAGGCATTGAGCAGTATAGACTTTTTTCTTAACAGTACTTTTTCTGCCTTCTGGAGATTTTGTTATGTTGTGTTTTTGTTTTCATTTATTTCAAATTTTTTATTTCTGCCTTAATTTTGCTGCTTACCAAAAGACATTCCAAAGCAAGTTTTAAATTTCTATATAATTCTGTGGGTTTGTGAGATATTTTCACACTGATTTTACTTTTATTCCACTGTGTTCTGAAAGTATGGTTAACATGACATTATTTTAAAAAGAAAATGTTGAGGCTTGCTTTATGACCAAGCATTTGATGGATTTTGGAGTATGTTTCATGTGCAAGTAACAAGAACATATATTCTGTGGCTTGATGGGTGAAGTGTTCTGTAGATGTTTATTATGTCAAACTGGTAAAGTGTCAAATTTATGTTCAGAATTTATTTGTTAGATTTCTTCCTCCGTGATCTTTGTAATGCTGTCCACGGGGTTTCAAAGTCCTCCACTAATACTGTGTGACTGCCTATGTCTTTTCAGACATCTAGATGTAGTTGTTTTATGAATCTGGATGCTCCAGTATTGGATATATTTAAGATATTTGAATCTTCTTTATGAATTGAACTTTTTATTATTATGTAATGCATTTCTTTGTGTTTTTATTTTTTTGTCATTTGTTTAAAGTTTATTGGATCTGCTATATAGTGATCCATGCTCTTTTGTTACTGTTTTGATTTGAATGATAGGTATTTCTCCAATCTTTTACTTTTAGCCTATGGGTGCTATTACATGTGACATCGGTCTCTTGAAGACAACTGTTAATGGGTGTTGTTTTTTAATCCAACTTGCTAGTATGTGCTTTTTGAGGGGGGCAATTAGAATATTTACATTCAAGATTAATGTTGATATATGAGGTCTTGATTTTGTCACGAAGTTATTAGCTGATTGCTTTGTAGTCTCAATTATGTAGTTGCTTTATAGCATCCTTGGGTTGTGTACTTAAGTTTTTTTTTTTTTTTTTGTTTCCTTTCTGGTAACAGATATTGTTCTTTTGTTTTCATGTGTAGAATTCTCTTAAGGATCTTTTGTGAGACTGGTCATGTGGTAACAGAATTTCCCAGTGGTTACTTATACAGAAAATATTTTATTTCTCCTTTGTTTATGAAGCTTAATATAGTAGGATACAAAATTCCTGATTGTAATTTCTTTTCCTTAAGAATACTGAAAATTCACCATCAATCTAGTCTGACTTGTAAGGTTTTTGTTAAGAATGCCACTGTTAACCTGATGGGGTTCCCGTTGTATTTGATTTTACCTTATTCTCTAGTTGCCTTTATAATTTTTTCTTTAGCGTGGCCTTGGACAGCCTGGTGACAGTATGCCCTGGCAATATTCATTTGTATAGTATCTGGAAGGTGTTCTCTGGATTTTTTTTTATCTGGATGTCTAGAAAGATTAGCAAAATTTTCTTGAAATATTCTCTCAAATATGTTTTCCACGTTATTTACTTCTTCTCTCAGGAATGTCAATAATAGTTTTGATTGTTTTACATAAGCTTATATTTGTTGGACACTTTGTTCATTGGTTTAAATTACCTTTTCTTTAATTTGTCTGACTGGGTTTGTTCAAAAGGTCTGTCTTGAAGCGCCAAAATTATTTTCTTCTGCTTGCTCTAGCCTATGGATAAAGCTTTCAATTGTATTTTGAAAATTTTAAGTGAGTTTTCACTTCCAGAAGCTTTGATTTATTTGTTTTAAGATGTTTACGTCTTATTAATCCACCTAAGTGTTATACCTGCCCACCACTTGAGAGTTCAATTGGCAATCCAGGTGATTAGGTGGATTGTTTTAGATGTTTCTTCATGTTAATGTTCCAACTTGTCTTGGATCTTGTTGTGCTTCCTTATAATCCATGCTTTGATTTATTTATCTGTCACTTCTAAATTTTCATTTTGGTTAGAGTCCATTGCTAGAGAACTAGAGCAATTTTTTGTTGGTGTTGCAGCATCCACATTTTTCATGGTGCCAGAATTTCTATACTGGTTCCTTCTCATCCAGAGAGGCTGGCACTTCTAATTTGTTATTATTTTGATATGGATAAGGATTTTTTTTTTCTACATATGAATTCCCTTTTCTCCCTCCCTAAAGGGTGTGACTGCAGAGTATGTTGATTAGGGTATTTTGATTTTGCTTCTATAGCCACTTCTGTTGGCAGGTTTTATATTGAGCTCTGCAGTTTGATCTACAGGTGAATAAATGGCTTTTATGAGTAAGAGCCAACTGTGGCACAGGCAGATGGCATGTACTTGATGTTTGCTTGCAACATGGTGCTCTCTGTTGTTTCAGGTAATGGACTGTACTGTAGCATGCCCCATGCAGTTCTTTGCGTGGATGGGGGGGCAGGGGAGAGGTAAGAGATGGAGCTCCTGATTTGCTCACAAATACCCCTATGAGGAGCATAGACAACAATTTTGACAAGAGTGACTGGGAGGAGCTCCTGGTGAAATGCACTGAGATTTCTGCAGCAGTATGAACAAGCTGAGCTAGCTCCTCATCCTAGATAGATAGAAATACAACATCCCTATTCTAGGGCACATGAGTTTTAGTTCAGATGCACACTGTAGTGTATCCCTGGACCATAATGCATTTGAGCCTCAATAAATGCTTGTTTTATGACTCCTTATGGCATTTTGGGTTCAGAGAAAAACTTTATCACTCAGCCTGATACAGATAGTGTATGACTTGCCTTTTCTCTGATGTGGTAGCCCTGTTCCTTTATGTTAAAGGGAGGAAAGGCTCCTCCTTTGGGCATATTCATGTGGGAGTTGATTGTTGTGGTGTCTGCTGGTGGGTTGGCCCAACTTCAGGCTGTGAGACAAGTGGTCAGGTGGCAGCAGAGTTGGAATGGAGTAGGTAGTTCCACAATTCCCAGACCCTTAGATGGTCTGCTGGACAGTATCTGTGAATCCTGGTGGGGTTGGACCATGTTCAGGCTATCCCAGGGCTCAGGTACTGGCTGAGATGGGGAGAGGCAGGCTGATCTCTGGATCACCAATTGAACTCTCAGGTTGGGGGCAGGTAGAACACTTAGGTGGTGGGAGACTGATGGAAGATCACAGGCCTATAGGTAAGGTTTTCAGAAGGGCTCTGGGCCACAGCTGAAATGCTCAGGTGGGCACAGGGTGGGTGCACTGGAAGCCAGAAGACAGCAATCCCTATTCAGGAGGGAGCCATGGGTTAGTGGTCACGCAGTAAACAGTCTGGTCATCTCTCATTACATTGACTACGGCATGTTGATAGCATGTAAAACCACTCAGCCACTTTGTTATTTCCCTAGTCCTAGGACAGCAGAGGTGGAAGCAGTGTCAAGGATGGTCACAGAGAGCCTGTCAGTTACCTTTGGGAGTTCTGTCCCAAAAGATTACAGAGCTGCAACTGACCACAGTGATCAGGTGGAGGTGGAGCAGCTACACTGGGGACCCAAGCCAACTGGGGCTGCCCGGCAAGGAGCAGTGTGGGTAGGGAGGGGGTAATGTGGTAAACAGTGTGGCCACCTCTCAGTATGGTAATTGTAGGGTATTGGAGGCACATCTCTTTGTTCCCTCCCGAGCCTGAGGTCAGTAAAGGTGGGAACAGCGACAGCTGTGACCACAGAAGGCCTGTCACTTACCTCTGGAAATTCTGCCCTAGAGGAATGCAGAGCCACAGATGAATTCTGTGATCAGGTGAGGTGGAACAACTTTACTGGGGGCCCAAACTGGCGGGCCCTGCATGGTAAGGAGCAGCAGAGGCAGGTTCTGCAATCTGCCTACTTCTCAAAAACATGGCTGTGGCATCTATTTTAACTGTGTTGGCAGAGCCATGACAGCTGCTACTAGAGTGTTCAGAAATAGAAGGCCGATGGGGCTATACCTGGGCTTAAGAAGTGTCTCTGCACAGACTCTAGGCAGCATGCTGGGTCAATCTGGAGGCCCAAGGGTGTCACGAGGATTCACCTATGCCCAAGATTGCAAACGTCCATGACAGAAGTGTAGATTTCCTGGGGGCTCTCACTCATTCACTCTTTCCTTACATTAGAGAGCTCCCCTTGGCTCCATGCCAATCCCAGGTTGGTGGCTTCCTGGCTTTGCTCCTATATATTCTTTTTGTGTTTCATTGCTTAATTGATGGATCCCAACATAATCTTTAGATGATCCACTAGAAGAGTTAGTATTTAGTCACAACTTTGCCTCCTCTCTATGAGAGTGGCAGGTACTAACTACTTTTTATCAGCCTATCTTGAACTGGTACCTCCTCAAATAGTTTATCAGATGGTACTATAACCACCCAAATATCACTGAAATTTAAAATAACACTCTGCCTCTTATCAACAGCAGAGTATAGTTTTCACCCTTATTAGGTAGCTAACAACACTATGTAAAACAATTCACAACTTGTTGATCTTTGGCACATGGATATCATTCATAAAAGATGAGTCAATAAATAATTTTTAATACTTGGGAAAGCAGGTTTATCTGTTGAAACATGACTTTTGTCACCGTTGCCTTTTATCTGAGTAAAAGCAAAAAAATAAAATAAAACATGGCTTTTTAACTACTGTTTCAATTCTGGTCACAATTTGGCATTGAACAGAAATTTTATATCATGAAGTACTTTATGCAAAAGTTACAAGGAGTCTATCTATTTAATTTCAAAACAACAGATTTGCTAGATTTGTAGCTATGAAGCACAGATGAATTAAAATTATATTTTAAAAATGTATTCATTCTTACAGTGAATAAGTCATTTATTCCATATTTTCACTATAAGATTATTATTAAAAGCCAGACATTTGAATTACAGGAAATATGTACTTTTTACAGTATTTATTATTCTTTTTTTGAGTGAGCAGGTATTACTTTTGAAAACCACCCTTTAAATTGAAGCATACATTTTTAAAGTCTTATAGGAGGTGTAATTTC
>NW_016807153.1:5085-14007 GCF_001698545.2 Rhinopithecus bieti | reverse complement strand
TACACACATACTTACAGAGGTGTTTCACCTTCTTTTAAAATTTTATTCCTAGATATTTTAGGTTTTAGTAGCTATTGTAAATGGAATTGCTTTTTTGATTTGTTTCTCAGCCCATTTGTTATCAATGTACTGAATTGTTTTGTCAGTTCTAAGATTATTTGTGAAGTCTTTAAGTATGTGTGTATGTATGTGTGTCTGTGTATATATGTATATGTGTATATATGTGTGTGAGGGAAAATTTTACTTTCTCTTTTCCAATATAGGAGCCTTTTATTTCTGTTTGCTTGATTGCTGCAAGATTTCTTGTGTTGTGTTTAAAAAGAGTGGTAAAAGTAATCCTCCTTATCTTGCTACAGCTCTTAGAAGATCTTCAGTTTTCTCCATTTCATAAGATATTAGTCATGGGTTTGTCACATATGGCCTCTATTATGTAAAGGTATGTTTCTTCTATGCCTAATTTGCTGTGTGTTTTTATTATGAAATGATGTTGAATTTTATCAAATGTTGTTTCTGTACCTATTCATACAATCATATGATTTTTAGTCTGTATTTTGTTGATGTCATGTATCATATATATTAATTTACACATATTTAGTTACTTTTTGACTCTGGAATAAGTCCCACTAAATCATAATGTATTATCTCTTTGATATGTTGTTGAATTTGGTTGGCTAGTATTTTATTAAAGATTTTTGTGTTTGTGTCAATCATGGATACTGACCTGTAGTTTTCTTTTTTTTGTTTGTTGAGTCCTTGTCTACCTCTGGCATCAGGGTAATGCTGGCCTTATAGAATATGTCAGGAAGAATTCCTTCCTCTTCACATTTTTAAACTCATTTGAGTAAAATTGCTGTTAGGTCTTCCTTACAAATTTGGTAGAATTCAGCATTACAGTTATCTAGTCCTGGGCTTTTCTTTGTTGAGAAGATTTCTACCACTGATTCTATCTCATTATTTGTTATTGATCTGTTCAGATTTTCTACTTCTTCCTAATTCAATTTTGGTACCTGCCCAGGAATTTATCAATTTCTCTAGGTTTTCCAGTTTGTTAGTGAGTGTTTGTTCATACTACTCTCTAATAATCCTTTGTCTTTCTGTGGCATCAGTTTTATTGTCACCTTGCGCATTTGTGATATTATTTGTGTGAATATTTTCTCTTTTTTCTTGTTTAGTCTAGCTAGCGGTTTATCAATTTTATCATTTCAAAAGAATAACTTTTCATTTTGTTGAGCTTTCATATTGCTTTGTCAAGTTTTATTTATTTAGTTCTGCTCTGATTTTTATTATCCCTTTCCTTCTATTAATTTTGAGTTTGGTTGGTTCTTGATTTCCTAGTTTTGTGAGGTGCACCATTACATTATTTATTGAAACCTTTCTACTTTTTATGTAGGCATTTATTGCTACAAACTTTCCTCTTACCACTGTTTGTGCCATATGCCATAGATTTTAGTATGTTTTCATTTTTATTTTTCTTGATTTTTTTTCATTGACTCAATGGTTGTTCAGGAGCATGTTGTTTAATTTCTATATATTTTTACACTTTTAAACATTTCTGTTGTATTGATATTTAGTTTTATTCCACTTTGGTCTGAGAAGAATCTTGATATAATTTTGATTTTTAAAAATTCCTTTTGAAGCATAGCAAATGGCCTATTTGAGTAATTGCTCTATGTACTAATATAAAGAATGTGTATTCTGAAGCTATTGTATAAAATATTCTGTAAACGTTTATTGTCCATTTGTTCTAAAATTCAGTTTAGATTCAATGTATCTCCATTAATTGATTAAATCCAATGATTCTTTGTATAAGGATCTATCCAACGCTGAGAGTGTGGTGTTGAGGTTCCCAACTATTACTGTATTCAAGGCTATCTCTCCCTTTAGATCAAGCAATATTTGCATTTTATATCTGAGTACTCCAGTATTTAATGCATATATATTTAGAATTGTAATATCCTGTTACTGAATTGATCCATTTATCATTAATGACCTTCTTTGTCTCTTTTTGTAGGTTTTGACCTAAAGCCTGTTTTATCTGATATAAGTATAGCTACTCCTACTACCTTTTGGTTTCCATTTGCATAGAATATCTTTCTCCATTCCTTCCCTTTCAGTCTATACATAAGTGACTCATCTCACTATACAGATGAGATGAGTTTCTTGTAGGCAGCATATAATAGGGTCCTGTAATTTATTTAATTATTTCAGCCAGTCTATATATTTTGATAGGCAATTTAATGAATTTACATTCAATTTTGTTATTTACAGGTGAGGACTTATCCTATCATTTGGTTACTTTTTGTCTGGCACTTTTCATGTTCTTTGTCCCTTTCTTTCTCTTTTATTGTTTATCTTTGCATTTTGGTGTTTTTTTTTTTTTTTTTTTTTTTTTTTTTTTTTTTTTGACAGTCTCACTCTGTCGCCCAGACTGCAGTGCAATGGTGCAATCTCAGCTCACCGCAGCCTCCACCTCCTGGGCTCAAGCAATTCCCCTGCCTCAGCCTCCCAAGTAACTGGGATTACAGGCACCTGCCACCATGCCCGGCTAATTTTTGTACTTTTCATAGAGACAGGGTTTCACCATGTTGGCCAGGCTGTTCTCAAACTCCTGACCTCAGGTGATCCACCCACCTCGGCCTCCCAAAGTTCTGGGATTACAGGCATGAGCCACCACACCCGGCCTACACTTTGGTGACTTTTTAGAGTGATCATATTTTATTTTTTACTCTTGCTGATTTGCCTCTACTGTACCACTGAGTTTTATACTTTTTTTTCATGATGGTAGATACCATTCCTTCATTCTCAGCTATAAGGCTCCCTTAAGCATTTCTTGTAGGTCTTTTATGATGGTGATGAATTCACTCAGTTTAGCTTACGTAAGAAAGGTTTTATTTCTCCTTAATTTCTTAAGAATATTTTTGCTGGGTATGTTATAAATGGCTGGCGTGTTATTTTAGTTTTTTTTTTTGCATTCAGTACTTTGAATACATGCCCCACTCTCTCCTTATCTATAAATTTTCTGCTGAGAAATATGCTGTGAGTGTAATGAGGATTTTTTTATGTGTAACATATTTTTTCTTGCTGTTTTAGAGATCTTGTTCTTTCTTTTTTTTACTTTTGACAGACTATAATATCCCTAAGTGAAAAACATTGTGGGTTTAATTTATGTTGGAATATCTAAACCTCCTTATCTGGATGTTCATTTTCTATACTTTTTCCCATTTCTTCTTCTGGGATGCCCAAAATTTGAATATTTGATCACCTTATTGTATCCTTTATATCATGTTGGTTTTCTTCATTTTATACATTATTTTGCCTTTTCTCTGTCTGGATTCTTTCAAAAGACCAGTCTTCAAGTTCAGAATTCTTTTCCTCCTGTTTGACCTAGCTTATTGTTCAAAACTTTTGATTGTATTTTATATTTTATTGAGTTCTTAGCTTTAGAATTGATTTTTTTTATGAAATCTCTTTAACTTCTCACTCAGATCATGAACCATTCTGAGCTTCTTTAATATCATTATTTTGAATTCTTTTTCAGACATTTAGTAGATTTATTTTTCATTGGAACCTGTTGCTGGAGAATTATTATGTTTCTTTGAAGTTATGTATCCTTGCTTTTTAATTTTCTTCTGTCCTTATATTGATATTTGTACATCGATTATAATGATGACTTTTTCCAATTTTATGGTTTGGCTTTCATGAGAAAAAACATTTTCCTAAATATGTATCAATGGTTTTGGTTGAATAGGGTACTTCATCTTTAATTCTTGGTGGGCACAGTAGTTTAGTCTCCACATAGTTTATTCAGCTCCAATCAGTATCAGTGGTGTTTGTGAGTTTCTTAGTGGCTTAGGCTGTGGTTCTTAGTAGAGGCTGTGGTGAGGCTTTGCTGGGGATAGGAATACAATGCGGGCAACTTCTCACGTACCAGTGGTGGCAAAGGCTGGTTTTTGGGTCACTGGGTGGCATACATGGGCACCAACAGTAGTGTTTTCATGTGGTCCAATCATCATGTCTCCAGGCAATGTATACAGGTGCTAGCAGTGGCAGTGCAGGACTGGGTAGATGGGCAGATTTTTAAGCCCCTGGGTAGCACGCATGATGTAAGTGATGGTGGTAACAGTAGCAAAGCAGCCCTTGGGTTCCGAGAAAGCACATACTTGTGTTACCAGTGGTTACAACAGGTTGAGTGGGCCAATCCCAAGGCACCTAGTTGGTGCATTTGAGTGGGTGATAGTTATAGTAGCAGCAGGCTGAGTGGGTTCATTTTCAGGTTGCCAGAAAGCATGCATAGGTGGTGGTTGTAGTGGGCAGGGTGGATCAATTTCTAGGCCCCCAGGCAATGTGCACAGTTGCAGGCAAAATAAATAGTCATATCCTCAAGCCTCTGAAAGCCATGTACAGTTGCTGGTAGTGGAAGATGGAGTAGATTGGTTGCCAGGCCTCTGGATGATGCATATGGGTACAGAGACAGCACAAGGCAGGGAAGGGTTGTTCTAAGGCTCCCCAATGGTGTTCAAGGGTGTAGGCTGTGTTGGGAAGGACCATTTGAACCCCAGGCCCCCAGACAACATGCATGGGCACAAGCAGGCTGAGTTGGCTTGTGCTCAGGACCCCAGAAAATATTCGCAAGTACTGGTGGCAGTGGGTGACATGGGTCAATCTCCATTTTTCTGAACAGCACACTCAGGCACAGATGGTAGTGGCAGTGTATGATGCAAGACTGCCCTCATGCTCCTCCACACCAAATTTATGAAGGTTCAGGCTGCAGTGTATGATACAAGTTGATCCCCAGGCCCCTAAGCAGCATGCTAAAACACAGTGAGAGGGATAAGCATGCCTCAAGTCAAAGAATTGCATGCATGGGTGTTGGCATTGGGTACAGCATACCAGTTGTCAGGCTTCTCAGTGGTACATGCAGACAGCAGCTGTGGCAAGTAGCATGGGTTAGTCCCCTGTTCCCTTGATGGCACACTCAGGTATTAGAGGTAGTATTGGTGGGTAAGGTGGGCCTGTCTTCAAGTTCCTCAATGCTACCTGTGAGCACCAGCAACAGCGGGCAGGGCAGGTCAGTCCCCTGCCTCTTGGACAGGGTGGACCTGTCTTCATGCCTCCTGATGGTACGTACAAGTACCAACTCTGGTGAGTGGGATGCATCAATCCCCAGTTACCCATATAATGTACTAATTCAGTGTCTGCCGTGTTAGTTAGCAGGGTAGCCCTGTCATCAGTTTATGAGGCAGTATCAAAGTGGGCTGACCTCCAGTCTCCTTGAAGGCATGTATAGTTGCATGGGGGCACTGCTGCTTGGGCCAAAGGGTGCTGTCATTGGCAGTGGCTCCAAACAGGCAGCTTTCAGTTTCCAGGGAGCATGTGCTTTGGCTCCCTTTCTCTTGAAAGCAGCATCCCTAGAGCACTGCTTAATTAGGTTATTAGTTTGATTCTTGTTTCTGAGTTGTAAGACATCTATATATATATTCTGTATATTAACCACTTAACAAATACATAACTTTCAAATATTCCATCCCATAGGTTATCTTTTTCCTCTATTGGTTGTGTTCTTTGATGCACAGAAAATTTTCAAATTGATGTAGTTTCATTTTTCTCTTTTTGGATTTGTTGCATGTGATTTTGGTGTCATATCTGTGAAACCATTGCCAAATTAATGTAATGAAGCTTTCCCCATGCTTCCTTCTAAGTTTACACATTTTAGGTATTACATTTAGCCCATTAATTCATTTTGAGTTAATTTTGTATATTGTATAAGGTAAGCATCTAATGTTATTATTTTGCATGAAAATTTTCAGTTTTCCCAATACCACTTTCTGAAGTGATTGTCCTTTCACTACTGAATGGTCGTAGTATCCTCGTTAAAATTATTAGAGCATTACGTAGGGCGTTTCTTGTGGGCTTTTATTCTGTACAATTTTTCTATGTTGTATTTATTACAATACTGCATCTTTTTTATTTCTGTAGTTTTCTAATAAGTTCAGAAATCAAGGAACACAATACCTCTAATTTTGATCTCGTTTTACAATTTTATTGGTGATGCAGGGTCACAAATTTGTTTATACATTTTAGACAGATTTTCTATTTTTTTCAAAATTTCTGTTGAGTTTTGATAGATATTTATTAAATTTATCAATGACTTTGAATATTATTAGCAATATTGTTTTCAAATACATAAACATGGGATATCTATTCATTGTTTCTTTAATTTATTTTAGCACTGTTTTGTACTTTTCAGTGTACCAGGCTTTTACCTACTTGGTTAAGTTTATTTCTATGTATTTTATTTATTTGTATGCTATTGTAAATGAAATTTTTATTCCACCATTGTTGTGCTCCTGTGAAGAATTACTTGAGACTCGATAATTTGCAAAGAAAGATGGTTTAATTGGTTCCTGTTTCTGTAGGCTGTACAAGCATGGTACTTGCATATGCTCAGCTTCTGGAGGGGCCCCAGTGAACTTTTACTCATGCCAGAATGTGTAGTGGGAGCAAGCACATTACACGACCAGAGCACGAGAAAGAGGGGTAGAGATGCCACAGTTTTAAACAACCAAATCTCATGAGAACTTGCACATTATTATGAGGAAAGCACAAAGACATGAGAGATCCTGCCCCATAACCCAAACACTTACCACCAGGCCCCACCTCCAACACTGGGGACTACATTCAACATGAAATTTGGGTGGGAACAAGTACCCAAACCATATTATCTGCCCCTGGGCTTCCAAATCTCATGTCCTCCTCATATTGCAAAATGCAATCGTGCCTTTTCAACAGTCCCCTGAGTTCTTATCCCAGTCTAGCATTAACTCAATCAAAAGTTCTGAGTCCAAAGTCCAAAGTCTCATCTGGAAATTAGTCCCTTCCACCTAAAAGCCTATAAAATCAAAACAAGTTATTTATTTCCAAAATGTAATGGGTGTAAAGGCATTGGGTAAACATTCATATTCCAACAAGAAGAAATTGGCTAAAAGAAAGTGGCTACAGTCCCCATGTAGGTCTGAAACCCAGTAGGGCAGTCGTTAAATCTTAAAGCTCCAAAATAGTCACCTTTGACTCTGTGTTGCACATCCTGAGAACAGTGACATGAGAGATAGGTCCCCAAGGCCTTGACCAGCACCACTCCTGTGGCTTTGCTAATTGCAGCCTTAGTGGCTTCTCTCGCAGGTTGGAGTTGATGAACTGTGGCTCTCTAGGCACACTGCCAGTGGATCTACCATTCTGACGTCTAGAGGGCAGTGGTCCTACTCCCACAGATCCACTAGAACGTGCCCCAGTGGTTACTCCATGTGGGGACTCCAACCCCACATTTCTCCTCTGTACTGCCTTAGTAGAAGTTCTCTGTGAGGGCTCTGCCTTTGCAGCAGACATCTACCTGGGTAATCAGGCTTTCCATACATCCTCTGAAATTTAAGTAGAGATTGCCAAGCTTCCTTCACTCTTGCACTGTGTGTTCCCACAGGCTTAATACCATGTGAAACTTGCCAAGGTTTATTGCTTGCACTCCAGACGTGAGACCTGAGTTGAACCTGGGCCTGGCTTACCCACAACTGGAGTTTGAGTGGCCATGATGGGAAGAACAGTCTCCTGGGGTGGTGCAGGGCAGTGGTGCAGCAGTGCACTGGACCTGGCCCCCAAAAACATTCAGTCTTCCTAAGCCTCAGGGTCTATGATGCAGCAGGCTGCCTAGAGGATCCCTAAAATGCTTTTGGAGGCCTCTTTCCCATTGTCTTGGCTATTAGCCCTTGACTCCCTTTCAGTTATGCAAATTTTTCTAGCAAGCAGTTGCTTCACAGCCTCCTTGGATTTTTCCCCTGACAATACTTTGTTTTTTCTTTGCTACAAGGCCAGGCTGTAAATTTTCCAAACTTGTATACTCTGCTTCCCTTTTAAATATAAGTGCCAACTTCAGAGCATTTATTTGCTTCTGCATCTGAGCATAGATTGTTAGGAGCAGCCATGTTACTTATTATATAGTTTGATAATCAGAAATTTTTTTCACCAGATACTGTAAATTATCACTCTGAAATTCAAACTTCCACATTTCCCCAGTGCATGGACACAGTTTAGTCAACTTCTTCGCTAAGGCATAATAAGGGTGACCTTGCTCCATTTCTTATTAGGTTCCTCATTTCCATTTAAGAACTCATCAGCCTGGACTGCTGTCTATATCATTGTCAGCATTTGAGTCACAACCATTTAACCAGTCTTTAAGAAATTGCAAGCTTTCCTTCATCTTCCTGTCTTCTTCTGAACCCTCCAAACTCTTCCAACGTCTTCTCATTATCCAGTTTTAAAATCACTTTCATATTTTCCGAGGTCTTTATAGCAGTTCCTTACACATCTGTTTCAATTTTCTGTGTCAGGCCATTCTTGTGTTGTTATAAATACCTGAGATGGGGTATTTCATTTTTAAAAGAGGTTTAATTGGCTCACAGTTTTGCATACTGTGCAAACATGGTCCTGGCTTCTACTCAGCTACTGGGGAGGCCACAGGAAGCTTTGACTCATGGACAAAGATGAAGCTGGAGCAGGCACATCATATGGCCATACCAGGAGCAAGGCAGTGGGGGAAGATGCCATACTTTTAAAACACCAGATCTCATGAGAACTCACTATTGTGAGGAAAGCACCAAGCCAGGAGAGATCCACCCCAATGACCCAAACACCTCCCACCAGGCCCAACCTCCAGTATTGGGGATTATATTTTAACGTAAGATTGGGTGGGAACAAATATCCAAACTGTATCATAATTGCCTTTTTAATTTTATTTCTAGATTTCTTCTTGCTAACTAATAGAAATGTAACGTATTTTTCTCTGATGATTTCTTTTTTATTTTGCAACCATGCCGTTTTATTATTTCTAACAGTATTTTATAGAATCTTTACCATTTTAAATACAACATATCA
>NW_016807153.1:0-3415 GCF_001698545.2 Rhinopithecus bieti | reverse complement strand
TGATAGTTTGCTAAGAATGATGGTTTCCAGCTGCATCCTTTGTTCTTTTTTTTCTAGTTATTTGGGATTTAATGTAGTGTGCTTATTTAATTTGTATATATAATGTATTTTATTTTTATATATTATATATATTTATTTATTTATAATGTAAACATTTACAGTGGAAAACTTTTGTTTTCGCACTGTTCTTTTTATGCTACATATGTGGATATTTGTGTTTTCATTTTAATTTTTCTCAACATAAATTCTAATTTCTCTTTTGATTTTTTAACTGACACATGGCTTGTTTAAGCATGTTTTGTCTAATCCCCACATATTTATAGATTTTCCCATTTTCTTTCTGGTATTGATTTTAAGTTTTATTCCATGATGATTAGACAAAATACTTTTTATAACTTCAGTCTTTTAAATGTGTTAATAGTTTTTATGGCCTAATGAATGATCTATCCTAGAGAATGGTGTGTTTGCATTTGAGAAGTATGTGTGTTTTGTTGCTGTTGGGTAGAATGTTCTGTATATGTCTGCTAGCTCCAATTGCTCTATAGCATTGTTCAAATACTCTTTTCTCAGTGACATTGAGTCTGGTCATTCAATCCATTACTAAAAATGGGGTTTAAAATCTCTGACTACTCAGAATAGCTATTACTAGATATTTTAAATAACAGCTGTGGTGAGGTTGCAGAGAAAAGAATGCTTATGCAATATTGGTGGGTGTGTAAATTAGTTTAACCATAGTGAAAAACAGCGTGATAATCCTCAAAGAGCTAAAAACAGAACTACCATTTGATCCAGCAATATCATTACTGAGTATATACCCAAACCAATATAACTCATTTCATAACAAAGACACATGCACATCTATGTTTATTGCAACACTATTCACAATAGCAAAGACATGGAATTGATCTAAATGCCCATCAATGGTAGACTGAATACAGAAAATGTAGTGCATATACACAATGTAATACTATGCAGCCATTAAAGAGAACAACCTTATGTCTTTTGGTGGAACATGGATTGAGCTGGAGGACATTATCCTTAGCAAACTAATGCAGAAGCGTAAAACCAAATACCACATGCTCTTACTTATAAGTGGGAAATAAATTATGAAAACACATGGACACAAAAATTGGAACAGACACTGGGACCTTTTGGAGGGTGGAGGGTGAGAGGAGAGAGAGGATTAAAAAAAAAAGTAACTAAAGGGTACTAAGCTTGATCTTAATCTTTGTGTAATTAAATAATCTGTACAACAAACCCCTATGACACAAGTTTACCTATATAACAAACCTGCAAATATACCCTTAAACTTAAAATAAAAATTTAAAAAACATGACTACTATTTGTTGCTGTCTATTTCTCCCTTTAATTGTCAAGTTTTACATATTTAGGAGGTCTAATATTTGCTGCATATATATTTAAAATTGTATGTTTTACAATAAATTTAGCTTTTTATCATTATGTAATGTCTTTCTTGTCTTTTGTTACAGTTTTCAGTTTAAGTTTATTTTGTCTGATATGAATATAGCCATCTCGGCTCTCCTTTCTTTACAATTTATATAAAATATCTTCCATTATTTTACTTTCTCCCTATGCACTTTCTTAGATATAAAGCAGGTCTCTTATATACAACATGTAACTTGATTTTTTACATTTTATTTTATATTGACAAACAAAAATTAGATATACTCATGGTGTGCAGCATAATGTTTTTATGTATGTCTACATTGTGGAGTGCCTATATCAATCTATTCATTTTGCAGTCTATGTATTTTGATTGAGTAGTTTAATTCTCATACATAAAAGTAATTACTGATAGAGAAAGACTTACTATTGCTACTTTGTTAATCCTTTTCTTTATGTGTTGTACCTTTTTTGTTTCTGATTTATTTCTTTACTGCCTTTCCTTTTATATCGTTGGTGTTTTTTAGTGACATGCTGTATTACTCAGGGTTCTCCAGAGAGACAGATACTGTAAGATACATGTATATATAAAAGGGAGTTTATTAAGAATTGGCTCACAGGATTACAAGGTGAAGTCGCATATATTTGACCCAACTTTTGTAATTGTTTGTTATGTTTATTTAGTCTTAATTCCAGTTTAAATTCAATGTTTCTTTATTAATTTTCTGTCTAGGCAATCTGTCTAATGCTTACAGTAGGGGGTTGAAGTCCTCCATTATTAATGTATTAGAGTATATCTCCTTTATTTGGATCTAATAATATTTATTTTATGAATCTTGTCAATCCACTGTTGTGTGCATAATATTTAGAATTGTTGAATCATCTTCCTGGATTGATCCTTTTATTACTATATGATGACCATTTTATACTCTTTTGACTTAAAACTGTTTTACCTCACATTGGTATAGTTACTTCGGCTCAATTTTGTTTCATAGTTGCATGAAACATGTTTTCCTTTTTAAATTTTCTGTCTGTATGTGTCTTTACAGGAGAAATGAATTTCTTACAGGAGTATACAGCTAAATCAAGGGTTTTTAAAATTCATTCAGCTAGTCTATACCTTTTAGGTGGAGACTTTGACCTGTTTACCTTGAAGGTCATTATTGGATATGCAAGCTTTAGTTTCTGTCTAGGTAATTGCTTTCTGGTTGTTTTGCATATTATTATTATTTTTAATTTTCTCTTATTGTTTGTCAGTGTAGTTTTGTGGTTTTCTATGGTGGTATCATTTGTGTCCTTTTTCTTGCTCATTTGTGTTTTTGCTCTTCCCACGAGTTTTGTACTTTCATCTGTTTTCATGATGATAAATGTCATCCTTTCATTTCCAGGTTTAGGCCTTCTTTGGGCTTTTTTGTGGGGCTGGTCTACTAGTAATAGATTCCCTCAGCTGTTGTTTCTCTTGGAAATACTTTATTTCTCCTTCATTTATGAAAGATAATTTTGTTGTATATTGTATTACTGGCTAGCTTTGTTTTTCACTCAGCACTTTGAATGTATCATCCCATTCTCTCTTCGCCAGTAAGGTTTCTGCTGAGAAATATGCTGTTAGTCTGATGAGTGTTCCTTTATAGGCAACTAGACATTTTTCACTTGGTGTTGTTAGAATTCTCTCTGTCTTTGACTTTACACAGTTTTATTATAAGGTGCCATGTCAAAGACCCTTTTGCATTGTGTATGTTTGTGGATCTCTGAGTTTTTTCCATCTAGCTGTCTAAATCTTTTGCCAGACTTCAGAACTTTTATCTATTATCTCATTAAATAATTTTCTAAATTTTTCATCCTTTCTTCACTTTCTTGGACACAGATAATCATACCTTTGATCACTTAGTGGTGTCCAGTGTGGCAAAAAGGCTTTAATCATTATTTTTTATTTTTATTTTTGCTTATTTCAAAAGACATGTCTTCACATTCTGAGATTACTTCTTCTGCTATATTTATTCTACCATATAAC
>NW_016807152.1:0-1082 GCF_001698545.2 Rhinopithecus bieti | reverse complement strand
GAATGGAACGGAACAGAACTGTATGGTATGTAATGGAAAGGAATGTGGAATGGAATGGAATATGATATAGAATGGAATATGGAATGGAATGGAATGCAATGGAATGAAATGACGAATATGGAATGGAATGGAAAATGGAATTTAATGGAAAAGAATATGGAATGAAATGGATTGGAAT
The DNA here is from genome assembly GCF_001698545.2 of Rhinopithecus bieti. Taxonomy (NCBI): domain Eukaryota; kingdom Metazoa; phylum Chordata; class Mammalia; order Primates; family Cercopithecidae; genus Rhinopithecus; species Rhinopithecus bieti. The sequence continues at coordinate 904 of NW_016807152.1, read as the reverse complement.
ATGGAATGGTATGGAATATGGAATGGAATGGAGTGGAATGCAATGGAATGGAATGCAAAGGAATGAAATGGAATATGCAATGGAATGGAATATGAAATGGAATACAATGGAATAGAACGCAATGGTATGGAAAGGAATTAAAAGGAATATGCAATGGAAAGGAATATGAAATGGAATGGAATGGAGTGGAATTGAATGGAATGGAATCAAATATGGAAGGGAATGGAATGGAATATTGAATGGAATGGAATGTGGAATGGAATGGAATGGAATATGGATAAGAATGAAATATGAAACGGAATGGAATGGAATATTGAATGGAATAGAATGTAATGTGGAATGGAATAGAATTAAATATGTAACGGAATGGAATGGAATATGGAATGCAATGGAATATGGAATGGAATATGGAATGGAATGGAAAATGGAATGGAATGGAATGGAACGGTATGGAATGGAATATGGAGTGGAATGGAATATGGTATTGAATGGAATATGGAATGCAATGCAATATGCAATTGAATAGAATATGTAATGAAACGGAAAGTAATGGAACCTAGTGGAATATGGAATGGAATGGAATCGAAGGAAATGGGATGGAATATGGAATAGAATGGAATATGGTATGGAATGCAATATGGAAGGGAATGGAATATGGAATAGAGAGGAATCGAATATGGAATGGAATGGACTGGAATATGGAATGGAATGGAATGGAATGGAATGGAATGGAATAGAATATGAAATCGAATGGAATGGAACGGAATGGAATGAAACTGAAAATGAAATGGAATGGAATGGAACGGAATGGAATGGATTATGGAGAGGAATATGGAATGGAATGGAATATGGAATGGAATGGAATATGGAATGAAAAGGAATGGAATATGGAATGCAGTAGAAC
>NW_016807151.1:3453761-3486750 GCF_001698545.2 Rhinopithecus bieti | reverse complement strand
CGCAGACTACTGTGTTAGCAATGAGGGTGGCTCCGTGGGCGTGGGACCCTCCCGGCCAGGTGTGGGATATATTCTCCTGGTGTGCCCGTTTGCTTAAAGCACAGTATTGGGTTGGGAGTTACCCAATTTTCCAGGTGTTGTGTGTCTCAGTTCCCCTGGCTAGGAAAAGGGATTCCTTCCCCGTTGCGCTTCCCAGGTGAGACGATGCCTTGCCCTGCTTCAGCTCTCGCTGGTCAGGCTGCAGCAGCTGACCAGCACCGATTGTGTGGCACTCCCTAGTGAGATGACCCCAGTACCTCAGTTGAAAATGCAGAAATCACCGGTCTTCTGTGTCACTCGTGCTGGGAGTTGGAGACTGGAGCTGTTCCTATTTGGCCATCTTGCTCCGCCCCCCCGGGATTCATAAATGCACATTTAAACACTCTAGTGATACCAGAGAAAAATAAAAATACAGGACAGAAACAAAGCTGCCATTAGTGTTTGAAACACCTATCTTTTTGTAGACAGATGAAACATTTGAAATCTTATGTGTTCTCCCTATTAGACAAAGTCAATAGATAAAATAAATAGATATAATAAACAGGAGGAAGGAAGTTGTAAATATAAACTTTAATTAGAAAATGAAATGTTAAGTTTGTTAAGATTAAAAATAGAAGCATTATATCAACAACATTGTAGGATGTTAAACGACAAATTCATCAGCTGGAGGAAACCAAAGATAACTGAAAATCAATCTAAGATGGTAAAACATTCACTGACTTAAAAAGGCAAAAAAATTTTTTTTAAAAGTTTATGCCCTTAATAGCTCTTACAAAATCTCTTTCAAGGCTTCCCCAAACTGGCATTTTGCTTAGTTGATGAAGGCTGCATTGCTAGTAACACCTTTGGCTTAAAGAGCTACCTGCAGAGCCTAATTTCCTGATGTACTGAATTCTTTTCAACTAAAAGTCTATGGAACCACTGCACACCTGCTAAAGGACCAAAATCTGGAACACTGGTACCACCCAATGCTGGCTAATGTATGAAGACACAGGAACTAATCTTCATTGCTGGAGGTAATGTGAAATGGTATAGCCACTTTGGAAGACAATGCAGTAGTTCCTTATAAAACTAAATTACTCTTACCATATGATCCAATCATAATTCTTGGTATTTACCCAAAGGAGTTGCAAACTTATATCCACACAACAAGCAGCACATGGCTTTTTATGGCAGCTCTATTCATAATTACCAATGCTTAGAAGCAACCAGGACATCCTTCAGTGGGTAGATGGCTAAACAAACTATAGTACAACCTGACAATGGAATATTATTCAATGCTAAAAAATATAATCTATCAAGCCATGAAAAGACAAGGAGGAACCCTAAATGTAAAGTGCTACATAAAATAAGACAATCTAAAATATTGACATATTGTATGGCTTAGAATACATGACATTCTGGAAAAGGCAAAATTTCCAAGACAATAAAAATTTCAGTGGTTGCCAGCAATTAGGGGAGAGGTATGAAAAGGTGGTATACAGAGGACTCTCAGGGCAGTGAAAATGGCTTGTATGATACTATGATTGTAGACACATGTTAAATATTTATCAAAACTCATAGAATGTAAAACACCAAGAGTGAACCCTAATGTAAACCATAGGGTTTGTGTCAATGCAGTTCATCAATTATAACAAATGTACCACTCTTTTTGGGGATGTTGATAATGGAGGCGACTGTACACGTGTGGGAGTAGTGGGTAAAGGGTATGTAAGAACTCTCTATTCTTCTCAATTTTGCTGTGAACCTAAAACTGCCCTAAAAAATATCTGTTATAAAACTGCCCTAAAAAATATCTATTATAAAACATTATCTGTGGAGATCAAAAACAGGAGAAATCTAACTTCAACTGATTCTAGTTGTAAACAGTAAGAAAAAAAAGTCCTTTAACCAAGAAACCAGTTAGTTTGAGCAAGATTATGTGTGTTGTTATTATGGCTGTTGTTCCTGATGCTGCTGTAATATCTCCACACTAGTGACAACAGGAATATATATGAGTCAAAATTGAAATTGCATTTATAATAGTATATATGTCAATGTACAAAACATGTCTATAACTTGTCTGGCAATGTTTATTCCTTGAATACTCTCAATTGCATTAACTACTACCTCCTCAGTGACTACCAGACCATTTTCCCTAGACCTTTTCCCAGCACTCATCACTTAATGCCCCTGTATGTGCTGTATCTGAAAATAAAATCCATTCAAATATTTTTAGTTCTGAAAACTCCATTTACATTCAGATTTTCTAACACAAAAATATTTATTTATTATGAGGCAATCTCCTAGTTTATATAATTTTATTAAGTTTCCAGTAGTAAAACTTTAAGAGCAAAATTGTGCTTATTAATATGTGTACGTGTTTGTGTGTTGTTTTGTATGTTGTAAATATCAATATATTGTATTTCAAAATGTGTACATATATATGTATACATGTATATTTCTTAACATAAGTGTTCAAAGTGTTCAATAAGTATTCATTAAATGAATGTGGGGAGTACTGAGTACGTTATGATAAATACATATAATTACCTTTTGGAGATTTCAATAAAACAGTTACTTCAAATTCCAATAAGTCAATTAAAGAGCACAAGTATANCAGTAGTAAAACTTTAAGAGCAAAAATTGTGCTTATTAATATGTGTACGTGTTTGTGTGTTGTTTTGTATGTTGTAAATATCAATATATTGTATTTCAAAATGTGTACATATATATGTATACATGTATATTTCTTAACATAAGTGTTCAAAGTGTTCAATAAGTATTCATTAAATGAATGTGGGGAGTACTGAGTACGTTATGATAAATACATATAATTACCTTTTGGAGATTTCAATAAAACAGTTACTTCAAATTCCAATAAGTCAATTAAAGAGCACAAGTATTTTTAAAAAGTGTCACATCTAAAAGTTCTCTCACTGAAATATCATCACTGGCTGAAAATTAAGATCTATTCTTCTCTGCTCACTTTGGTGTATTAGTTTCCAATCCATTAACTCTAACAAGTTAATAAAACATATTTTAAATAAAATATTGAAAAGGGCTATGTATTATGAAGATAGAAATTGCAAATCATGTAGAATTCATTTACATCACCAACCTATGAAATAACCTATTCAGTTTAAGAAAGAACATATTTCATTACTGTATGATTTTTAATGTTCCTATAATTCTGTTTCCTTGATATATACTCTTTATATTATAAATGTATCCTAAATTCTTTAGCAAATGCTAAATACTGTTCTTCTGAGAAATTTATTTTCTCCACAGAGAGAAAAAAAATGCTTAAGGTACTGATTCAATGATTCCACATATGGAGACAGTTTCTGTTTTGTGGTTTCATTTGTTTGTTCGTTTGTTTGAGACTAGGTTTGGCTCTGTCATCCAGGCTGGTGTGCAATAGCATGATCTCCACTCATTTCAACCTCTTTCTCCCAGGCTCAAGCCATCCTCCCACTTCAGCCTCCCAAGTACCTGAAACCACAGGTGTGCTCTGCCACACCCAGCTAGTTTTCGTATTTTTAGTAGAGATGGGGTTTCTTGTCATGTTGGCAAGACTAATCTCAAATTCCTGGGCTCAAAGCGATCTGCTTACCTCTGCCTCCAAAAGTGCTGGGATTACAGACATGAGCCACCCTACCCAGTGGAGACAGTTTGTTTTAATCATCATGACATTTTTCACTAAAAAATAAACAAAATATTTAGAAAACATACTATACTTATAATTACTTGATAAAGGGTTTCCATTATTAAGTAAGAATATTCATATGTAATATATAAAATTACCAACGCATAACCTTGTAAAATTAACTTCTAAATATATCTTTCATTAGATTATATATGAATGATTTTGAGTTCATTTTGTCAGGTTAAGGCTAGTATCGGATATTTTATCATGATTATGATTTGGAAACTCATATGATAAAAATAAGTGTGACTGTGTATAATGTATCTCTGACAATATGTGTCTGTATAAATTTGAATTTTAAGCAGTCCAGTAAGTTCATGTATTTAAATGATTATACTTTTTGTTAAGTAGCCTATATTTACCAATGACATTTTATCAAACTGATTATCAGGTCATAAACCTCAGAGGAAATGAGAAGTCAGGATAGATAAATTGATATCAAAATGGTAGAGTGAGATGTTTGAATTTCCTGAAAAAGTCAGAACTAGATAGTACATTATAAAGTGAGACTGAGGACAACCTGTGGGATTTATTTGAGGGAGGGGATAAGAGTAATATATAAGTGTTAAGTTAGAGCCAAAATAGGACAGAGTAGGAGCGCGAAAAAATTTCTTTCCTTTTGTCATTGGTTTGCCTAAGTCTTCCTGACAAAACAAAGCTGGTGAGAAAATGTTCACTGTTCAACAAGAAATAACACTGAAATAACAATAACTATGTTACTGTACCAGAACACATTAGGTTATTTATTCCTCAAAAGCAACGCTATGAGTCAGGGCTATTGTTATTGGTATTTTATACAGGAGAGAATATAAACCCACATTTTCTAAAAGTCCTGCAAATAGTAATGAATTCCAAATCTTAAGCCAGATATTTTTATTTCTTATTAGAAATTGTATTCAGACAAAAAACCTTGAGATTTACAATTTAAACGAGGTAAAATAGTAAATTTCTCTAATATTTAAGGCAAAGGGAACTTTTCTGATTATACATTATTGCTGAGAATCTTTTATTTCTACATAGATGGTAATTCTCAATTTCTTTTACTGGTTACCTACAAATATCTATTGTTTCTTACTCTTGTTTCTTGTTCTGATTCTAGGAGTTTATTTTATTTATAATACATCTAAGTCCTTAACTTCACTTATGCAATTATTTGTTATTATATTCAGAAGCCACTTGGTATAGAATAAGGGCTTCTTGCCCAAAGAAAAGTACCTATTGCCACCAGGATACCACCGAATAGTTTCTTAGTCTGCTCAGGCAGCCATAACAGAATGCCATAGACTAGGTAGCTTACAAACAAGAGTAAGTTATTTCTCACCGTTCTAAAGACTGAGAAGTCCAAGGTGCTGTCAGCTTTGATGTCTGATGAGGGCCTGTTTCCTGATTCATAGATGGTTGTCTTCTCACTGTGTCTTCGCATGGCAGCAAGTCCAAGAGAGCTTTTTGAACCTTTTTTTTTTTTTTTTTTTTTAATAAAGGCACTGATCCCATTCATGAGGGCTCCACCCTCATAATCCATTTACCTCCCAAAGACTCCCCTCTGAATACTAAAGGGTTAGAATTTCAACATAGGAATTTGAGCGTGACACAAACATTCAGTCTACAGCAAACAGTCTCCTGCTGCTTCATTAGGCTTCCCCTGCTTTCTATTTTTGACATGCCTAAGACCAGCTATTATTAACTCTTTGCAATGTGTTGTGAGATTAGACAGTCAGTTTTAAATCATGGTATTATTTCGTGAAACTTGCTTTTTCTCCCATGATACAATTCCTTACTATTTTATGTGAGATTAAATCATGAAGAAGAACAAAGGATTTAAGATAAAAGTCTGAACAGACATTTTCAACAGAAGACATACAAATGTCAAACAGGAATATGAAAAAAAAGTTCAGCATCCTAATAACAAAGGAAATGCAAATCAAAACCACAATGAAATAGCATCTTACTCCAATTAGAATGGATATTATCAAAAAGATGAGATAAATGCTGTCAAGGACATGAAGAAACAAAATTTATGAACTGTTGGTGAGACTGTAAATTAGTAAAGCCATTATGGACAAGAGAATGGAAGTTCCTCAAAAAATTAGAAATAGAACTACCATATGATCCAGTAATCTCATAATGGGGTATACATCCAAAGAAAATGAAATCAGTATTCGAAAGAGAGACCAACACTCCTATATTTATTGCAATACCTTTCACAATAGCCAAGATGTGGAATCAACCTTTGTCCATCAATAAGTGAACAGATTTTTTAAAATGTGGTTCATATACACAATGGAATAATATTTAGCCATAAAAAACAAACTCCTGTAATTTTTTACAGCATGGACAAACCTAGAGGACATTGTATTAAATGAAACTAACTAAGCACAGAAGGCTCTAACTTAACACTTTGATGTTTATATGGGAAGCATCAAAACATCATCTCCATCTCTGCTTCCATGCTCATAGCTCCTCTCTTACTTTGACTCTGTTGTCTTTCTTTTATTAGAATGCTCATGATTCCTTGGAGTCCACTAGGATAATCCAGGATGATCTCTCCACTGCTAGTACCTTAATTTAATCACATCTGCAATATCCCTTTCGCCATGTAAGATAATATATGCACAGGTTTCAGGGATTAGGACATGGACACCTCTGCATTTGTATATTGGAGAGGGTGGGGCATTAATCAGTCTACTACTCCTTTGTCTCTGTTTTTCTGTATCTATTTTTTTCTATTCTCTCTAAATCTTGGTTCATTTCTGTGAATATTGCTTTTAAAATAAAATAAAATAACAGATAATCTGATTAGACCTGCTGGTCTCATTATTGAACAGCTTTCTCATGTCGTAGGTAAGCAGATCATCGTACAGATGACTTATTTGACTCTGGACCCAGACTCCGCTCCAGTTAAGTCGTAGTCAGGGTTGGCAGGTCACATGACACAAAGCACATTAACCTGTGTGCAGAATTATGTTGGCCATTTTGTTCTGATGGAGCTTTGAGTATGGCGAGCATTCAAAATCCAATGGACTCTTTTCTAGTACTCAAATACTTCTTCACTCCTAACAAAACTGGTCATCCACCTCCTTGTCTGTTTGTCCAGTTGATTCTGAATGAGCTGAAGTCTGATTAGGAGAATGCATGCCTTCCAGGTGGAAGGAATGGCAAATGGAAAACATGAATGCATAAACCATGTGGTTATTTCTGGGACATATGAGCTTTTCAGTACCATTGTCATGTTGGAATATTGGTGATCATGGCAAGCCAGATATGGGGAGTTTGAGAGATAGAAGGCAACTAGGGAAAGTGAGACTGAGTGTTTCAGCATATTCCTTCCAGTGACACTGTAGAGCTAGTATTTATATGATGCATCATAAGAGGTATAAAGATTAGCTAGAAAACTTGTGATGATTCTTATAAGACATGCAGATTGCTAATATCAATGCAATAATAGTAACAAGAAAGGAGGAGTTAAGAAGCATAACAAGTTGTGAAGAAGACATATTGCCAGGATGTACTGCCCGTGAATGGAGGAGGAATTTCTGTAATTTTTACACATTTTTTCTGATGGTGGTTTCATAAATGGGATTGAAAATGTACCAAAAAAAAAAAAAAAAAAAAAAAAAAAGTTAAAGAGTGTGAGCACATGATGAGATCAGGCTTTGTGATGTTCCTGAGACTTATGCAAACATTTTTAAGACTATATCACAGCAGCTTATCCTCTTGTTAAATAAGAATGTTAGACAAATAGGTCAAATGAATGTAGTAGGTTGCTTTTCATGACAGCATTATTCATAAGCTCCTGGTGACTAAGACATATAATTGTAGAAGTTTATGATAAAATGTATGGATTCATAACCATGTAAGAAACAGTACACAATGGTGTCAGCCTAAGAGGGTTCTAGCACATTCCTTTAGAAAATAAATTCATGTATATGCTTTGTAGTTACGATCAGTTAAAGTTGTAACTTGAAAACTATAAAGTAGTTATAATCACCAGATATGTTATGCCAAAAAGCAGGAAGGCACAGTATATAATTTGTATAGTAGAAAAACAATCTATAATATTTGGACAACAAAGAGTGAAGGGCCAAAAACTAATAAGAAGCGTTTAAAACTGATAAATGTAAGGTTTTGACCCCAAATCTAAAAAGCCAACTCTGTGAAGGATAGGATCACTTAGGAATAGTGTGTTGGAGAGACTGCAGGTTTTACCTGGCAGTTAAATCAATATGAATCAATAGTGTAATGTAGCTCCAACCAAACTAATGGGATCGTATATTTCATGAATGGAAATATACTAACTACATTGAAGAAGTGATTGCCAGACACCTAAATGTCTTGTCATTTCTGGGTATCATACCTTGGGGTGCATGATCAAATAAGAATACATTTAGAGAACGACAATCCAGAAAGTGAAAATCATTGTGCTTAAGGACCTAGGAGGTACCTAACACTTTATAACTGCTTTATGTACATTATTTCCTTTATTTAAATAAATGAAATCTCATAGGTGATGGTGATGATGATAAAATATCTATGAGTGATACCAGGAGAGATGTCCAGTGTGATTGTACCAGAGCCTGCGCTGGTAAAATTACACTGATGACCCAACTTCCGTTTCCTGATCACCCACTTGGTCAGAGATTGTATTTGATCAGCCCAACAAAAATGAACACATTCCTCAGAACCGACTCAAATTCACCAAGTTTACAAAGCCAGACTTTACCCAAATTTTACCCAGATTTTGTCTGGCTTTGTAAAGCTGGATTTCAAGTTGTAACTTGAAAACTATAACATAGTTATGACCACCATATACGTGTATGCCAAGAAGTAGGAAGGCATGACACGTCTTAATAATAGTGAGGTGGAAAACAAACTGCAACAAAAACTAAAACTGATGAGAAGCTAGACATTTCTGTTTTCTGCTAACCTATCTTACCGCTGTCAAAGTAATATGCAGTAAGCCAAACTGTAATCAAAAGGGAGCTCAGGCTGGGTGTGGTGGCTCACGCCTGTAGTCCCAGCACTTTGGGAGGCTGAGGGACACAGATCACCTGAGGTCAGGAGTTTGAGACCAGCGTAGCCAACATGGTGAAGCCCTGTCTCTACTAAAAATACCAAAACTAGCAGGGCATGATGGCAGGCACCTCTAATCCCAGCTACTTGGGCAGCTGAGGCAGGAGAATCGCCTGAACCCTGGAGGCGGAAGTTGCACTGAGCCGAGATTGTGCGACTGCATTCCAGCCCAGGCGACAAGAGTGAAAACACCATCTCAAAAAACAAAACAAAACAAAACAAAACCAGAAAGCCCTAGTTCATGATATCCTTTCTGCAAAAGAGTGCTTATAAGTATATTACCATTGTTTATGTGACTAAAATAAGAAATGTCTCCAATTAACTCTGACACTTCACTAATTAGAGAAGATGCATCTTAATTTTAGAAATGTTCCTGATATGGTTTGACTCTGTGTGCCCACCCAAATCTCATCCTGAATTGTAATCCCCACTTGTCAAGCGAGGGGCCTTGTGGGAAGTAATTGGATCATGGAGGCAGATCTCCCCCTTGCTGTTCTTTTGAGAGTGAGTAAGTTCTCAAGAGATTTGATGGGTTTAGAGTGTCTGGCTTTCTTCACTTACTCTCTCGCCTGGTGTCATGTAAGACATGCCTTGCTTCCCCTTCACCTTTGCAATGATTGTAAGTTTCCTGAGGCCTCCCCAGCCATTTAGAACTGTGATTCAATTAAATCCTTTTTCTTTATAAATTGCCCAATCTTAGGTAGGTCTTTATAGCAGTGTGAGAATGGACGAATACAGTTACTATGGAACAAAATGAAGAGTCCCAGAATTGACAAACTGTGTTCCGTATAGTCTCATCAGCCTAAGCAATGTCTTTCTACATTAAAAGGAATTGCGTATTTCTTTTTTAAAGCATTATAGATTGAATTATTAGGCAGCGGTGTTATTTGCCTTGTATTCTGTTCTTTATTGATAGGTACTTCATGATTGCACTCCAAATTGTGCCTTGTATCATTACTCTTTTGTTTTATACCTGTGAAAACTTAGACTTGGGTGAAGAATCCTTTAATTGGTGGCAGGCTTACAATCTATTTTTCTTCTGGAACTAGATTCCTGCTCTTAAGCTCTTCCTTCCTGCTTTTAAGACTAGTGGGGCAAGAAGAATCAAATGAAGTTTAGACTTAGAGTTTTGAGAAAACAAAACTTAAGGAGAATTTAACTGCTATGTAATTGACATATATTGTTTCCAAATTAAGTGTGCAAAGAGGCTACTCTCTTTGTTATGTTCTTTGTGTTCTTTATGTTCTTTGACTAAAATTAATTCAGACATACAGCCATCAGCCTGTATAATCTTGGGTATAATTGGGACTCCCTCCTCCATAGAGTCATATAAGAATTTGGGATGCTTACTTGGTACCTATTGAAGACTGAAAGTCTTATATTTAGTCCATTGTGGTTGGCATAGGTGTCTTTTCAGTAGAAAGTTGTTTGATTCCTAAGATAAATGACTGGTCTGTGCCAACTAGGATGCTGTGAGTCTATGACTCCCTTCTTGCTCAATCCCAATAATCCTTGCCACCAACCAGTGGGATGTGGTCTCTGATATTTATATAATGGCTCCATCAATTTAGGTGTTCACAAAACACAAGAAAAAATATGGTAGGGTAAATTTTGTTTGGTCTTGCAAACTTCTCTACCACAAACATCTGGCTAATATTATGAAAAAGTATATATATAGTATAGATAAATAACAATATATCTGCAATATTTTCTCAATATAGATTTCTTCAAATATTTGAAAGATTTCCAAACAGAAGAGGGATTCGTTTTTATTCCACATATCTCCAAGGGATTATATGAAGCCAACGGATAAGATGAAAGTTACATTGATCATTTTGCTAGGTATCCTTCTAACTTGTAAGGACTGAATTTTTTAGAAGTGTAAGGCTTTGGACTAATCTATTTATAGTCTGGAAAATACAAGACCCTGTGAGAATTGTGAGAACTGTTGATTTGTACTAGCTTTCTTCTCAAATGTTAAGAAAAGTAAATTTACCTTAACCCTCATTGATGCTATTATTAGTTTTGATAATTGCTATCACTACGCCATCTTAACTTGGCATTTTCCCTCTGTTATTTCTTTTAAATGAACATCTATTCTCTTTTAGATGTCACCTGTCCAACAAAACATGTTTTGTTCATTCTTTGCAATAAACTGACCAATCACTTTACAACAGTTTTAGCATTATTTGTAATATTAGTTCTTTTGGAAGATGTACTTTTCTCATGAGCCACATCATCACTTGACTTAAAAGCAGGCTGATTCTGTATGTTACCTGTTTATTAAAAGTTTGCAAACTCCTATTCTTCTAAAATATTTCTTTTATGTCATTTTTACCCCTTTATTCCTAAATTCTTGATTATTTTGTGTCTGAGATTTTACTGTACTTTAAATAAAGCCACTAAAAGGACAGAAAAAGTAAATTAAGAAAACCATTTTATATTTAATTTATATTTTATTCTTACAAATAAATACATAACTATTTATAGTGACATCATCACTGGTAAAATGAATTCACTTCAAAGTTTATATTTCATACTGAACCAACCAAACTTCCTTGTTATATTTTAAAAGATATCTCCTTTCAGTTTTAAAATTTTGGTAATTTGAGAATTTATCAAGCAGGAAAACTAGCCTGTTGTAAATCAGAGATATAAAATCACAAAGCCTATGAAAACTTGTGTCAAGCATGAAATTAATACTTCTGAGACACTTTTATGAGAAATATATTAAATTCAATAAGTTCCTTTCTTCCAGAACCCTGCGGACTTTAGTGAAATAACTATAAATTTATCTCTTTTAACTAAATGGAAACATTCACATTAATATTTGTATGCTTATAAGTTTTATTATATATTATTGCTACATTTTTAAACTCTGAACATGATTAATTTGTTTTTACAAATCTTGTTTTCTGTGGGTATGTGCAATTATATCATATTCTATATTACAATTTCTTTGTTCTTTATTATATCACTTTAATTCTAGAACTTCAAACGTTTCATTGGGCTGTGGTGCTTATAATATGTGACATACTATTGGTGTAAAAATCCATCTTGACACCTTAATTACAATATCAAGTTAAAACCAAAATTTTCTAAAATTGTGTTTTTTACTTTTCTATCATTTGTTCCTTTTCTCTCTTTTTTCCTTTTATTTTCTTTCCCACATATGGAAAGCAAGTATCTAATTTGTAACCTATGTTTTATTTGAGGCCAATTTCAAGAAAACTCAAAATAAACTATGATATTCCTTTATTCATTTGACTAACATTTATTCATTTCCTGACATACACACTTAAGATATAGTTTCTAATTGGAAGTTTTTTTGAAATATGCATTATTTGAGTTTTAAATATGGTATATGCATGATTCTGTGTTCACATCCATATAGGAAGATATCATGGAGTGAAAAATGTGGACTCAACAACTAGACTCTTTGGGTGAAAATTCTAGTTCTGATAGAGTGAATTGCACCACATCCATCTTCAGGTTCCTTATTTCAGCATGGAAATAATATCACCTTCTTCAAAGAAAAATATATACATTATAACTTATATTTTATATAAATACAGAACTATACATATATAAGACAATATATAATTATAGTTTCATAATTAAATATGATATATCATATTTTATGTTATATAAGTTTACACATGAACATTATATTACATATTTACATATTGTATTTATTAATATACCTCATGTATTATACATGACAATATATATCAAGAGTACTTGGAATATTATATATATTTATATATTATGATCAATTTTTATATTATGTATAAACATTCTTGGAATGACATATAATGAATATTCAATGCATTTTAATTATAATAATGATAATTTCTTTTTTCTTTGATTTCACTTCTTTTCCTTTCTCTTTATCTCCTTACCCCTTACCCTTACCCTCGTCCAAGCACACAAATAAAGTTGTAGCAAATAAAGGTGCACATAAATGTGCCTTTGTGTTACAAAAGTCAAATAATTATAGTATAAAATAAAGGATACATTTATGGCACATTAAAATAACCTTAGACGCTAACACCTGCTTTTAAGAATAAACAACTGGTACAATCAGTCTCCAGTCAGTCTTTTAAATAAAGACTACTGCAGGTGAGACTCACAAATAATATTTATAAAAATAAAATAAAATGCAGGAGAGAAACGACCATGTCCTGTCAACATTTCATAATTGTTTTAGCTTCATCATATTTCTTTCATTTCTTCCTAGTTATGAGAGGCACACACTGAGTTGGCCATTAAATACTTTGCTTCCTATTATTCATGCTCTTGTGTGACACTCATGCCTTGAGTGTGGCTGAACTTACTGACTCATTTCTAAAATACAAAATACAGCAAAAATATTGGTAAGTCATCTCTAAGATTAGATGACAACAAAAGCCTGGTTTCTCTCTTGCTTGCCTTCTTTTGCTTTCTTCCCCACTGAGGGAAGCCAGCTGCCATGTTTCGAACTGGCCTAAGACAGAGACCGATGACTCTAGAAACCAGCCAGGAAGGATCTGCTGACAGCCATGAGTGTGAATGTGTAAGCCAACTTCCCAGTTGAACTTTAAAATGTTTGTAGCGAGAGCTACTACCTTGATTGCAGCCCAGTGAGAGATCCTGAGCCAAAGGTGCCCTTAGAAACTATGAAATAATAACTATTTGTTAATTCAGCCAATAAGCTTTGGAGTAATCCATTGTATAGCAATGAATAATACATTAACACCATGTCTTTTTTGACACTGATGAGTACAAAAACTCATAAAAGGGGAAGATTCTGTGTGCTTTTCTGCAGATGATGTGACCAGTATCAGGTAGAAAAATTAGGATGACTTCTTGGTAGGCTAATTGGAATACAGTCACATTAAGTCCATCATTAAATTGCATAGTGGGATACAAATGTGCCTTTAGTTTAAATGTGGACTTAATTAAAAGGGAATTAATTACAATAGAATGTTATAGAAGAAAATAGAATGAAATGGAGGAAAATAAAATAAGAACGAACAGACTAGGAACTATCTTCTTGTTTGCAAGTAATCAAGATAAAAATTGACTGTGGGGTATGTGTGTGAGAGTGTGTGTGTGTGTGTGTGTGTGTGTGTGTTTTAGAGGTCCTAAGAGCATGCACGAGTTCAGTGAATTGCTGGAGGACCCTCAGTACTCGAAGAATTGTGCTCACAGCTATAATTTATTAATGTCAAAATTAATAAATTAATTAATCAAAAAGATGTGAGGGCTGAATTTTTGCTGAGGCAGGCAGATCATCTGAGGTCAGGAGTTGGAGACCAACCTGGCCAACATGGTGAAACCCCATTTATACTAAAAATACAAAAAATTAGCCAGGTTGGTGGCATGCAGCTGTAGTCCCAGCTAATCTGGAGGCTGAGGCAGGAGAATTTCTTGAACCCAGGAGATGGAGGTTGCAGTGGGCTGAGATCACGCCATTACACTCTTGGGCAATAAGAGTGAAACTCCATCTCAAAAAATAAGTAAATAAATAATAAAAGAAAAAAAAAAAGAATGTGGTCATAGACTTCCTCTATTCTTGTCAACCCCCTTTCCCGTTACACAAATGAAGATGTCACACATCATAAGGTTCTTTCTTTAGCATCACTGTACAATAACACATGTGCCATATTTCTACCCAGAAAAGCCTGGGTGTGTCTGAGTCCAAGGTTTTTATTAAGGGTCAGTCATATAGAAGAAAAACCAGCCACAACTATTGGAATTTCAGACTTCAGGAAGGAGGTGTTCAGCAATCCAGCTTGGGAAAAATAGCCAGGTTCCAGGCTGCTATCCAAGGGCCAACCCCGCAAAGGGAACTTTTGAAAGTAACCACTTCAGGTCTTCTGTGTTGGCTTCTTCCCCACACGGTATGTGTCTACATTTGCATACTGAAAAAATGGCCCCATTCTATGTTATTCCCCTCTATGTGCCCATGTGTTCTCATCACTCGGCTCCCACTTATAAGTGAGAACATGAAAAATTTGTTTTTCTGTTCCTATATTAGTTTGCTAAGGATCATGTCCTCCAGCTCCATCCATGTTCTTGCAAAGGACATGATATCATTCTTTGTATAGTATTCCATGGTGTATATGTGCCACATTCTTTACCCAGTCTTCAATTGATGAGCATTTAGGTTGATTCTATGTCTTTGCTATTGTGAATAATGCTCCAGTGAACATATATGTGTATGTTTCTTTATGATAAAACAATTTCTATTTCTTTGGTTATATATCCAGTAAAGGGATTGCTGATTCAAATAGTATTTCTGTCTTTAGATCTTTGAGGAATTGCCACAATGTCTTTTCCAATGATTGAACTAATTTACACCCACTGAAACAGTACGTAAGTGTTCCTCAAGAAATAGATATTAAGAGGAAATAAGGCTGGGCATGGTGGGTCACAACTATAATCCTAGCACTTTGGGAGGTTGAAACAAGTAGATTTCTTGAGCTCAGGAGTTCAAAACCAGCCTTAACAATATGGCGAAACCCCATCTCTACAAAAGATGCAAAAATTAGTCAGGTGTAGTGGTATGTGCCTGTAGTCCCAGCTACTTGGAGGGTGAGGTGAGAGGATTAATTCAGTCTGGGAGGCTAGGCTGCAATGAGCTGTGATTGCACCACTGCATTCAAGAATGGGTGACAGAGTGAGACCTTGTCTCAAATAAAACAAACAAACAAATAAACAAACAACAAAAAATAAGAGAAAATAAGTAATAATTGGTTCAGAATTATTTCCTCAGAAATTCAGTTAATCCAAATGTCAGAAAAGTATTAGGTAGACGTTACCAGAAGTGGTAGAACATTCAGATTTCACAGAATTAATTTTTAATAGCATTGATTTACATCAGAACCAAGAATGTACACAACTTATCATACTGGTCTTCTGCTTAATAAATAAAAACAATTTAAAAGATTAATCAAACTTATAATCAGGGGCAATAACACTGAATGACTCTTGAGATTAAAAATGTCACAG
Source organism: Rhinopithecus bieti (assembly GCF_001698545.2). Lineage (NCBI taxonomy): Eukaryota > Metazoa > Chordata > Mammalia > Primates > Cercopithecidae > Rhinopithecus > Rhinopithecus bieti. Next base: position 3,470,957 of record NW_016807151.1, on the reverse strand, counting down.
AGTAAGAATAAGTCATCCCTGAAGCAGGAATGAAAGGTTACTTGATCACAGACTAAGAATGGGCGAGCATGAGGAAAGGTAAGATGAGGAGAATTGGTGTGCCTGTGTGAGCAAGTGCATGTACACAGGAGATGTGTAAGTCAGAAGAAGGCATCATAACCTCCTTCCTTTGATTTGTTAGGGGCCGTACACAAAAATCAAATATTAAAAGCTATCTTCACTATGCCTAGGATCATGGAATTTATCCCATCAGACAATGATTCTCAAGCTGAATAGATGTATTTCAAGTGACTGTATTACTATTCACTAGAAAAGTTTTAAGTTTATTTAAATTTATATAGGGAAAAATTTCAAAATAGTACAACAGTTCTGTGACTGTAAACCTCATTATCACTTGCCATACATAAAAGGTATACTTTACAATTAATATTTCAAAACAGTGTTTTAGAAATTTAATTAGGAATAGCTGCCTGCCAATGTCTCTGGGATAGAAAATATACTCTTTTTACAAGGAGGAAAATACAATAATGGAGTTTATCTGGGATAGTTGTCTCATGTATTTATAAACAAAGCGGATCTTTTCCATGGTATTTTATGAACATTACTCCTGATGCAACATTTAAAGTGGCATGTGCATGTATATAAATATGTTACAACGTTTAAAAGATCCAAAATGTGACTTCTGTTTTGAACCTAGGTCCTAAAAGCAAAACCTAGTCATTTTCATATGATATTGAAATTACCAAAATTTAATTTTTGCATTATATTATGAATTAGTTGCACAGCATTCCTTAATTTATAAATCATCAAAATGACATCTAGATCTACATCCCTTTGCTTTTATTTCATCCTTAAAAAATGAGCAGATCCAGATACAATACTTTTTAAATATAAGTGAATGTTGTTAGCAGGAAATATTTAGAAGTAACTGAAAGTTTTTTATCTAATTTATGTGAATGAATCATTGATCTGTTTATTTCATTGTGAAGACCTGACATATGCCCTCTAATGCGTGTTCTATGTATGCTGCTCCACCAAATCCTGTGCATAGTTTTCACATACATTATGCAATTGAAAGCAGATAAGAAGTAAGCAGACAAATGATAATCCGTTTTTAAAAAAATTATTGGAGGATATAATCAAACTGAATTCAAATTTATGATTGTCAACAAATAGGTAACCTAGATCATAGATAAGAATCTCAAGGATCAAAGAAACCTATTCAATTAGTCTGTTTTCATACTTCTATAAAGATGTTACCTAAAACTGGGTAGTTTATAAATAAAAGAGGTGTAATTGACTCACAGTTTTGCATGGCTGGGAAGGCCTCAGTAAACTTACAATTATGATGGAAAGCAAAGGAGAAGCAAGTACCCTCTTCACAGGGGAGCAGGAGAGAGAGAACACTGGGGAACTGCTACTTTTAAACCATCAGATCTCATGAGAACACCCTCACTATCATGAGAACAGCACAGGGGAAACAACCCCCATGATCCAGTCACCTCCCACCAGATCCTATCCTGGGCACCTGGGGATTACAATCCAAGATGAGATTTGGGTGGGAACAGAGAGCCAAAACATATCATTCTTCCCTTCTTCCCTCCCAAATCTCATGGTCTTTTCACATTTCAAAACCAATCATGTCTTCCCAACAGTCCCCCAGGGCCTTACCTCATTCCAGCATTAACCCAAAAGTCCAAGTCCAAAGTCTCATTTGAGACAAGGTGAGTCCCTTCTGCCTATGAGCCTGTAATATCAAAAAAAAGTTAGTTAATTCCACAGTACAATGTGGGTACAGACATTGGGTAATGGGGAATGTTTCCATTCCAAATGGGAGAAATTGGCCAAAACAAAGGGACCACAGTCCCCTGCAAGTCGGAAACCAACGAAATCAATCATTAAATCTTAAAGTTCCAAAGCGATCTCCTTTGCATGTCTCACATCCAGGACACACTACTGCAAGAGCTGGACTCCCAGGGTCTTGAGTACCAATTTCTTTTCTAATATAATTTTCTTGAAAAAATTATCTTTACCATTTCCTCCAATCCCTTATCTGCTATTCAATAGTATCCCTAGAAGCTTGGATCCCTCCCCTCACCATCCTTTCATTGGAAGTGCATTCTGGCCCAAGAAGCAGTGGAAATTAATAGATTCAGTTACTCTGGACTAGAGAGTATAGAACCTATTAGGGGGCAATTGCAGTAACTTACTTCCAAAGGAAAGCTGACCATTATTGCTGAGAATAACAGCTAACAAAGCTTTTCAATTCTAGGTTGGAGCTAAAATGGAGGAAAATAGGTCAGTACAAGGGGAGAAATGAGAAATGAAGAGTCCTGTGGTGGGAGGAGACTTGGGGGTTGTTGGCTTAGTAACTGCAGAGCCAAATAAACGAAATAGACCAGAAAGAGGAAGAAAAGGTGCATCGGCAAAAGCCTCATCATGGTCATATAAATTATACTTATCCTGTGCCCCAGGCACTTTCCAATTTCAATTCCTGTTTCTGAAACTGAAAATTTGTAACAATTCTAGACCATGCAAAAATATTTAATCTTTGGGATGATTAATGAGATTAGATTTGACCAAGCTTCTTGCCACAATTTGGAGCTGCAAAGCTTTGCTTAGAAAAATCAAGATTCATTTTTTTCTTGAGTGAAGCACTTTGAATAACATCATACAAAATTGGAATGCACACTTTATATTTATAGAGGATTCAAAATATATTTAAAAATGTAACAACTCAAGGATTTGAAAAAATCAGCTGACTTATCCTGATCATGCACAGTTCATTCAAATAGTCATTCTTTTCATCAGTGTGTCACATTTATAGTGAAGAGAGAGGATTTATAGGAATGAGTAAGGTTGCAGGGTGTTTGCTTTTCCTCCAGTACTCCTGTTGTGTCAGTAATGATTGTGTTTCAGCTGACAGTGAGCTGTTCCTATTACTGCTAAAATTACTATTTACAGAATATTAAAGCAAATATTTATGTCAAAAGTATTTGGAAAAGCTCTTCTATAAAAGTCATAAATAAATATTTGTCTATAGATCACACATTTAAAAAACAAAAAAAAAGAGAGAGAGAAAGACAGAGTCTTATTCTGTCACCTAAGCCAGAGTGTAGTGGTATGATTATAGCTGATATGGTTTGGCTTTGTTCCCACCCAATTCTCATCTTGAATTGTAGTTCCCAAAATCCCCACATGTCATGAGAGGGACCTGGTGGGAGGTAATTGAATCATGGGGGTGGTTACCCCCATGCTGCTCTTGTGATAGTGAATGAGTTCTCACAAGATCTGACGGTTTTATGAGGAACTTTCCCTCCTTCGCTCTGCACTTCTCCTTCCTGATGCCCTGTGAAGAAGGTTGCCTTTCTTCCTCTTCACCATCCACCATGATTGTAAGTTTCCTGAGGCCTTCCTAAGTCATACAGAACTATGAGTCAGTTAAACCTCTTTTCTTTGTAAATTACCCAGTCTCACGTATTTCTTTATAGCAGCCCGAGACTGGACTAACACAATAGCCCACTGCAGCCTTGAAATCCTGGACTCAAGCAATCCTCCCATCTCAGTCTTCTGAGTACCCAGGAATACAGGCATGTGCCACCATACCGACTAATTATTTGTTTGTTTCTTTTGGTAGAAACAGGGTCTAGTTATGTTGCTCAGGCTGGTCTTAAACTCCTGGTCTCAAGTGATCCTCTTCTCTTCGCCTCCAAAAGTGCTGGGATTGCAAGAATGAGCCACTATGCCTGGCTAGATTACACATTTTAAAAACCAAAAGTGAACATTAGCAAAAACCAGGTTGCTTATTTTAAAAGCCAAAGCCAGCAATTTGTCATAAGCAATTTTTACAGTGTTATAAAGAAGATGAACTTATACATAATCTATTTAAAATGTATTAAATGTGTACTATCAACCAAATTCTGTGTGAGGAACTAGTCATATAAAGGTGAAAAATTAATTTCTGTTTCCAATTACCAGTGTATTAGTTGGTTCTCATATTGCTATAAAGAACTTCCTGAAACTGGGTAATTCATAAAGAAAAAAAGGTTTAATTGACTTGCGGTTCCACATGGCTGAGGAGGCCTCAGCAAACTCACAATCATGGGGCAAGGAAAACAGGCACATCTTACATGGGGGCAGGAGTTAGAACGCATGTAAAGGAGCAACTGTAAAACACTTACAAAATCATCAGATCTCATGAGAACTCACTCACTATCACAAGAACAGCATGGGGAAAGCTCCCCCATGATCCAGTCACCTCTACTAGGTTCCTCCCTCTACATGGGGATTATGGGGATTAAATTTCTAGATGAGATTTGGGTGGGGACACAGAGCCAAACCATATCAACTGGGGTTATTGTTTTAAGTTTTCGTAATGATTTATTAATGTTTTGATAAAGTTATCTGATCCAATGGGTAGCTCAGAATTTACAAAACAATTAAATGCATTTATTTAGTGTATATAACTAGGTACACGTGACCAAAATCTCCATTTAAATCCTTGTCAAACATAAAAAAAAGTCCTTTGTGAAATGTATTTGTTTATAGTGAAAATATTTTTTCCCATATGTCTGAAACACATTTAAATATAAATAGTTTGAAGGAAGCCATTTCTGCATTTTTGCTTCATGTTTCTCAACTAGTAGGCTTTGATAAACATCAAAGCACTATTGCCAAAAGAGTAGCAATGTTTAGATCCCAAGGCCCAGAACAGCTTAGTTGTACAAACTTCCTTCAGGATTGAAGCAAATATACATCATTAGGAAAAAAAACAAAACAAAAAAAAACAAACAAACAAAAAACAGAAAATGATCCTTAAAATTGCACAGTAGTTTTCAGTAAGTATCAAAACATACATTTTCTATATCATTTTAATGAGGAGAAATTCTGGACTGCCTTCCTATCTTTTACTTGCTAGATATATTCTTTGTATAAAAAAACGTGTTTTTTGTTTTTATAAAATGTAGTTTAAAAAGCCATCAAGCAGTTGAAAGACATATTATCAAGTTAGTTAAAAAACTGACAGAAAAACACAGATTTTAGGATTTACTCTTAGGGACTTTAGTTTTTGAATTTTCTTTCTTTTAAGAAAATATATTTCAAACCAAATTATTCAATTAATAAAATCTGGTTAAAATAAAGCTTGTCTAGAGAATGATTTGAGATTTTTAGTCTTTGAAATTGATCTGACATACTGATTAAAATAATGAAAATAATGTATTTTCTTGAATAAAAATAGAAATAAGAGAAATTTAAAGTTGACAAATACTGTCACTTGGGAATATGTTTTACTTTATTGATGCCAAACACATTATATAATTCAATCCACTTCTAATTTTTATTAGTTCTCATAGTTTGTTGAGGGAGGAATGCTGAGCCCCTTTTCATAGAACTGGAATAATTAAGGGTAGACTAGAATGACTCAAACAGTGGGAGATGTATATAGAATTGTCTCAGCTCTTTCCTCACTTTCTTTTATATATCTACTTGTGGCAAAGGTAGATTTTCTTTTTTCCTTACTATGAAGAGAAATTCCCCATGGGAAAGGCCTCCGTTCTGTGAACTCTATTAGTGACTTTTACAATATGTTGATGAATGGGAGCGTTGAGATAGTAGCAAGGCCACAAGGCTGAAACGCCTAAACTACATTAATCATCATCAACAACAACAACAAATTGAATGAAAACATTATCCATATTTTAAAAATTTTATAGCTGTGAATTTTTTTCTAAATATATGAGACTTACAAAGAAAAGTATTTAATATCTGGCCGGGCGCGATGGCCCATGCTTGTAATCCCAGCACTTTGGGAGGCCGAGATAGGCTGATCACTTGAGGTCAGAAGTTCGAGGCCATCCTGGCCAACAGGTGAAACCACATCTCTACTAGAAATACGAAAATTAGCTTGGAGTGGTGGCACAATCCCAGCTACTTGGGAAGCTGAGGGAGGAGAATTGTTTGAACCCAGGAGGTGGAGGTTGCAGTGAGCTGAAATCACAACACTGCACTCCAGCCTGGGTGACAGAGCAAGACTCCATCTCAAAAAAAAAAAATTAATATATTTATGGCAAAATCAACATAAGCAAATTTAAAGGGAAAATAACCAGCTGAGAATACACATTTGCAACTTACATAGAAATAATAGTTTCTTTACATACTAGAATGCAATGAAAATTTAGAATGAAGAACACCTTTCCTTGAACCTCTGCCACCAGAAAAAGGATGAAAACCATAAAAAGGCATTTACCAGAAACAAACACACACACACATACACACACAGAGCCAAAAACCAAATGAAAGATGTTTTATTCATTGTCACTGAAAATGTAATGCAAGGATCCTAATAATTTTAATAAAGTCATGTTTAACTAGTACATATCTATCCCATAATAATACTGTGATTATTATTATTCATCCCAAATAATCCAGACCCAAAATGAGAATTCACAAAGTAAAAGACTATTTCATCAATAATTCTTATGAGAAAAATTATGTCGATCCTAACCTAAAACAACTAAATAAGCCCTTCACCAAAACAATATATCAACTGAATAACACCTTATAAATAAATAAATATGGATTATACATTAAGTGTAATGCAATGAAGATTTGTATCACTCACCAAAGAAGGAAGAGAGTGGTTTTTGGTGGAATGGAGTAGAAGGGAATCATTCTTTGGAAGATTTTTCCTCTTTCTACATTATTTCTTCACTAGATTTTTTTTTTTTTTCTGTTTTGGGGAGTTGTGGGGTAGCTCATAGCTATCTAGCACCTAAACTTATCTTAAACATAAAGTTATCGCACTTAACTTTAGACACCATAATGATGAGAGACTAGAATCCTTGGAAATGTGGAAATCATGCATATTCAAAAATGAAGGTGTGGAAGACAATAACTCTTCGACATTTTTACTTGGTGTACACATGTTCAGGGTTGTGTGAACAGGATGATACAGAACTCGAACATGTTCTATGTGATATTTCTAATTAGAAACTTAACTTAATTGGTGGTGGTGTCTTTGCCTGAAACCATGTCCAAATGTCACGTCTTAGAACTTATTAATTTAGTGTGTTTTGGGCAGTGAAAATATTGATAATAAAGAGAAAGAAAGAACCATTCTGACATAAAGTTGTAAACTGAACAGTAAGATACATACCAAATTTAACACACTGATCACAAATCACTTAACTGATTTTGAATACACTCGTCTTTTTCACAGTTCCAAAATTTCTCACAACCCCCACATCATTCCTATTTTTTCTAGAAAAATCCTGCTTCTCTAACTAAATTTAGAATAAACTTCTTTCTGAAAATCCTTCCTCATCTCAGAGTGTTGTTACATAGATTTCCTTCTGTGCCTATAGAGTTCTGTGTATGCAATTATCATAGGCATTACCATATTGTACTATAATTTCCCATCCCAGCCTTCTGCAATTCTGTACGCATGCACACACATACACACACATGCACAGAGTCTGTGAGCTCCCTCAAGGACGGACAGGGATCATTAGTGTGTGACACTAGTGTTCCTTAAGTAGTAGGTGCTAAACATCATGTTGAATTAATTATTAAATAATGTAAGTGATCAAAAATATAGTCATGTAAAGTGGTAGAGTACCCAGAGCTTTGTAACTATTATGTTTATTTGTGGTGGGTGCGCAAGTTTACTATGTTATTAGTTAACATGTCCAAGAAATAGAAAAATATCCTCGCTCCATGTACTTGCTGACTGTTCATGAATATGCAGTGTAAGTGTATTAGTCCGCATTCATGCTGCTGATAAAGACCTACCTGAGACTGGGAAGCAAAAGAGATTTAATTGTCTTACTGTTCCACATGGCTGGGGAGGCCTCAGAATCATGGCGAGAGGCAAAAGGCACTTCTTACATGGTGGCAGCAAGAGAAAAATGAGGAAGAGGCAAAAGTGGAAACCTTTGATAAACCCATCAGATCTCAAGGGACTTATTCACTATCACAAGAATAGCATGGGAAAGATCGGCCCCCATGATTTCAGTTATTTCCCCCAGGTCCCTCCCACAACGCATGGGAATTCTGGGAGATACCATTCAATTGAGAGTTGGGCGGGGACACAGTCAAACCACATCAGTTAATATGAAGAATAGTGGAGCCATATAATAAATAAGTATATACATACTTCATAGTACACATAAAATATTTTACTTACATCTCAGTTCACCTTCTCTTTCCAACTTTCTGCAGAGCTTCTCATGAAGTCAGTTGACACAGTGTTGTTAATCTCACTGAAAAGGAAAAGTTATAACATTCACCCCAATGTTAATATCATCCATTTTTTTGTTGCCCAATTATATTTGTTTTAGTCTGAAATTACTCCTCTAATTATTTAATGTTTTAATTTTCCAATTTAAAATGAAGATATTTTATTATTGGTTGAAAGATAAATTTTAGTTTGTCACCTTGGCATGACAGACTCATGCTTCTCTGTTCCTGAAATGAGATTTTCAAGTGTATCATTGTGAACCACTATGAGCCTAGGGTAATGTTATGGACTGTGATTTTGTGTCAGTGATGTATCGATTTCAGAAATGACACCAATCTAGTTTTGATTGTGGTGTATTTTAACCTGTAACTTCTATGTAACAATGATAAATGTTAAGGTTATAACATACCTCCTGCTGTCAAGGCTGATACATCCATGAACAACTAAATCAAAATTTCACTTAGGTTGAGAACAACCTGTGCTTTTTGAACTTAATTCATTGGAGAAATAATTGACTGTGAACTGTATGTGTGTGCATATATGTTTGTGTTATATAATATATATATTCTAATATATAAAATAGATATTTCACATATATATTATATAAATATATAAAACATATTTTTGTTTATAATTTTGACTTTTATTTTAGATCCAGGAGGTACATATGCAGGTTTGTTACATGGGTATATTCTGTGACACGGAGATATGAGATGCAAATGATCCTGTCACGCTTGTAGTGAGCATAGAATTCAATAGGTAGTTGTTCAGCCCTTGTCCCTCTCTTTTCTCCCCACTCTAATAGTCCCCAGTGTTAATTGTTCCCGTCCTTATGTTCATGTTGTATTAGTCCGTTTTCACACTGCTGATAAAGATATACCTGAAACTGGTTAATTTATACAGAAAAAGAGGTTTAATGGAGAACTCACAACGTGGCTGGGGAGGCCTCCCAATAATGGCAGAAGACAAGGAGAAGCAAGTCATGTCTTACATGGATGGCAGCAGGAATAGAGAGAGATCATGCAGGGGAATTCCTCTTTTCAAAACCATCAGATCTTGTGGGACTTATTGATTATCACAAGAACAGCACGAGAAAGACTTGCCCCCACAATTCGATTACCTCCCACCAGGACCCTCCCACAACAAGGGAATTTCAAGATGAGATTTAGGTGGGGACACAGCTAAACCATATCATGTATATGCCCAATGTTTAGCTCCTACTTGTAAGGGAGAACATGTGATATTTGGTTTTCTGTTCCTGCTTTAATTCACTTAGGATAATGGCCTCCAGCTGCATCCATGTTGCTGCAAAAGACATGATTTCATGATTTTATGGCTGCATAGTATTCCATAGTTTATATGTATAACACTTTCTTTATTCAAATTGTGATTAATAGGCACCTAGATTGATTCCATGTCTTCGCTATTGGGAATAGTGCTGTAATGAACATACATGTGCATGGATATATACCAAGTAATAGGATTGCTGGGTTGAATGGTAATTCCTTTTCAAACTCCTTGAGAAATCTCCAAACTGCTTTCCACAGGGTCTGAGCTAATTTACATTCCCACCAACAGTGTTCCTTTCCCTCCACAGCCTCGCCAGTGTATGTTGTTTTTTGACATTTTAAATACTAGCCGTTTTGATTGGAGGGAAATAGTATCTCATTTCTCTGATTAGTGATGTTAAGCATTTTTTCATATATTTGTTGGCTGTTTGTATATCTTCCTTTAAGAAATGTTTGTTCATGTCTTCTTCTCATTTTTTAATAGGGTTATATATGTTCTGCTTATTGAATTGTTTACATTCCTTATAGATTCTGGATATCAGACCATTGTTGTGTGCATAGTTTTCAGTATTTTCTCCCACTCTGTAAGTTTTTTATTTATTCTGTTGATAATTTCTTTTACTGTGCAGATGCTGTTTAGTTTGTGTCCCACTTGTCTAGTTTTGTTTTTATTGCAATTGCTTTTGAGGAATAGTCATGAAGTTTTTGCAAAAGCCAATGTGCAAAATGGTGTTTCCTAGGTTTTCTTCAAGAATTTTTAAAGTTGGAAGTCTTACATTTAAATATTTAATCCATCTTGAGTTAGTTATTACATATGGTGAAAGGAGAGGTCCAGTTTCATTCTGCATATGGCTAGCCAGTTATCCCAGCACCATCTATCGAATAGAGTTTTCCCATTTGTTTTGTCAACTTTTTTGATGATCAGATGGCTCTAGGTGTGCAGCTTTATTTTTGGGCTATCTATTCTGTTCCATTGGTCTATGTATCTGTTTTTGTCCCAGGACCATGCTGTTTTCATTACTGTACCTTTATAGTACAGTTTAAAGTCAGATAATATCATATATCTGACTTTGATCTTTTTATTTAGGATGGGCTTGGTAATTCAGGCTCTTTTTTGATTCCGTGGGAATTTTATAATAGCTTTTCCTAATTCTATTAAAAATTATATTGGTGGGGCCGGGTGCGGTGGCTCAAGCCTGTAATCCCAGCACTTTGGGAGGCCGAGACAGGCGGATCACGAGGTCAGGAGATCAAGACCATCCTGGCTAATACAGTGAAACCCCGTCTCTACTAAAAAATACAAAAAACTAGCCGGGCGAGGTGGCGGGTGCCTGTAGTCCCAGCTACTCGGGAGGCTGAGGCAGGAGAATTGCATAAACCCGACAGGCGGAGCTTGCAGTGAGCTGAGATCTGGTCACTGCACTCCAGCCCGGGTGACAGAGCGAGACTCTGTCTCAAAAAAAAAAAAAAAAAAAAAATTATATTGGTAATTTGATAGGGATAACAATGCACCTGTAGATTACTTTGAGTACTGTGGCCATTTTAAAAATATTGATTTTTCCAGTCTATGAATGTAGAGTATTTTCTCTTTGTCTGTGTCATCCATGATTACTTTCAACAATGTGTTGCAGTTCTCCTTGTAGAGATCTTTCACCTCCTTGATCTGTTGTATTCCTAGGTATTTTAATTGTTTTTAGCTGTTGTATATGAGATTGTGAAAAATCCACAACTTAAATTTCATTAGGATTCTTTCTAAGTGCTAGTATGTTCATATTCAGCATCAAACAGCCTTTTTAGTACCAAAAGAAGTAGTTTAAGATTGTGCTGTGAACTATCTAGACAAATAAGTTTGTACAAATATACTGACTGTGGATCCCGCACACAAATCAGGTGTGGTTTCTGTGTACCTTGCATACAATTTTGCTCTCATATACTTTTACATTTCTTAGTTAAGTTTAAACTTAGCTTATAACAGAAATATGTGCAACTTGTTTATTTAAAAGAAAAAAAAAAAAAGAACGTGTGAGATACAAGCAGGAATTGAATTTATTTTTCCATTACAATAGGAAAAGGACACCCCATTTTGAAGGGTAATCCTTTTACTCCTCGGTGAAATGAGTGAGTCCACAGCTTTTCGATGCATTGCTTCCCTTATTTAGTCATTTTCAAATGAACTCCTTGGTGTCTGGTGGTTCACTCCACTTTTAAGGTTAGGTGTGATTCTGGGTGGTTTTTCAGAAAAGTACCTACTTTCTTCTTTGAACCGACATCATTCTTCTTCATAGACACCTTCTTGTCGAATCACAGTGGCCTTCTTGCCTTCCTTGAGTACACATGACTCATGGACTTTGTACTTGTAGTTCTCTATGCCGTGAATGATCTCTCAAAACCTCCCATGGCCAGTTCCATTTTTATTTCAGGTATTCTCTTCTTAATATCATTTCTTCAAATTGAATTTCTCATGCTATCCTATCTAATATAGAAACCCTACCACAACATATTACACATCATTCCCTAACACCTAGTTTCTCTCCTACAGTCCTATTCACCACTACCTCAAATTATGTTAGATCGGGGTGATTTACCTGTTTAAGTTTAGTGTCCCCAGGATTGATTAATTATGTCCCCTGTAGTTGTCAGTGTTCTTCGGAAAAAAAAGAACTAATAGAACATATATGTATGTATGTGTGTTTATATATATCATATACACAGAGAGAGGTTTTAAGGAATGAACTAACCTAATTGCAAAGGTTGGCAGAGCAAAAGTCTACAGAGTAGTCCAGCATGCAGCCTACCTAGGGCAGAGTTAATATTGCAAGTTGAGTCCATAGGCCATACAGAAACTGGTCATTCTCTGCTAAGGACGTGGACATATTTTGTAAGGGGTTATTTTGTAAGTGAGAAAAATAATTAAAAGTTAAAATATTTTGCATGAATTTAAAATAATTTTTACTATAATTGTAGTTACTTCTGTTACAAATGGATTATATTTTGTTATATTTCTTGTAGCAACAACATTTTATTTTATAATGAATAGAAACTAAAAGAATAAATAAAAATATTTATTTCAGTTACAAGAGTAATAAAAAAATCATACATTGGTCATGATGTTTATCCCATCCTTTATCAGTATTCTCATCTATAAAGTGAAAGAATGGACTAGATTATTTCAACTGTTTCTTTAAGATCTGATACAATGGGCTTTCGTTAAACACCTTTGCTTCTTTCAGGTTTTATATCCTTCTTCTATAAAATTTGGATACTAATAATTGTTCATGTGCATCAGCCAAAGACCACTAAGAATACATTCAGCAAATTGGTTTTATTACTTGCTGCAATAAGGGAGACTAAAAACCTAGGAAACATTTGGTTTCTCAAAAAAGAGGAGTTGTTAGTGTAAGATATTTATATGCTTGGGGACAGAGAGTGAGTCATAGAACTATCTTCTCAAGGATTTGACAAAATAAACCATGGAGTTTTTGGAACAGTCAGTAGTCTTATCATTAAATAAAATTGGTTCATCTGTATTACTTTTAGGTTGTTGTCTCTTCTCTTAGAATGTATGAGTCTGAATTAAATTATATTATAATTTACTATGTTGAGTTTGAACTTAGATAATTTTTGATAAACATTATAACTTAGTGTGGTACAGTGTGTGCATTTTGCAACAACAGTGCAAACCAATTTCAAAAATTTCCCTTACAGAATACCTACCAGCAGAGGCATTTTCACTTTATCACTAATTGTGCTTTAGGATTATAGGAAATATTTAATGCTAAAATGTGAGTAAAGCATTTGACCTGTAGTAGATGCACAATACATATTTATAAGAAAGACAAATATTACTCACCAATTATCTAAAAAAAGTAATATTAAACAAAATAGGATCACACAGTTAAATAGGATAATAACACTACAAAATACAAGGGAAAATACATTCTAAACTTGTTAGCCAACTGATACCATATTATTAATTGCACCTCATAGGTATATGTTTTGGAAGTCATTTCTTTCCTTTAAATGATACCATGTAGCCAAAGGAAACAGACAAATTAGCTTTAATATTTGTATTTAATCAAATGATAAGTCAGCATTAGCAGGCTGATCAACATTGTACACCATATGGATATATTGGTCTACTTTATTTGTATTTTTATGGTTGGAATGGACCAAAAAACTCCATTCTTGCCAACTGAAGCCTAAAATAAATATATAGATTCTCAATCATGGGCAATGTATAGGAGTCGCTGACAGAATCAAAGAAAAACATTGATAAAAAGAGGAGTCAGAGAATTCGTACAAGCTTTCTTCCTCTGTATGCCAACTCTGTTTTGCTTTTCTTTAATCTATTGTCCTATTGCAGACCTAATGAGTATATGCTTGTTAGTATAGCAGTTTAAGTTTTCTTCCTATAAATCTTGTTTATCAGTTGAAGAAAAGTCTCCTTTGGAGTTAGTTTTGGACTATACACAGGTGTAAGAAGAATGAGATGCTTTAAAAGTTCACGCCTGTTTACACGTGAATATCTCTGGGTGAGTTACTTTGTGAATTACCTGATAGAAAAAAAACGAAAAAAAAAAAAAAATCAGTACAACCCTGTAAGTGCAGCATATTTTATATGAGGTGTATTGTAAAAATATGTCTTGTTTGAGTGTACATATGTGTGTCTGTGTGTGTATCTTGCATATTTAAGGAAACATATTTTTAGAGACACTGGCTTTGAGTTTGGCTTAAATATAAGCCCAATTAAATCAGCCAGTAAGTGTACAGATTACTGGGTGCTCTTTCTATACCCCAAATTATCAAAAAATCCTAACTTAGATTTTCACAGAATATCATAAGAAAATACTATTTGTATTGTTTTGGTTACCCACCCCACTCCCCCATTATATCCATCCTCAAATCTCCTCATTTGACAAGGGTAGGTCTAAGAAGTTTGCTGATAATATAGAACTTATAGGGGGATGGGGGTATATTAGGGGTTGCCAGAGAGACAGAACTAATAGGATAGATGTGTATATGAAGGGGAGTTTATTAGGGAGAACCGACTCACACAATCACAGGGCGAAGTCCCACAATAGGCTGTCTCCAAGCTGAGGAGGTAGAAAGCCAGTAGTGGCTCAGTCCGACTCCAAAAGCCTCAAAAGTAGGGTAGTCAACAGTGCAGCCTTCAGCCTGTGGCAGAAGACCAGAGAGCCCTGGGCAAACCACTGATGTAAATCCAAGAGTCCAAAGGCCAAAGAACTTGGGGTCTGATGTCCAAGGACAGGAAGCATCCAGTACGGGAGGGAGAAAGATGAAAACCACCAGACTCAGCAAGCCAGCTGATCCCATCTTCTACCTTCTTTGTTCCAGCCGCACTGGCGGCTGATTGGATGGTGCCCACCCACATTAAGGGTGGGTCTTTCTCTCCCAGTCCACTGATTCAAGTATTAATTTCTTCTGGCAACACCCTCGTAAAAACACCCAGAAACAATCTTTTAGCAGCTATCTAGGCTTCTTTCAATCCAATCAAGTTGACACCTCTTATTAACCATCACTGGGGAAGCTTCTTTTAAGAAAAGCTTTAAATTGTACATGTTGTATGCTTGCTTATTTTCTGCAGGAGATCATACTGAATGCTAATGTCAGAAGAGCCTAAGTGAAGAGAGGATATAGTTCTTTAACGAGTTATTCAAATATTGTAATTTTAAAATCTTGCTATTAAATAATGATATTAGAAGAGGAACATCTAATTAGCTGTGTTAACTTGAATTACTTGTTTAATTTTATACTGGGATTTAGATTTCCCACTATTATAGGATGTCAGATTATTTGGTTTATCTTCTTTAGTTTATACCTAGATAATTTTTAAAAATGAGGTCCAAAGAATATAAGTGGCTTTTGATGACCAATCAGGAAATGCCTGGCAGAGACCAGGTGGATACCACGGGTCCTAACCACCAATGTGGGATTATCTCATCCATATTTTTGATACTTCCCTTCTTCTCTTTATAGATGACGTTAAAGGACTGACTATATATCTTCTCTTTGTTTCACATTAATGAAATATTGGTGTTTTGAGTTCCAATTACCTTTAAGTTTTCATAAAACAAAACTTTACTTACTCTACAACTGTGCTAATAAAAAATCACTAATGTATGAAAAAATCACATTCTACACCTTAAACCCTTCTAGATCAGAAATGTGTTCAGGCTGTTTTCATATCTTTCAAAATTGTGTCCCTGTGTCTTGGCTCAGTTCCTGGAATATAATAAATACTCCATAACTGAATGGTTTTGAATGGGGTTTTTCAATTCAAAGTCAGTTATATTTATTTTAGAATACATTATAACACATATTTAGTTTCCATGTGGTAGAGTTATCTAACTACAGTTTTCATAAAACTCAAATTGAAGATTTTTTCCTTCCCTAATGTGATTTTGACTGAAAATTATAGAAGAAAATAGATGTTATGAATTCTGTAGTTTATGAGAAACACACCTGAGATTAAGTAGCTCTAGTGAGTAGGAATAGATTTGAGTTCCATCTTTCTGTACTATATTCTAGAAATAGTAAGCATACTTAGATAATAATTCCAAATACCATGATCAAATTTTCCTTGACTTTTTTTCACTGAATTTGTAACTGTGGACTTCATAATCACATTGAGTTGTATATGATCAGCATATCAAAAATACTTTCTTCTCTTTAATCACAGACCATAGTTTAAATGCTTATGATCTATATTGAAAATGTGAGATCAAAATGAAATGCTGCCTTTAAAATGAGGACATTCTAAAGCCTCCAGGTATAATTTATTATTTTATATAAAGCTTTGATATAAGAAAAAAATAATATTTTTTTAACTATAGTTGATTGTCATTGCCCTGCTATTAAACAGTGTATTTTGAAAGAAATTGTAGGTATAATTTTGTTTAATGCTACTCATTGCATATGGCTGGATATAATTAGGGTTATTAATTTTGCTTCACAGCTTCTAGCAATAAGCAGCATAGCTACATTAAAAATCCATAAATAAGTATTCCAAAGCTACTGTAAGCCCTGTTGATTCAGGTAATTATTATATTATAAAATGTCCATCATTTCTTCCTTTTTTTTTTTTTTTTTTTTGAGACGGAGTCTCGCTCTGTCGCCCAGGCTGGAGTGCAGTGGCCGGATCTCAGCTCACTGCAAGCTCCGCCTCCCGGGTTCACGCAGTTCTCCTGCCTCAGCCTCCCGAGTAGCTGGGACTACAGGCGCCCGCCACCTCGCCCGGCTAGTTTTGTATTTTAGTAGAGACGGGGTTTCACCGTGTTAGCCAGGATGGTCTCGATCTCCTGACCTCGTGATCCACCCGCCTTGGCCTCCCAAACTGCTGGTATTACAGGCGTGAGCCACCCGCCCGGCCCGTCCTTCCTTTTTAGAAAAAAAAAAAAAAAAAATCCCTGGTATGACTGGGTTGAATTTTAATTCATTTTACCACTCAGCAGACTCAATAGTTGCATCTTGTTTTAATTTATTTTCCAAGTTCAGTTGAAAATGCAAACACAACAGTAAGCACTATCATATTATGAAATAATGTTTGTGTTGAAGTGCAAAAGTAAAAGTCAATCTAAAATGACTATTGATTACTAATACAATTTTATATTCAATTAAAGAACATTCAAAGTCCAAGCTAATTTCAGT
>NW_016807151.1:3397366-3453730 GCF_001698545.2 Rhinopithecus bieti | reverse complement strand
AAAAAAAAAAAAAAAAAATCCCTGGTATGACTGGGTTGAATTTTAATTCATTTTACCACTCAGCAGACTCAATAGTTGCATCTTGTTTTAATTTATTTTCCAAGTTCAGTTGAAAATGCAAACACAACAGTAAGCACTATCATATTATGAAATAATGTTTGTGTTGAAGTGCAAAAGTAAAAGTCAATCTAAAATGACTATTGATTACTAATACAATTTTATATTCAATTAAAGAACATTCAAAGTCCAAGCTAATTTCAGTCTTATAAACATTTATAGATCTAAAGAAAACTGGGTTTTTATTTTGCCTTTTTTACCATGAGATTGTTTAGTATTCAAAAGATATGATGATTTTACATAAATTATGTTAAATATAAAATCCATCCTAGACAAGGTGGATTTTTAAATCCACAAACATTAGATTCAGTATAATCGATTTTGCCAGTATTCTAATCATAGTCAAATACATGCAATAAGTGTAAAAGTATATAGGTGTATTCTGAAATTTCTTATACATATTAAAAAATCACAAAAAATTTAGCACTGTGTACCTACCACCTTCCATAAGGAATCACATAATACAGTCGCTCCTCTGTATCCATTGAGTGATTTATTCTAAGATCTCCTGCCAATATGAAAATCTGCAGATGTTCAAGTTCCTTAGATAAAATGGTATAGTATTTGCATATAACCTATGCACATCCTCCCATACACTTTAACTCATCTCTGGATTATGTATATCTAATACAAGGTAAATGCAAACGTAAATAGTTGGTACTATAATGTTTAGGGAATAATGACAAGAAAACGAGTTTCAGCTCGGTTTCATACATTTTCACTGCTACACGGTTCCATTGTTTATATTCAGGAAATTATTTATTCATTCCATTGTTAATTTAATTTTTTTCTAACTCTAAATGAAGCTATGATAAAAGTTCTTATGCATGTCTTTGTGCACCTGTGCAAATATTTTTCTAAGATATCTGTAAGTAGGATTTTCTGTGAGTGGTATGCAAATTTTTAAGTAAATGTATATTGAAATTATTTTCTAAATTGTTTATTCCAATTTTCATTCTCACGATTATTGTTTGAGTTTTTAATTGCTCTCCATACTTCCTAATACTTGAAAATCAGATGGTTATTTTGCCATTGTGGTAGATGTTTAATTGTATCCTCATGATTTTCATTTTTCAATTTCTTAATTCCAATGAGATTTAGCAAATATCATGTATTTGCGTTTATGTTCTCAGAGTATATAGAGTTCCTTAAAGAAGATACACAGATCATACAGTATATGCTAATCCCTCCTTCTGGGACTCAGTGCATTCTGTCTTCTTATCTCTTTAAAGTATCTTAATCTGAAACAATTTCTCAGACTTTCTTTGTCTTTCATGATCTTGATTTTTTGAAGAGTACAGGCAAATTATTTTCTAGAATATCTGACAATTTGAGATTCTCAGTTTCTCATGACTAGATTCAGGTTAGTCATTTTGCGCAGGAATGCTGTGGAAGTGATGTTGTTCTCCTTTTGAGGCATGGTATCTGCAGAAATGTGGGGGCACTTTTTCCCTTTAATGATGATGTTCACTTTGTTTATTGATGTAATCCTTAACGTTTTCCCTATAAAGTCAGCGTTCCCCTTTTTAATTAATAAGCAGTTTATGTGGAAATTATTTGAGATTATATAATACCATGTTCTTCATTATATATTTGCCTTCTAATTTCATTGTTTGTATTTATGATTCTATGGTAAGGAAGAACTTTTGTATTTATTTAGTTATTTGTTTCTTTATTCAATCAATCAAGTGTGTATTTATATCAGCCTTCTGAAGAAGGAAATATATATGGAAAAGACAACAGTTGAATTTAACTACAGACTGGCTATAATAATATACTGGTGATAAAAGCTTTCCTTTTCAGTAATGGTAGAATGGTTTTATGTGAGAAGTATAACTAAAATATTTAGAAATATAGGCATAAAATATTTCAAATATCCTCTTAAATAGTTCAGTATAAAATGCATTCGGTGTTGAATAAGTGCAAAAAAGTGAGGTAAAATCAGAACAATTAAAGAATCTGTGTAAAAAGTATAGATTTTTTTGTATGCGTTACTCTTTCAGTCTTTTAATTGGATAAAATTACTTTAAAACAAATGTAAAAGCACATATGAGTATTTACACACTAAACTTTCACTGGATTTATATTGTACCTTTGTAACACTCTTACATATGAAGTATAAACATGTATCCCACAATTTTGTAAGCCAAAGAGAGACTCCATGAAACTGATGGAAAATATTTCATACTTTAGTCAATTACCGCATAGGGGAATTGATTGAAGTTCTATATCTGAATTATTATTCACTCACAAACAACATTTTTTCTTTTTATATATTAGATTGTATAAGTAAAATTGACTGCATTTCAATTGGTGAATGAATGCAGTTAAGTTTAGAAATGAAATGATCACCTGGTGCTTAGAATGAAGATGATCAAACTTTATTTAAACCTGGAAACTCTGCAGCAGGTGAAAATGTTGGCATGATGGGAAAAAGAGCCCATGAGTCTATCTTTAAGGTTTTCTACTCTTACTTTTATAGGTTAGAAACCGAAAGACTAAACAAATCACTATTTAGAAGAGAATGGATTAACTGAACAAATTTTCAGAGCCTCAAATACTTAGAATAGTTTGTGAACCTTATGTGCAAAGACCATTGCTACTTTTTTCATGTGTTCATCAGAATTCGCTTTCAGACATCTAACACTGTTAACAGAGTTGACCTTTATTTGTTTAAAAAATATTCAATTATGTTAACAATTAAATTATGAGTACATGATAATCATTTTCTTTCATATTACTTCACACATGAAAAGTGTAATCCAAATAGTAAGATACAAAAGTAAACAGTGCTTTCTTTTATATTTTGATAATGATAGTTTCTGATCAATTTTGTTATCTGAACAAGGAAAACTGTATTACATAATAATATGCTGTCCTACTATGTTAAATAAAATGTAAGACAGATTTTTACTATTTTGTAGATAAAGAAAGGTAAGATCTAGAGATGTGGTTCTCAGACTTTATTCCTTTTTGAGACACACTTAAATTACCATGATGTTCAATTATGAAAAGTCAGTAGACTGTCAAATTTCAACTCTCCAAAACAACACCTCCTCAAAAAAGCAAAGCTAAGTTTATTAGGCATATGGCATTAAGTCAGAACATCAACATGAAAAATTCTTGTTAGAAGTATAAAGGTAAGCATAGATGTATTTTTCTTTTTAATTTTCAACGTTCAGGATTCTGGACTCAAGTGACTTAAAGAGGACATGTACAAGCAGGGAACTCTTTGGAAGTATGTAAAGTTCATGACATCATAGTTTAGAATTTGTGTGCAGAAAAGATCTTGAAGCAAGTTGTGATAACTAAACTGTTGTTTGAAAAGCAAATTGTTTGCTCAGATAAGATAACTATTATCCTAATACAAGACATGTTTGCTCAGATAAATTAACTCTCTATCAAGATGAATGTATTTATAGGAATTTCCTGAAGCAAACAGTAAATTATTAGTTTATACTCTTATCTTCCCAGAAAAGAATGTCCAGAAACAAATGATTAAGTCAATTTGACACAAGTGATCTTAGTTCTCAGTCCCAATCTTTTAGCTATGTGGATTCAATTGGTCTGATCACGGTTTTCAAGGTTATAAATGACTGTCTTCTAACAAAAACTGATGACATAACTTTCTGCCCCACTCAAGAAATAGGAATCATTAACACAGAATGAATTATTTGCCTGTGTTATTTTAATAAATAATGCTATTCTAGCAAATTAACTACAATAAAACTCAAAACACAATATTTTAATACTTTTTTAAGAATGACTGTCTGAGAAGCAAGCCTAACAACTAACACATGTGTAAGATAAAATTAGATTTTTTATTTTGTAACACCAAGGGAAAGATCTATGGGTGAGAAATTACTCCTATAATTATTATTACTTCTTCTCCATGGGACTCATGCATTTAAAAATGCTTGATTTTCTTTATGTATATATATACATATATGGGAATAATTTAGGTCAAATATACACATAGATGCATGTGAGTTCATACATACACACATTACACACATTTCGTAACTGGGCAATGTATAGGTTAGGTTTTAGATTTTGATTGCCAGTTTAACCACTGACTAGGTATTTTACCTGAACCAATTTACATCTCTGAATATACAATGTTTTTCTCTCTGGGAAATTAGGACTTTGAAGTTCATAATCTTTCTTTATACCACTGGCACCTTTATAACACTAGGTTGTGTGTATGATTGTGTGTGTGTGTGTTTGAGAAATTACAAACTCTGAAATTCTGTAGAAAATTAAAGTACATATCAGTAATACATGCTAAGTCAGACACAAGTTTTTGTTTGTATTTTAACAGTTTTATTCACAAAATCTTTTTTCTTTTGTGATTTATTATAGATATTTCTTAAAGATTAATTATAAATTTAACAATAGAAATAATTTGCACATATTTTAAAACACGATTTAAGACGTCAATTAAACTGATAGAAAAATTGCTTTTTCAGATGAGCAAGCTCTTGGGAATAAATTGGTTTCCAGAGGTTTATTGAATCAAACAGTAAAATATTTACTAGTTTGCACTTCTACCTAGGTATAAATAGTAAAACCTGTCCTGATTGGTAACTTCATAGGAGGTTTGGCATATATAAGTTACAGAGTAGACGTTACTGCTTATATTTATGTCTTAGGCCTGTAGCACCTAATATTGTGGATGACCATTTACTTGTGATTATGAAAAGTCCTGGGGGGCACGCCATGGCACGCATGCCCTTCACACAACTTTGTAAGGGTTTCCCTTCTCCAGGCATTTTCAGTTCTTAGCTGAAATAAGAATGAGTTGCTTTCAAGATGCTTTCATAAAGTTTTGAAAGAAGTTGACCCGTCGGAGATAATTTTTACATATAACACGCTCCTAGTTTAAAACCCGGACTATAATCATGAAGCAGAATACTTCTTCAATCTTCATGAAAAGCTGGGTGGCAATTTTATGCTCAGGTTTGTCCACTGGAGCTTTTCAAGATAAAGACGTGAATAAATACAAGTGACAAGTCAGGCATCTTTGAAGTGTCATTCATTAAGAAATGAGAGGAAATATTTTAAAGTATGACAAAAAAAAGTTATGACTGAGGGATAACATCATATAATGAGCTCTGTTTGTAAAATGATGTTAGAATGCAAAACATATCGCCCAAACAGCTGATATTTGCATGAGTGATGGAGAGTATTTTAAAATTTAATTTCCCATAAGGAACAAAATAATTGTCAATAAAAAAATGTTTAATGCTTTCTGTGCATGTTGTGGGTCTGGATATTTGTGTTGCAGACATATAGGATCATACCACAGTTGTATATCTGGTAAATACTCAATTTCAATTACTCAAATGCACAGTACACTGTTTAAGATATCATTTTGAAAATATATTCTTCTTCTCTACCAAGAATATACCAGAATATTTGACATATTGATTTTTTAATTTACTTTTTTTTTTTTTTTTTGAGATGGAGTCTCACCCTGTCCCCCAGGCTGGAGTGCAATGATATGATCTCAGCTCACTGCAACCTTTGCCTCCCAGGTTCAAATGATTCTCCTGCCTCAGCCTCCCAAGTAGCTGGGATTACAGGCAGCTACCACCATGCCCAGCTAATTTTTGTATTTTTAGTAGCAATGATGTTTTACCATGTTGGCCAGGCTGGTCTCAAACTCCTGACCTTTTCATCCACCTGCCTCTGCCTCCCAAAGTGATGAGATTACAGGAATGTACCACTGCGCACGGCCCATTTACGCTTGTTTCAAATACCTACTGAATACCTGCTATTGGTTAGAAATTGTTTTAGGCACTGAGAATATTACAATTAACAAAACAGAAGACACTTTTCTCATGAATCTGATCACCTATTTAGATTCTGTAGTTAATCAACAAACTGTATTGTCTTTAACTCTTTCATATAGACCTAATGCTTAGAAATATGTCAGCTGTCAACTTCTCAGAAAGGCCACCAGAAAAATTATTGGTCAAGTAAAATGGAATTTATTTTATTCACTACCACAAGGGATGCAATGGTTAATTTCATGTGTCAGTTTGGCTAGGCCAGATCCCAGATATTTAATCAAGCACACCCAGATATTGTGTGAAGGTATTTTGATAGATGAGATCAGTATTTAAATCCACGTTGGTAATGTTTGATGGTAATCAAAGCAGATTACCATTCACACAGTGGGTGGACCTCATCCAATCAGATGAAGACCTTAAGAAAAAGGGTGACCTCCCTCTAGATAAGAGGAATTCTATCAGTAGACAGCCTTAGACTTGAAGTGCAACATCAGTTCTTCTCTGAGTTCCCACCTTGTCAGCCTATCCTGCAGATTTCAGACTATCCAGCGTCCATAACTGCAAGAGCCAACTTCTTAAAATAAATGTCTCTGTATGTGTAAATTCACATCCTATTGTTTCTATTTATCTGGAGAACTCTAATAGTGAGATAACACCATCATGACAGTCTTAAAAACATATCAGAAGGGAGAAAAATAATAGACTGATATTTATAGAGTTTCATTTAAAAATTACTTTGTAATAAATGTGGGAAATTTTAACTCAAGCCATGCAATTCAAGGAGCCAGTTAAGTTTAGGTAGAGTTAATGGTATAATAACTGTGGACTGAAGGGCCAGAGAGGAGATGGTATTGAGGCAAGTACAGAAGAGTAAGCTGTAAGTCCTGATGAGTGAACTATTCAGTCGCTTCAAGGTCTTCAAGAAGCAAACATTTCCTAAACAAAGCAGCTAAATTATCTTGACTAATTTTACTACTTTTTAACCCCAAAACAGGAAAAAAAAAATCCTAAAATTGTTTAGCATAAGGACAGGAAAATACATCATTTCAATTCTGAGCTGTATATGTATATACCAGAAGTTGGAGAACAAAGTAAGAATAAAACAAGGCATTGGAAGAAAGAATACCTATGTGTGGCCTCTTTGAAATCAACCTAAGTAGGTTAGTCTGCCAAAAGACTTAGGCAGTCTATTGGCCTTGTTTGGGTCTGTGTGTATTTGCCTTTTATATGGTATCCTAGCCAAGATCTTATTCGGTTTTAAAATTTTGTTATTTTGTTAATAGACAAAAAAAAATTAGGCAATACCTGCTTTGAGCAATTCATAGGGATAAGACTCCTCAGAATATCTGATGGAATGTTGGAAATGAGTACTTGCGATAAACTAGAGAACAATAGATTTCTCAAAAATTAGTGATTGCCTGAAAGCATGCTGAACATGAGGATGCTTATTTGAGCCATGCCACTATTCTCATAGTAGCTTAATACGCAATTTCATAGCCCTTCCGTTGACCATTATAAATCAATCAATCATACTTTTGTCACTATGAAGATTTATACATCCAAGTGATGGACAAATATTTGCAAATAGAAAAGATGATGTTACAATTTAGTATTATTAAAGCAAACAAAGTTTACTCTTTGCTCTGTTAATGCTAGGTAAAACTGCCTTATAAGAGAATTGTTGTTTTTATGCTAAGAAAATGGGATAAGATCAACTTCTGGCAAAAAAAAAAGGAAAAAAAAAACTATAAATCAAATTGATGTTAGTGAACACACACGCAATGTTTAATCTTCTCTTTTATAGTTTACAACTTCATAGTTTTCATCTGGGAATGATTTTTGTTTGCTTGTTTTTATGTGGGGTGGCAAGCAGAGACACATGCCCACTGCTGCTGCTACTGTCAAGGGTCTTACTGAGAGATGCTTCGCCAGAAGGGTCTAAGGTAGTTGCCAGAACAGTTTAAAGTGGTTTAGAAACAATCTCTTTTATTTCTGTTACATGCTAAATTAACAACAACAACAACAAAAGCTCTATAATGTGTGTTATAGATAATGCATTTATTTAGTAAAAATGAATGTTGCACTTTTCTGCAAATTCTTTACCTTCACAATTCTGTGGCAGTTAGATGACGAGAGCTCCTGCCACCGGTATCAGCCGCCTGCACTATCAGTCTCCAGCAGTGCTTCTATTAATTATCTTGCCATAGTGCCGGGGACAGATAGCAATCTTTCCTAAACAGCAGACAGATTTAAAGAGGCAGAATTAATTAAAATTGATTCCCACATTCTATCACGTAAAAGTCTGCTGGGAGCCTTCTCCTTTCTATACCCCTCCCCACTTCATGATGTTGTACTACATGGTACAGGTGGGAATCCCTACCTTAGAATACTAATTATGGAACCTGAATGGGATTATCCACAGTGATTGGCAGTGTAACGCATGAAAGGATTTTAAAATTTGTTTCATTTAGGGGATTTCTTCTGGGACCAATTCTTTCTTCTAACTTATACAAGTTGTTATTGAGAGGAGGACAAAGCTGAAAATCCAAGGTCACTAAGGATTATCAGAAAACTTGCAAATGAATTATACATTTTAAAATTGAATTGTTTTACAGTGTGTGCTTTGAAGACACATGAAGGATTAAAAGTGGTGATAACAGAAGTATTAGTAAGTATCCACGTATGTTAACAATCTTTTTTCTTTTAATGAAAACATCTGAATAATAGAACTTTTACCTGAGCATGGGCAAATAACTAATAATAAAATGAGCTGATAATCCCATATACCGTTTTTTACTATATATAACTAACCACTACTAATTTATATCAAAATGAAATATTGTTACCTTTAATGGAAACAATAATCTTGGACATCTCAGACTATGTTTTACTTAATCAAGGAAATGTATTTGTTGCAGTCAGTTCTGATTCTGTAACAATGAAGCCCTAAATGTTTAAGGAAGGTAAATATTATGTTTCATGTGACCTATGCAAACATTTAAATACCACAAATATGATCTTTGATGTAACAGTTTAGAGGCTACCATTCCAGGGGTGGTATGTGCTCTACCATCTTCAAGAGATAGCTTTTATCTACATCTACAGGAAAAAGAAAATTTACATGGAGGATATTAACATGAGGAAAGGAAGAAGGCACACTACCTTACTTTTATAAACAGCACCCTGAACTTGTAAATAGCCAAGTGCTGCCGTCCACCTAAATCCCTATTGCGAAAGTAAAGGGTAGATACTAGAAAATAGCTAGCATAAGGATTTGCTAAGGAACGCAATGTTCAAAGTAACAATTAATTTAAAAAAAAAATTTTTTTTTTTTTTGAGATGGAGTCTTGCTCTGTTGCCTTGGCTGGAATGCAGTAGTGTGATCTTGGCTTACTGCAACCTCCACCTCCTGGGTTCAAGCAATTCTCTGTCTCAGCCTCCTGAGTAGCTGGGATCACAGGCGTCCACCAACACACCTGGTTAAGTTTTGTATTTTTAGTAGAGACGGGGTTTCACCATCTTGGCCAGGCTGGTCTTGAACTCCTGACTTTGTGATCCACCCACCTCAGCATCCCAAAGTGCTGGGATTACAGGTTTGAGCCACTGCACCTGGTCAGTAACAATTAAATCTGTAAAGTTGAAAGGCATAACACTAGTCTTTGCTTTATAACAGAATTTGCTTTATTTTTATTGAGCTTTCACATTTTATATTTTAAGAATTCTTTTAGAGTTAGAAATTTGATAATGAANTTCACATTTTATATTTTAAGAATTCTTTTTAGAGTTAGAAATTTGATAATGAAGGTAAATTATGATTTGAATAACAAAATAAGTCTTTTGAAATATTATCTTTTTAATATTTTTCACAAATGTTAAAATAATAGTTCATAAATAAATATGAGATAAATAATAGGAAGACATTAGGATGGAATAGAGAATTAACCATTATGTTTATCTGAAATTTTTTTTTATGTTTTAAAATTGACTGAAGTGTGTCATTCCTAACTAAATAAAGGTTTCTGAAAGGAACTTTTATCACTTTGAATGTTACAAATATAATGTATGATGGATCTGTTACTACCACATTCTAGTGTTTTAATCAATATTTTCTACCTCCTTATTTGTTTATTTGTTCAACAAACATAGATGGATCACCTAATATGTGTGAGTATACTGTTATAGACTGAGCAGAACACAGCAAAGCAAAGCAGTCCATTTCTTTTCTTTCTTTCTTTTTTTTTTTTTTTTTTTTTTTTTTTTTTTTTTTTTTTTTTTTTTTCGGTCCTTGAAGTTAGGCTCCATTACTTCAAAGCACTTTCAAATCTGTCATTTCCAAAGAAGGAATTTTTTAGGTGAGATTTACGGCATCAAGAGTTTTTAAAGAAGTTTTAGTAGAATAGTCCAGGTCAGTGAATAAAATTATAATAAAAGCAAAGTATGTGGTATTTCCCCTGTAGATACATTGCACCCATTTTTTACAGTTCTAATTTGTTTATCCAAAAGTGTACTGTAATGATTTGGATAGTTTAAAAATAATTAGACAGGGTTAACTTCCTTGATATTGTTTGCAGCCTATATATGAACAAGTATATACCCCTAAAATGATAGCAAAAGTTTTAAAACTTTAGAAATATAATATTGCCAAATTTTCTGTTTGTATATTTGGGCAAACAAAGTTTAAAAATATAAATCTTGAGAGTGTCATTGGCTTAACACAAAAGAAGAAAGATGTCAACATTGTACTGAACTAAATTATTTTTTTCTAACAAAAGCAATTGTGTTGTATGAATTCTTACATATTGGCTTTATTTTTCCTCATACTCTTCCCTACCTTCAAGAACGTTTTACAGAAATAATGTGCATAACTTTGTTCATGATAGTAAATGAGTTAAAATATTGTAAAAACTATTATTCACATACAAATTCAAATGGTGGCACATTGACTAAGAATCCTAGATTTTCTTATAATTTTCATGTATTAGCCTCATAAAGATGAACAGTTTACCACTGACAAGTGCGTGTGACCTATCAGTTACAGGAAACTAACATGATATAAAAACACCAAATACAGTTTACCAATTACATAACATTTGGAATAAAAGTAGTGAATGTAACAATGAGATGAATATGTATATTTAATGAAAAGTGATATTAGAAAATTCTATTAGAATACTTTTATTTCAGATTTGTCACACATTAAACTTGTTATGAATAAAACTAGTAAAATGAAATAGATAAAACCAATTTAAAGAATATATAATATCTAACAATATCAGCAAATGATAGGAGATAACTTATGTAAGATACTAGTACCATAGATCCAGATTTATCATTCCAGAAATATCTCATTTAAAAACAAAGGCATCAATTACTCTGTATAAGTGACATAGAAAAAAACGTGGGTTTGAGACTATGAGAAATGTATACAATTTCAATTTTTTACACTATGGAGGGGAGTCCTATGGGTCCAATTCTTTTTCCCACATCTAATAGATGGTCTCAATAAGACAATAAAATTGAATATTCATATTGATGTATAACTTCCTGCTATAAACACCTAACCAGTTTCTTTGACTTTCGCCTTTTTCCTCCAAGCTGTTTTCCATGCTGCTGGCCGAATTATCTCACAAAATCATGTAAGGATTAAATAAGAATCAACATCTAAAATCTTACCACTCATTACAGACTCATGTGTTGCTCTGTCACTTTCCCATCTCATTTTGTGCCGTTTTATGTCTCCGCTTTAAATCTCTCTGAGGACTTAACTCTCTGATCTTCTCAGACTTCTACAGCTGCTGGTTTTGTTTGTTTGTTTGTTTGTTTGTTTGTGTGTTTGTTTTTGTCTGCTTTCCACTTCCTTCCCTGTCTCCTGCTTTCCTTGATGATTTTATTCCTCTTTTGTCTTAGACTTACCATAACCTAGATCTATCTTCTTTCCACAGCAGATGCCATAGTACCCTGTTCTTCCCACCATCTGTATTACTCACCATGCTGCTTTCCATCTGCCTGTTCACCCGTCTCAATGCCCATCTGGCCCGTTAACTCTGTGAAGCCAAAGACAGGGTCTAGGGTTGTTACCCCAGTATTTAGAATGGACTACTATAAGGTATTTTTTTTTGTTGTTTTTTTGTTTGTTTGGTGCAAGAACACGAAAGTGTCCTCTCTTGTCAACTGGTGCACAACAAAATGACTTTTTAGTCACATTTTTAAAATCATTCAAGTTACTTGCTGGTATTTTTTACTGATTCAATTTCTTTCATAATATGATGTTCATTGTTTAGGTTTGATAATGGATAATTGCCAGGTTATTTTGGTCATTTAGATGACTAAGTCCCTTTCAGTGCTTTTGACTTCAAATAGTCAATCTGGATGATGACATGTGAATTAGACATCACAAACTTATGGACTGCTTAATAACAGACTTCAAGTTTATGAAAAGAATATGGATGATAGTAAGCAGCTGTTCCCCTTTTCATTAAGAGGAAAAATGAGGGAATAGGCATAATAATTGCAACAGAAGGGATTCAAGTTAGATAATAGGGATTTTGATTTCTTTGGTTTTTGTTAGCAAAGCAAATTGTTAACGGAAAATTTGTTAGAACTAAGGAAACAAGTAATGTTTCTCAGTGTTAAAATTTAGAGAACCAAAAGAGAATGAATCTGAAGTGTTCATCTTCTGCCCAACCTCAAATATACATACATATATATGTGTGTGTGGGTTTGTGTATTTCAAATATTTCTTCTTCTTTTCCTTCTGTCTGCTTTAAATCTATTCTAATTCCCTGCAATATGCTTCCAACTGAGAGTTCAAATTCTTTCCATACTTCTTCCCCTTCCATTTGTACAACACATAAAGTCAAAAAATATTTATTTTTCTTTCAAAGCATACTAGATCCTCACTGCTGAAAATGCTCCAGTGGCTTTGTTTTGCCTTAGAATAAAACCCAGATTCCTCACCAAGGCTCACAAGGCCCTATGTCATCTGCTTTTTCCTTTTTTCTTTTCTTTTTTTTTTTTTTTTTTGGACAGAGTTTCGCTCTGTTGCCCAGGGAGTGCAGTGGGGCGATCTCCGCTCACTGCAAGCTCCGCCTCCTGGGTTCACTTTCTCCTGCCTCAGCCTCCTGAGTAGCTGGGACTACAGGTGCCCGCCACCATGCCCGGCTAATTTTTTGTATTTTTGGTAGAGACAGGGTTCATCACCACCTCATCTTCTACCCCACTCAATATATTCCAGTCTTTTAACTTCTGTTTATGAGTTTATCAAGCTTGTTAATGTCTTACAGCCAGTATGATTTATGTGTACTCTGCTGAAATGTGTACACCCAGGTCTTAACAGGCTCTTCCTCATCAGTCTGCTCTTGGCCAAAGTTTCCCCTCTTCAAAGAGCTATTTCTTGGTCATTCTCATTGTAGCTGCCTATCCTGTGTCTCTATTCCCTTTGTTTATTTTCCTGTGACATTTAACACCGTTCAAAACTCTCATGCATTTAGCTGTTTGTTTATTACTTGCCTGGTCTGTCTTCTGCAGAGGAATGGGAGCTCCAAGAAAGAAGTATCTATCTGCTTTCTTCATCACTGCATCTCCAAAACCTAATACAAAGAGCAGGCACATAGTTTGAGAAATGAATACATGTGGAAAGTTTCCAGTGTAGAGTTCCACTAAATTCAAGAAATGAAACCAGAAGGAAAATGTATCATGCCTCATAAAAACTCATTGTTAATATAGCTTCCATACTTTCTGGCTTCTATGAAAGCCTAATTATTGAAGTTACTCTAGTATTAATTAATATAATACATGGTACATTGAGGGGGTTTTTTTTCTTATAATTTTCCATATGAAAATGTTAAAAAAAAAAAAAATCTCTGTGGGTATTTAAGTGCAAACATTTTCCGTAATGGGATTACCCATGGAGAAAATTTTATAAATCTATGACTAAAACAATATTAATTGTACCTGCCATGAAGC
Organism: Rhinopithecus bieti; assembly: GCF_001698545.2. Lineage (NCBI taxonomy): Eukaryota > Metazoa > Chordata > Mammalia > Primates > Cercopithecidae > Rhinopithecus > Rhinopithecus bieti. Next base: position 3,439,853 of record NW_016807151.1, on the reverse strand, counting down.
AAAAACAAAATAAATACCAGCTGTTGGAGTAATATAATACATTTAGTTTTTAATAGCTAGTACGAGATTTGCTACTTTTTTCTAGAACATCTCCACACTGAAATGATAGCAATTAACTTAAACTATACAGCATCTGTGAGCTCACTTTGTTTAGACTTGTAGCTGATCACTCTTCAAAAAAAAAAAAAAAAAAAATAGAGTATAGCATCTGCTGGGTATGCTCTGAGAATACTGCCGAAATAGATGTTTATGTACCACTAGTCTTCAAACAGTGGTTATATAATGTTTACATTCATATGATACTTTATTATCTCACACATGATAAATGTGTATGGTAGAATCTTATCACAAATGTTTAGAATAAAATACCAACAAATGACTGTGAAGTGAAGTAAGATTATTATATGTGTTTTGCTAGCTGGCAACATACCCAAACCAAGTAACTTCAGAAATATCAGTGAACATGTGGCAATGGTTTTGCAGCAATTACATTTGAATTATTAACTGGAACTTTTTACAAACACCTCCAAAATGCATATAGAAACATTAATGTTCTATATTATTACTGTTGTCTATTTTAAGAGTGATGAGAAATATTCCAGACACTAACAACTAACTTTAACTATACAATATCACAACGATACAAATAATATTTCCCTAGATGTAACATCTAGGGAAATAATGATAATTAACTTACTGTAAAAATTATCATGGAAATAGAAGACTTTTTAGCAGTATGTTGGCATGACCAAAAGATCTGGACTCAGATTTATCTTCAAGGAAAGATAAGATTACATACTTTGTAGATATTATATATATATTAGTCACAGTTTAATAATTCTATTTTTCATAATTTGTATGTTATTCCATTATTCTCAAAAAGGAACCACTGTGCTCTCTCAGATACGCGATAGGTCCCATCTTAAATAAATTACATTTCCTCATATCTTGCCACCTCTTTAAGGTATTATCCAGACATTACTTTTCCTGCAAGTTAAACCATTTATTTTTCCTCTACCTTTACTTCTTTTCCTTTTTCAATACATTTTATTCAAGTGATTCCAAATCTACTTAACAACTGTTCTCGGCACCTCAATAAGTCATTAATTTTCCCAACATTCTGAAATGTAAAGATTTATTTTAAATTCTTACTTATTATTCCAGGGTTGTAAACTTTGTCCTCATTTTTTCTCTCCCTACCTTCCTATCCCCTACTTTTTTATTTTTTTTTTTAGTATGATTTCCTAACATTAAATACCAACTCAATGTTAATTGACTCAAATATATTTGTTGAGTTGGGACCTGACGTCTGAGCTACAGAGCCACCTATCCGGGTGTCAGATGGCTTCATCTTAATATCTTGCAGGTATTTTACTAATATTTTGTTGAAAACCTAACTCGTTTTCTTCCCTTTACTTCCTCAATGTACTTCTAAACTGAATTCTCCATTTAACTGTGTCATCAGTATCCCAAAACTAGACACTACATTTTCCATTATTCAGTCTCTCACACTGCCCTACATTCAACTGCTCATCAGAGCCTTCCAGTTCTGACTGAGAATATTTCTTTGGGTTTTGGCTCTTCTCGATATCCCCAGTACCATAGCTCATGGCTTGTAACATTTTTAGTCCTTTAGTTTTATTCACATTGCTATTACCATAATTATAATATCATTTCCTCTTACATGGACTACTGCCATGGCTTTGTCATTGCCCACTGTCCTTACCTATCGAATCCGATTACTTTCGTGATACAGCAAATAGATGAAATTACACCCAAAGGTTATGGACTGCAAATGGCTTGCCCTTACCTGTAGTGATAAGCCCAATTTTCTCAACATGATAGTCAAGGCTCTACAGCATGTGAACCCAGTTTTCCTTTTCAGTGTCATCTCCTGTGACTCTCCTTGGTCATGTTCCAGAATAAGCAGCTTTTCTCTATGTTCACTTTCTTTTATTTCCAGGGGAAGAAAAAAATCCATGTCTCTTCCATTTTACTTCCTCAACATAAATCAAATATATTTACTATAACATTTTCCTATGTAACTTTAGTATAATATGTGTTTTTCTCCACAGGAAAATTGAGTGCACCAAATTAGGAATTATGTCTTATCAGAGCCATATGTCCAAGACTAAACGGTTAAGGAATAGGTGGTAAATGAAGGTGGAAGTAGTTCATAGCTATATGAATGGGAAAATTGTATGTGTGTCTAAGTGACTCTGTGTGTGTCTATGCAACTCAAAAATAATGCCAACACACTAAAACACAATGTATCAAACATAATGAGAACATACTGCCTATTTACAGTAGGACACATGCATGTTGTAGGAGGAAAGTCTGCAGTTTTGAACATCTGCAAGGGGAAAAGGACCACTTCTAACTGTCCATTTTCATATTCTATCAGAAATCAATTTTGCCTTCTCTGAACACAGAATGAAGCAATCACTCTGTGTTCAGAGACAAAATAGTGACATACATAGTAGATATTTAAAAACCATTTCCTTCCCCATTTGGATTCCCTGGGGTACTACATGTATTCTACTCATACTAGTAATACCAATTTGATTTTACTTTTAGAAATATGTAAGTTATTTTGTCTCTATGTAGGAAACCTATAACATTTCTTCTTTGGTTTTATGATCCAGTTCTTGTAGCATTTAAACCTGCAAGTCCATGAAAATCATTCACTTGAAACTAAAGAGAATTTGAAGAAACATCAGTATTTCAATTATGTTATTTTACACTTCATCAAAACATAAAATGTTGCCCCACCTTAGTAAAGCATTCTGTGAATCAGAGTAGTTCAAGACCATTGACTTCCTAATCTTGGAACCATATGTTCCTTTCAGACTCATTTCTCACCTATACTTCAGACAGGTCTTTCTTTGAACCCCTTTTGCTGCAGTGTCAGGCCCTCAGGTCTCTGTGCTGTGCTCATGCTCTTACTGCTGATCATACTTTCAACTTGCTTGCACATTACAACTCAAATGCCAATGCATCAGTCAGTTGTCAGCTCCAACACACCCACCAGGGCCCAATATTGAGCAATTAGCCACTCCTTGTAGTAGTCCTAAAAGCATTGACAGCATTGTGTTTAAAACCTACGTCGCCACCTCTCCTTACCTTTCCACATCAAGGATGTCTCTATCATAGGCCTTTTGTACTATACCTCTTTGTTTGTCTGCCAGCCCAGTGAGTTTCAAGGACAGGTATTGTGACTCCAGGAAAAATAGCCTGGCATGAAGGCAGTCAATAACTGATGAACTGAAGTCAAAGAGCCCCTACGCTAAAATATTGAGAGAGATTGTTTTTGTTTATGTTCTCACTAAAATGTAATGAAACAGCATTTCTAAAGAAGAGATTTGGTGAGAGGCATTTACCATAATAAACTTAATATGGAAATTTCATCACATCATTACAATCACCACAGTCTCTACTAATATTTCTCTTAAGATTTCATTTCTGTGGATATACGTGAAATTGAGTCCTTGTCGTACTCTATACACAGAGGTTTCTTTAGATCTTAAAAGTGTGCTTTTCTTCCTTTGAATTATAAAAGATAGCCTAAGTCTTTCATTAAGCTTCTGGAAACAGGGCCCAGAAGAAAACAAAATACATCTTTATTCTCATTCACACAGTATGCTATACTGAGCAGGTCAATGTTTTGAGACCCTGCTTTTATCTTTACCTTTTTTTTTCCTTATTCACTCAGGTCTCACAAATATTTTACTTGAGTCTTCATTTTCTGTGCTGCCAGTATTATCTATATTTTGGGAGCACTTTGCTACATCCAGTCTACTCATTTATGTCTTGTGTATTCCATCATCTTATTTTATATGTAACCACTTCCAATATTAAAGTATTTCAGCACTAGCTCCTATATTTCACTTTAAACAGCATGATACTAAAAATCAGTTTATTCAGTGGTATACAGAAAATAAAATTTATGCTTATCAGCTCAGTTGTTCCATTTAAAAAAAAATACTTATTTTTGTCTTGTTTCAATTTACACATATTTTATTTAAATATACCTTTCAAATAGTTTATTCTCTTGAAAATGTTTTAAACATTTTATTTTTCCACAGCCATCACAGTGGCAAACATCTTCACTTTGGCATTTTATCAGTGTTGCTTTCAATGATTCTAGCAAATGTGCGCTTTTTATGGGAACCAATTCTTCTCTACTCAGATTTATTTAGATGGAGACAAATAGCATTTCTTGAGTTACCGGAATATAAGAATTTGAAAAGTGCAAGTGTACCCTATTCCTATAGTTATCTACCCATTTATTCCTGAATACATTTTGAAAAATAAAATACTCAGATTAATAAAAAAATTTTAATTCTATTTTGCTGCAAGGGCAAAGTTTAAAACACTAGGAATCATACATCATTACTTAAGAATCACGTATTTTTAATGCTCTTATTGAAGAAATCATAAGCTACAAGAACTCAAATGCAGCTTCAGCTATAAATTCATTGTTTCACCATTTACTACTATTTTTCTTTTCTTTTCTTTTCTTTTCTTTTCTTTTCTTTTCTTTTCTTTTCTTTTCTGTTCTGTTCTTTTTCAGACAGTATCTCACTCTGTTACCAGGTTGGAGTGCAGTAGCACAATCTGGGCTCACTGCACTGCAGCCTCCACCTCCCAGGCGTGTAAGTTGGACTACAGGCACACAGCACCATGCCTGGTCAATTTTTATAATTTTTTTTTTTTTTTTTTGGTACAGACAGGGTCTCACTTTGTTGCTCAGGCTGTTCGTGAATTCCTCAACTGAAGCAGTCTGCCCTCCTCGGCCTCCTAAAGTGCTCAGATTACAGGTGTGAGCCACTACACCTGGTCTTTCACTGTTTATGAATGGGGAAACATACTAAATGAGTACGATATGAATTAATTTGGACATTTTCTTTGTTTGAATATTATCATCATTTTTAAAATCACATTTTATTGATTATGGGTAAAGTCTTTCCGTAAAATAAACATATAATAAGTGTTTAACCATTTTCTTATATAAAATTATTTACATGGCATAGCATTTTAGTTGTAACTAATTTTACCCATATTCAACTTATTAAAGTACACATCACTTTCAAGACCTAGAAGCACTGAGGAAATGAACTAGGACATCAGAATGGAAGTAGATGTTGGAAGACAGACGAGAAATTCGAGTTGCCTAAAGTAAAATTATGCTTTTACCATCCTCAATTTTCAAGTTTTTATCTCGCATTAAGTTTCTAACAATGACACTGTGTACAGCTGTGTTTAGGGAGCTGCTACAATCTGTGTCTATCACATAATGATTATATACTTTTGTCTTTTCCAGTCATAGTTTGAGGTGTAAAAATTCTGATGTAAACATCTGAAGCTAAATTTTCTTCTTTAAGCTTACCATGGAATTTTCCAAATGTATTTTGCATGGAACTAGATAGCAAGCTGATTTAGTAGGTTGCTGTGCCGGCTTTACAGATGTACAATAAAAATAATTTAATACATTGCAGTGACAAATATTGCAAATTAAATTAAGAATGGTCAAATGTGATACTTATGTCTGCTATATTTCAAAATCATTTACATATGGTTTTAAATGCATTGCATTTTTCCTAAATGTACTGTCAGAAATACATATGTTCGCATGCATGCCTGTAATGTTTAACTTTTTCTTGGTGTTGATTTTGTTTTCCAAATACAAACAATCACAATAAAGTCCCTACTTTGGCTAAGTTTATACCATGTCCATATTTACAGCTTTTTAAACAGATCTCTGATAAACCAGATATAAACATAATAAAACAGTGATATTTGCTTTTCCTTCTGTCACTTTTTGGCACTACGCATTAGTAGAAAGAGAAGGTGACCTTCTTTTTTTAAAATGTTGTTATTGTTGTGGGACTTGGGGGATTGATCATTGGAAACCTCCAAATAGCCTCCAAAGACCAATTAGCAAAGGATGATGTGTAAAGTGCCAGCCTGTGTTTCAATTAAATGCCTACTTTAGGTGGTACTCAGCAGAGATACAACTTCTATATATACAAACTGTCTTCTTGCTATGCCCATACTAATAATACTTTGGAGAAAGTAATTACTAAATATTAAAATATTTCTTTCAATTGACAGATGAACCAATTATTATATTTCATACATGGACTTACTATTATATTTCACACAGGGGAAATATTTTTGACCTTTTAAATTGCTCTGTTATTATAAGATTACAGCTTAGTTGCTAGAATGACAAATAACCACTCCATTATATTTTATTTTATTTTTTAATGGTTATTTTAAGTTCCGGGGTACACGTGCAGGCCTGTTACAAGGTAAATATGTGTCATGGGTGTTTGCTGTACAGATTAACTTATCACCCAGGTGTTAAGCCTAGTGCCCTTTAGCTATTTTTCTGAATCTCTCCTCCCTGCTTCCCTCCACTCTCCAAAAGGCCCCAGTGGATATGTTCCCCTCTGTGTGTACATGTGTTCTCATCATTTAGCTCCCAGTTGTAAGTGACAACATGTGGTATTTTATTTTCTGTTCCTGTGTTAGTTTGCTAAGGATAACAGCCTCCAGCTCCATTCATGTCTCTGCAAAGGATGTGATCTCGTTCTTTTTTATGGCTGCATAGTATTCTATAGCATATATGTGCCACATTTTCTTTATCCAGGCTATTATTGATGGGCTTTTAGGTTGACTTTATGATTTTACTATTGTGAATAGTGTTGCAATGAACATATGCGTGCATGTGTCTTTAAAATAGAATGATTTATATTCCTTTGAGTATATACCCAGTAATGGGATTGCAGGGTCAAATGATATTTCTGTCTTTAGATTACATAACTTCAATGTTCCTAAGTGAAAGATTTACATTTGAAAACATGGTAAATCTTCCGAAAGTGCTCTTTAATGCAATTTAAAATTTTTTAAAAATCTCAATGTGATGCTTTTTTGTGAGTTTATTTGCCTAACTCTTCAATTGAGAACTTAGTACCATGATACTAATTTTAATCTATAGAAGAGCAATGGATAGTATTTGAAGAATGACATGACTTTCCTGACTTTATGATTTAGTGAACATTTCATAAACCAGAATGTTTCATTTTCATATAACTATAGATAGGTCAATGAAAAGTCAATAATTCCAGCAGATCTGACAATTAGAAATATTTAACATGTATAATGTATAAATATATTTTAGCTAGCCAATAGTTAATTATTGAGTGTTAATTATATGTCAGGTTCTTTTTAAGTTTTCTACAGAGATCTATTAACTAATTCTCCTACCCACCCTGTCAGGAATGTATTATTATTATTCCCATTTACAGACGAGGTTGCAGAAACCAGAAGTCTCAGAGCCTTCCCGGAGTCACACAACTGGTAAGGGCACTCCATCACGATAAAGGGAGCAGTTCAATTCATGGTAACATATGGCCTCATTAACATTTTATTTTAATTGATTACGAGATTATTTGGAAAATAAATAAAAGTTGAATGCTTACCTGATGACACGTAGAGAGAGAGAGATGATTGAAGATTTAAACAAACAATGAAAACATACAGTTGCTATCTATAAAGTTGCTAGGAGACACATAGCTTTTAAAGTGATACAATGACCCCATTTATTTTATTATAGAAAAGCTCTAAATGTAAAGAAGGAAAAAATGACTTACTTATAGAATAATTAAATAATACAAAATATAAAATTTTAATTATCAATGAGATGAATTAAACAATTCACATTTATGCATTGTATGATTATGCTGGAGTTTTAAAATGTTAATAAGAAGCATTGCCTTGGGTTTGATCGTAGAGACCCTGTTCTATAATGCCTCTGTTAGGAGGTGTTACATGTTCTGCAACAACAACTTGTTGTTTTACACTAAAAATGTTAAAATATATGCATACTCTTTGAACCATAAATTCTATTTCTAAGGAAGGATTATAAATGTATTTCAAACAACAAAATGCCCAACAGTACAAAACCTGACTTAATAAACTACTGAATGTGACATACCACATTAAAAACAACTTTTACGTAGCCAGAGACTGATAAGTAAGAACTTCGCTGTAATGTTAAATAATGTCAGCCATTGAAAACTTTGACAGTTTTAACAGAGATTTTATATATTTTCATGAAGTAGAGATAAAATTGCTATGCCAAAGGAAGATTTTTTAAAATGTCTTTCTGTCTTTAATAAGTTAATGTGTATTTAATATATTAAGTATGAAAGTTAATATTTTAACATATGTAACTCCTGGGAACTGTAAGTAAAATGATCAGTAAAACATTTCATGTATAATGACCTTTAATAACTTGTCTTCCAAAAATATTCACCTGTACAGACAGTCTTGCTAAAATTCTGGATGACTACATCCTGAAGGGAATAGCTTTTTGTCTTAGCTCTCACAGAAGACAAAGACACATTTGACCATTTCTATGTCATCATTTTTCTTCCAATTTATAGTGTCAATACTGCTTCCCCCAGCCAGGAGCATTCTCTCATAAGATTTTATGCTTAATAGCATGCATTCATCAGAGTTCTCCAGAGATACGAATCCAATAAGATGCATATATATATAGATACATGGATATATATATACGCATGGGTATATATATATATGCATGGATATAATAGCATGGATATATCCATGCTATTATGGATGCTGAGAAGTCCCAAGATTTGCAGTATGAGTGAGAAAGCTGGAGAGCTGGCGACCAGGACAGTTGATAGTGGAGTTCCTCTGAGTCTGAAGGCCTCAGAACCAGGAGAACTCATGGTCAACTCATGGTCAGAACCAGGAGAACTCATGGTCAGAATTCATGGTCAACTCATGGTCAGACTGACAAGCTGAAGTACTGGAAAGAGCTAATATTTTGGTTTGATGCAGTTGAGCAGGAGGAAATGTCTCTTGCTTTGGGCGAGGGTCAGTCTTTTGGTTCAATTCAGGCTTTCAACTGATTGAATGAGGCCGAAGCACATTAGGAATGGTAATCTGCTCACCCAGTCTTTTCCATTTAAATGTTAGTCTCATCCAAAACACTGTCACAGAAACACATGGATTAATGTTTGACCAAATATCTAGGCACCCTGTGGTCCAGTCAAGTTGACACATGAAATTAACCACCACACAGTAGAATGCAAATATAACTGTGTATATGAATATATGTGTGTTTATATGTATGCATATGAAATTAATGTATAACATAACAGTAAAATTATATAATAGATAAAATAGATAAATGTACTTTTTCAATTGTTCAATAGATCATAAATATATGCATCGATATCTATTGTTTTACGTCTGTTAATTAATTCTGGCGGCATATTATGATTAGTTGATAGTTCCTTCTTCCAAATGTCAAAGGTAGAAAATGAATGCCTCCTGGTGGAGAAAGTTTTGTAGATTGTCTGATTCGTCTATCCTAGACAGATAAATAGCAGAGTAACCCATTTTTCATCTACTTTTTTTTGAAGATATTTCCACAGACTTTCTAAAGATTAGGTCCAGTCTGATTCTTCACCAGCTTTCTTTCTTAGAGCAAGCCATGTGGTCTTATTTTGCTTTCTTTGTCTTATTGCTATTCTCCCTTGGTTGTCTTGTTCCTTAAGACAGAGGACAGCTCATAATCAGACTCCTCTGGTCCTCAGGATCTTGATTGCAGTTACAATAAATCCCTGTTCTTGCTCTTCTTGTTGGAAAGTCTTTTTCTTTTCTTGCCTTGTCTTGTCTTTTCTTTCTTTCTTTCTTTTTTTTTTTTTTTTTTTTTGTGGAGTCTTGCTCTGTCACCCAGGCTGGAGTGCAGTGGTACAATCTCAGCTCACTGCAACCTCCACCTCCCACATTCAAGTGATTCTCCTGTCTCAGCCTCCCTGAGTAGCTGGGACTACAGGCACCTGCCATCATGTCTGGCTGCTTTTTGTATTTTTAGCAGAGACAGGGTTTCACCGTATTGGCCAGGCTGGTTTCGAACTCTTCACCTCAGGTGATCCACCTGCTTCTGCCTCCCAAAGTGCTGGGATTACAGGCATGAGCCACTGCCCCTCGTCTGTTGTTCTTAAGCTTCTAAAGCATGTTGTTCATAATAAGAAATTCTCTGTATGGAGGTCTTTATGATTCAATCCACAATATCTATTCCAACCTAAATGGTGGCAAACTCTTGCACTTGCTAGAGATTAGTGTATCACTGAGTTTCTGATCCAATGCTTGACCATGTATAGAAGGAAGAATGCTGAGAGAGCTTTTAGAAAATTGTCACTGCTCCTAAGAAGGAGACACATACAAATGTGAATATTATTCTTCCATCTACTGTATCCATCTTACAACACTGAGGGAGGCTAACTTAAAAGCAAAGCTTTTCACATTTTGCATGAGATGATGGAGGCTGAAAGGCAGCCTACAATCTTGGAGCCCACCCTACCTCTAGACATACTTTGAATTAACAACAACAACAACAACAACAACAACAACAACAACAAAACTTACCATTTAAACCAGGTTGATTAGAAATATTCTGATGTTTCCTACCAAAAGCATCCTAACAGATATAATGCTAATAATAAAAATGGCAAATATGGGAAGTAACATACTTGTTTCATTAAAACTTAACCTCAAATCTCTAGAAACATGCATGTTAAGATTAATTAATGTAAAAGCAAAGAATCTACAATGTTCATCACAGGTTTTTAAAGAGAAGATTTTCTGAAAGAGAATCCCTGGACCTGATTTTGTGGGCATGTTTCATGAGAACTGCTCCTCTTCATTGAAAGTCATCTAAAAATTTTCCTTCAAGTAGACTTACCTTTAGACAGGATGATTCAGTCCAAGCAAAACAATAGTTAATTTTAAGAAATAACCTTTTGTAATACATATCTCCTGAGTTACACTAGATATCAGTGTGAATCATTTTCTAAACTCTCTTCTACTTTGGTATCATATTGTGTGACATTTTCAAATTAAAATAGAGAAGGCACTTGAAAGCCCCTATTGTTTCCAAAATGTACTAGTCTTATATTTTGTTTTTGTAAATAGGGATGTTTAACAATATCTCAATGTTAATTTAATGCATTATTTTTCAAGACACTTTCTCACAAGAGTTTGCAAGTTTATCGTTTAAGTTTTTATTCAGTTCTGTAGGTAATCTTAGCTCATGGAATGGCAGTATACAAGGATTCTTTGAATCAAAAAATGGTTCATTTAAGCCTTTCCCCACCCCAAGTACAGGGAGACCAAGTATGAAAATGTCTACAGAAGGAATCAATAACAGATTCCAAAATGTACATAATTCTGTTTTTTACGTCTTTTCCTCATTTAGAATAAGTTGTAAATATATCAGTCCTAAAAATACTCATAATAGTTTATTTGATATTTACAAAGAAGATGGTAATATGTTTTCTTGAAACACACATTTTAAACATGAAATATTTAACAGTGACTTTTAACAATCATCAGCATAGATATAGTGGAATCATAAGCAGTAGCCTTTTAACTCACCCTAAGACAATTAGAGTTGAGCTTTTTTTACCTAATGAATATATAACTGGAGAAGATATGTTTAGCATAAATACATGATCATGTGTTTATAAAAGAACAATTTCTCCATTATGTAGGAAAAGTGGTTAATGCTGAACAAATTAGTGAAGTGATTCAGGCAAAGAAAATCCCCTATAAGGAGAGCTAGTAAGATTCATGTTATGTGAAGTAAATGGTATAAAACTAAGGAATCAGGAGCTTCTTTTCCTGTGAAATACAGTGTTCAATTTCCAAATATGTAAGATTACACTGCAATGTGAGGAGTGTCCATACCAACAAGGAAACTTTGTCTCTGATAAGAAACTGAAAATAATATTAAATTCAATTATACAAGAACTTATTCCTGTTTGCCTCAAATCAAATTATTTAATATTCTAATGTAGAAATCACAAGTTTCATTTGAATTTGACATCTTGGAATACATTAGTCCTTGAGCAGGAGGTTTAATTTAATGTCATTTATTCTGCCTTACATCAAGCAAGGTCTAGTGACATAATGTACCCCATTTTATATATTTGGAAGCTAATGGTTTAAGGAAATTGCTTAAGGTCACAAAGCAAGTAAGTGTCAGAATGAGGTTTAGATTCTAAGGATACATGACTCCATTGTACTACTTCACACTAATGTTATACTTCATAACAGAGGGCTGAAAAGCAGCTGGAAGAAGGATGTGGGTTGCCAGGGGCTGGGGGAAAATGGAGAGGTGATGGTTAAAGGGTACAAAGTTTCAGTTATGCATAATAAATAACTTCCACAGATTTGTTCTACAGCATAGTACCTATAGCCAATGATACTGTATATTTATACTTAAAATTTTGTAAGACAATAGATCTTATGTTAAGCATTCTTACAAAACAACAACAACAATAAGGGATACTATTATACAGAAATCTTGTGCTTATTTTATTTATTTCCGTTTTCACTGTTTAGAAATACTATGGATATATTAGTTTTCTCCTAAAATATTTACTTATAGAAAGATAAAATAGGTTCTTAAATGTAACATTTGTCCAGAGGGGGGAAAAAAGTGGACAACATTCATTGACATATATTTTACATAGTATTGTGGGTGTCGGAGGTTTTTTCTTTAATGTAAGTAAAAAATAAAATAAAATTGTTTTAAATCAAACAAAATGTTTATATAGTTTAAAAAATTTTTTTTTTTTCACTAGTCCAAAATTAGATAGGCCCTAATACATTCATTTTCATTGATTTCTTTCCTTTTACACATTGAAACATATGTCTTTTATGAAAATGATTTAAAAATACAATTACAAATGAAAATTTTCATTGAAACCAAACTAATATGATAACTATCTTGAATTATCTTTCTTTAGTGACATTTAAGCTTTAGTTTTAATCGTGATTTTAAAAGACATAAATGGAATAATGAAATTAATATATAACTTTTCGTGTTAAACATTAAAAAGGGCACACCAAAATTAGTTTATAAATTGGTACAGAGCTTTACCAAAATTCACTAAATATGTCAGTTGTTTAATATGAAAATGTTATTATTATTCTTGTAGAGTTGAGAAAATATATTAGAACCAGGAAGAGGTGATGCTATTATTATATTAAAATCAAATACACAAAGCTCTGGCAAAGGTCTAATATCAATTGGTAGCTTCTTTCTTTTCCTGTGTGCCTTTGAAGTAACTAACATATTAATATAAGTCCATATGATTGTAAAATTTCATGGTTTTATTGCATTAGTTTATTTTCCCAATATTTAGCATATTTGTGGTAAAAGAAATACATTGTTTTGGTATGAATTATGACGTTTTAAACATGTCCCCTTGAAGTTAGCTATTTTTGTATATTTTTCATAATTTAAAGGATTACCAATCTCCAAATCCCCTACAAACCTTAACGCATGAACTAAGGTCTATCACAATAGTGAATTTTCTCCTATATATAAGGTAACTAGCTTGCTCTTCGCCACCATTGGGTCACTTATTTACATGTAATGATATCAGAGTCAAATCTGAGAAATGGTCATCTTGCTTATGGACAAAGCAAACATTGTCAATTTGGCTGCACTCTAGGTTTAAGATAATACCTTTTCCCTGAAATTGCCTAACGTATGTGTCTCTAAGCACAGGAAGCAGCAATGGATCAAAACCAGAGCAAACCAAATGTTAGTAAAAGCAGACCATTACCACAGACTTTATGATTCCTAAATGATTTTTACAATGTAACATCTGCTCCGCTAGACAGCCCTGAGAGTCATGGAGATAAATTCTGCTAATCACCTTGGATAAGGTCCTTGCTGTGGTCCCTTTGTAGCATTCTCCAGCTCTAAAGTCTCCAGCTACTCAAGGTTTTATATTTTCAATTCTGACTGGGCTTTCACTTGGCCTCACCCAATGTATCATGTCGGTACAATTTTCAGACCCTCCAGGAACTGTGCCACTCCTTCCCAGATAATCATAACTAGCAAACTTTGCACCCCTTACCCCATTCTCAAAAGTGTCTCATTTTATGAAGAACTGGACAAAGACTTTCCAATAACTTAATGTGGAGAAAGAAAATTACATTGTTGTGTGGCATTTGTATGATTATTAATTGCTAAATGAATCCACGTATTCTGCACTATTTAATCACTAATTTTCATTAAAATATGCAAAGAATATATCTGTATCCCACCAAAAGTTCTAGGTGAATTTAATGTTTTGAACAGTTATTACATTTTGACCATTTCACATCGTATTTGCTAAATACTTAGGCTTAAAATGTCACAAGTTTGTCGATTCTGTCATAGATGTGTTTTAAGGTAGAGATGTAACTCCTTTTAAGTCATTGAAGCTCACTCTCATTTATATTATATTTTTTGTTAGTAATTTCTATTTCTATTTTTTCAGCTAGTCTTATTAAATATTTTCTCATGCTATAATTTTATTACACAAATATGTGCTGGTTTGGTGATTAATTACACTAATATTTTAATCAGTTAAATCAGTAAAGAAAGCTTTAAAAAGTGTTTCTGAAATGAAACTAAATACATTATTTTGAGCTTCATATTTATGTTCTCCAAAGCAGAAGTTTTTTGTTATTATTATTTATTTTCTAGCAAAACATCAGGTAGGGATCCAGACTATGGGATTCATTTAAACATATTATTCATTTTCTGATGCATCTCGAAGTTAAAATAGGGGAATAAAAAGATTCAAAGAATCATGCCTATATTCAGATTAAAGACATAGAATAATACAGACAAAATTTCCTGGTGCAAGAAGATATCTAGCACCTGCTGCTTTATTATAAACATCAGTGAAAAGCCACTGGGAAATAACAGGAAACAGATTTAGTAAAACCTTGGGAAGATTTTAAAATATTACTATGGGATGCTTTCTCTCTATATCTCCTGAATAGTAGCAAAAGCCTAGTCTTAACTATACATTATTTCATAATGATTAAATTACTAGGAATCCACCTAAATGATTATACTCTCTGAATTACATTTCAAATAAAGTGTTGCTTCTGGTGACTATGGACTGTACTAACAGTGGCTTAAAGTTCTGTATTAAATGCACACAGACTACATTCCCATTCCAGTTGGTGCAACTCTATGGAGCTTTGAAAATATTTCTAGTGAGGAAAAGAATAATGTGAATGTAGCCAGATTGTGTTGCCATGACAACTATGACTTCTGTATTTCTAGGCTTTTTTTTTTTTTTTTTTTTTTTTTTTTTTTTTTTTTTTTTTTTTTTTTTTTTTTGGGTTTAAACTTTCAGCCTCCAGGTTGTATTGCAAATTTTTTCCTAATCTATCTGACACATATGTGAAAATGCTGACTAAACTATAACAAGGAAAAATATTCATAGCCTTTTTTTGAAATTGTATCCCTCAATTAAAATAAATTTTAAAGTAAAAAAAAAAATGCTGACTCTAACAGACAACATACTTTATTTCCAATAACATCACAGATGTGTGTGCATATAAGGAATGCTATTAAGAGCATACATTTTCGTTAAACATTTGAATCTTCAAAAAAGCAGAGGCAACAGCAAAACTAAATACAATTATCTCTCTTGCAAATACTGCAAAGGATTTTGCAGTATTCAACCAATGGACTATCTCATATTACTTAAAAAATACATATATGCACATTCATCTATATATACAAATTATGTAATTATACTAATATATCTAACCAGAGGAGGTTATGTATATCTCAATTTTAAAGTATACACTATTTAATTCATGGTTCAAAACTTGTTAATGTGGGTTAGGATGGAGGAAATAACAAATGTTTTTATCCTTGCGTATAAAATGACATTTTTAATCTCTATAACCATGCTTTGGACTAAAACTTTATTCTCGTTTTTAGGTAAGTAGTCTGAGCTCAAAATGTTTAAATACTTTAGGTAATTTAAGTGACATGGTCAAATAATTGTTAGATAATAGAAAATCAGAATATAAATTATATTTATGTTGGAATTATTCCAAAATAATATTTGAGTCAGAGACTTAGTCATTGATCCTGGTCTAGTGCGTCTGTTATTAACTTCTTTTTTTTTTTTTTTTTTTTGAGGCAGAGTCTCGCTCTGTCGCCCAGGCTGGAGTGCAGTGGCCCGATCTCAGCTCACTGCAAGCTCCGCCTCCCGGGTTTGCGCCATTCTCCCGCCTCAGCCTCCCGAGTAGCTGGGACTACAGGCGCCCGCCACCACGCCCGGCTAGTTTTGTATTTTAGTAGAGACGGGGTTTCACTGTGTTAGCCAGGATGGTCTCGATCTCCTGACCTCGTGATCCGCCCGTCTCGGCCTCCCAAAGTGCTGGGTGTTATTAACTTCTTAAAGACTATCTTATAACTTTTAGTATAGACACTTCTCCAGATTAATTTGCAATAACTTCAACAAGAAGTATGTGATACAACAAAGCCCAAGATGACACATGAATAAACACTCGTTTTTCAAGTAAATTAAATGAATAAGATTTTCAATCATGGATGTGTTAAAATCCCTTCACTTTAACCTATTTTTTACAGGAATGGATGGGTCAGTTCCAATTTATTTAGAAGTTCTAAGGAGATTTGTTTTCTGATATAATGTGTAAAAATAAGTCGTTTGGCATACTGAAGTTTATGTGTGCACACACATGTGTAGAAGACTGCTTTAGGAACTAAAACTTCAAAGATGACATTCAGGTGTGGATTTATATGCTTTAATTATAGTATACCATGGCTTAGTATATAATAGCACATTTTAGGATGTGGTATATTTTAAGCAGCACATTTTCCCTGTAAATTCATATTTTATATGTAAATACAATTTTTCTCCCAAAGCTTCTTAAACATCTGTATGTATATTGCGTGTATTTCATAAATTTTCAAGGCATTCTGAAGGGTAACCCTGTATCATTAAATGGCTAGTTTCTCATAAAATCTCACATATATTATTTATATGTAATCAGGAAAGAAGAATGAGGCAATAAAGTAACAATGCTACTCCTATAGCCATACATTTAATGTACGGCTACACATGTCACATAGGGTTGTATTATGTTAAGGTAGTTGCGATAGGTAGCAGTAACATCTTTGATAAATGAAGAAGCTGGAATTCAGAAGAGATCACATATTTCTTCAAGGTCACACAACTTGTAAATTTCAGATTCAGCAATTCAGATACTGATATAACTGACCTAAAGTGCATTTTCCGCTATAAGCTGAATTGAATCCTTAAACTGAGCATAGATGGCCAACAAGGAATAATATTTCATAATTGAGACTATTTTTGAAGGAATAATGTCTAATCTTTACAAAACACTTATCTGTTTTCATTGTCTTATTGATAAATTTACATAAATTTATCATGTTGGGGTCATAACAATGTTATGTTGTAGCTGTCTTACTCATTTCCATTTTACATTTTAGGAAACAGGTTTACAGTGGTTCTCGTGAATACTGCTACTAAGAACATTATTGGATACCCCATCTCAAGACCTGTGCATGGCCGTCATAGTGGGGGACATTCAACTTATTAGTGAGCGAATCATTCTTTTTCATGGTAGTGGCAGAGATTGATTCCTGCATCCTAAAGCAATGAGTTACCAGTGTTTGGAGCAGAAGCTGGATATAAAGTATGCTGCAGAGTTTCAAAAATAAGTCTTTAAACCAGCCGGCCCTTGAACTACAAACCTTCCCTAAATTAATGGCTATAGCCATGGTTTTATTACACTTAATTAGATAATGTGAAAAGTGTTGAAAACATAGGAATGGGTTTATATTTACTTTCATTTTCTTTCTCTAGATTAGGGTTTCCCATGTGGTTTCTGAAAATATATCCTTGTGGGATAGTCGTAATTTTTGTAACTTTTTTACATTTTTTATTATGTTGTTGCTCTAAAAATGTTGGGAATCAGATGTCAACAAATAATACTACTATCTGCTATAGCCAAATTCTGAACAATTAAGGACAGAATATAAAAGATAATCAGTTGGTGATCAATAATAGTGAATACTGTTCCTGAATACAGACAGTTTCTAAGCATATGTATTAGCACAAGTATATTGTGCAGAACCTGGAAGAAGGAGATTATAGAATCAGATCCATTTTACATTTGAAGAAACTGAGACGCAGTGTGTTTTAAAAACTTTCCTAAAGTCACACAGCTAGTCAACATAGGGTACAACATTTCACACCCAGGTCTGCAGAAGTTTAACTCTGTGTCTGTTCAATGTTGACTGGAGGATGGGAAACCTAGTGGGGGATATTGTTGACTGGCTGTCCCAACACTTCCCCAGTCTTCACAGTTGCAAGTCTGGGCAGGCCCTCTATTTGATTATAGGATAGCAACTAGAATATGCCTTCTCTGCAAGCTGGCCAATCTGGAAACGAAGAGAGGCTGAAATAAGTATGCCTCAGTTTCTGCTATCAATCTAACTAGTCAAATAAAGTCAATCCTGTCCAGGAAGGAACCAATGAGGCCAAGTGTGTATCATGAAGACAGTTTTTTCCACAGGGAAATATGGAAAGTGTGGCATAAATGCCACCCCTCACTTTAATAAATAACAGGAACACCTTATAACAATATTTGTATTTCATTTGTGCTTTTTGCCCAGACTACAACATGTATTGTTCATTTCATGGACTTGGGCTTATGAGGGAAGAAGAGAGGCTGACTTTACATGGAAATTGATGTACATCAATTTAGAGTTTTATATTGGAAAAATATGACATCATGGGTGCATATAAATCAACCAACACAGTGTTCATAGATGTTAAAAGAGGAAAACTCAGTGGGAGAAATGAATCACAGTATGACACATAAGATGAATATGCTAAACTAAAAAAAAAAAAATGATTCACCAATAAAATGGCAGTTTAATTTCGATAAAAGATCACTGTTCATATAAATGCATATTTTTTGAATTTTGCTGCTTTTAACATAGTTTTGAAATATGCTTAGGCTTACAACTGTATAAAAGCTAAATGTTAAGAAATTCATACCGTATTTTATTTTAATATTTAATTAACATTGTGATGAAACTAATTAAGTAAATCCTGGTGACAAATTATTTTTTACTTATTCAGGAGAGCTCTGTGAATAACTCAGATAGGAATAAAGTAATTTTAACCTTAATTTAAAAGTTCACTTAAGGCCAACTGGTATTTAATATTGTGTTCATTATCTCTTCCGGATTCTTAATAGGGATAACTTCAGTTATTTCTCAAAAACTCTTGTTTTGGCATGATACACCTAATGACATACATTATTTCAGATGATCGGCTCATCAAATGCTTAAATGTTCATTTTATAAAAAATAAAACTAGATTTTAAATTTTTATCAGTGTTCAAAGACTGTTCTAAAAGTGGGTATATTAGTTTTCTGGGGCTGCTGTATCAGTACCACCAACTGGGTGGTTTAGAACAACAACCATTTATTGTCTCACAGTTCCGGGGCAGGAAGTCTGTGACCAAGGTATCAGCAGGGTTGATTCCTTTTGAGGACTGCAAAGAAGAATCTGCCCCATGCTTCTCTACTAGCTTCTGGCAGTTTGCTGGTAAGCTGGCATTCCTTGGCTTCTAGATGATGTACAACCTTGATCTCTGCATTTGTCTTCACTCAGCATTCTCCTTGTGTGTGTCTGTATTCATTCTTCTTTACAGGAGGACACTGTTCACATTGGAGTGGACTAAGTCCTTCCTCTAACTTAACCACTACATCTGCAGCAACTAATTCAACTAACTCTATTTTCAGTGAATGACATACTCTGGGAAACTAGGGGTTTGGAATTTATATGTGTATATATACACACACATATTATATATATACACACACATATATATACACACACATACAACACATCTCTATAGATAGATAGATAGATAGATAGATAGATAGATAGATAGATACATAGATACATAGATACATAGATACATAGATACATAGATAGACTAAATTGTCTCCCTCCCAAATCCATATGTTGAAGTCGAAACACCTCGTACCTCAGAATGTGACAATATTTGGACACAAGGTCTTGAAAATGGTGAATAAGTTTGAATTAGGTCATTAGAGTGGGCCCTAATCATGCATGTTTGGTACACTTATAACAAGTGAAGATTAGGACAAAGATATATACAGAGGGAAGACCGTGTGAAGATGCCGGAAGAAAACTGCCAGCTATAACCCAAGAAAAGAGACCTGCAAAGAAACAACTGTGCCAACCCTGCCAAATATCTTAACCTCAGACTTCCAGTCTCCAGAATTGTGAGAAAATATATTTCTGTTGCTTAAAACACCAAGTCTGTGGTGCTTTGTTATTGCAGCTGTAGCAAACAAAAGAAGACTTCAACATATGAAGTTTGGAAGAAACAGTTCAACCCTTAGTTTCTCTCACGGTTTCTTTTTGTTTGCCTTCACTGTTGTTGCTATATATTTAGGCAAATGTCTTGGCTTCCCTTTAATTTGGGTTATTACTAAGTTCATGTTTAAAGCAATTCACCTATGCCATTTTAATTATTTAAGAGGAATTTATTTTTTAGCTAAGTCATGTCATAGTTCAGTATGAAAAACTGAAAGATGTTTAAAGAACAATTCTCTTGTTGAAAAGTGATCCAGAAGGCAAAAAGAGGACCAGCTGTGACAATTTAGAAGTATATGTAAATTCACTATAAAGGAGGATATTCCAAGAATTAAACATTTCCAACAATATGGCCTATACTTCCAGAAGGAAACTTGAAATGCTCAGAGGTCAAATATTCGTTAAAAGGGTGTTGAAGAATACATTTGAGATTTTGTAGAAAGTTAACTAGATTACCTCCATTAATTCTCCAACACAAACATTTTAGTCTTTTGTGTTAAAGTAAATGAAAGATGTGTATCTACTAATTTCCACATTTTAACTTTCATTAAGTGATTGAGTTCTATATAGGAAGTGAAAAGTAGGTAATTTAACATACATCAACTTTTATGAAAACCCTAATGTTTTAATGACAATGGTATACTTACTAATTTTATAATCCATAACATTCATAGTTATTTTTTGGCTTATTTCCTTATTTTACGTAAACTTTTATTTCAAACACCACCTATGCCTAGCTTACAATAGCTCTTAAAACACTGGTTCTTAAACTTGGTTGCGTATGAGAATCACTTGGGAAATGATAACCAAATAAGTGAAATGCAAATAATAATTGGGTCTTATCTCCAAAGATTCTGATTAATTGTGGTAAAGTCAGACAGAGGATTTTAAACAATATCTCCTAAGAAGTCGAAAGTGTGACAAAGCTGAAGACCACAGTCTTAAAGGATGCTTTCGATGAAGATGAAGAAGAGTAAACACATCTGAACATTTGATTTAGGAGACAACAAATTCCTCATTCTTAGCAACAAAATCTTTCTAATCTTTCAATTGTGTTACGTCTAATACAAAGTGTTACATTTGATTAGCGACATAAAGGAATTTCTAATGGTTGCTGTTTCTTCTGTTTTAATCTTTTATTGTGTCTATTGTAATTTTCTTTTCTTACAGGGAATCATTTTATGTATAAAAGGAATACGTTATATATAACAGGAAAAGAACTCTTAACCCAAATTATAAAATCATTTTCCTATAATTGATTTTTTTCCATTGTTGGTTTCTGCACATCTAAACACCAATTGTTAAAACTTGAGAATTCCCAACTTCAATGTGAACAAAGGATTTGAACAGCTACATCTGTTCAGATCTCACAGATGGCCTTTTGTGCTATTTTCTGAGTTCTTTATAATTATTTGTGACACTGTTCTTTGACAGTAGGTGTGAATGTACTGAAACATTATATTTTAACTTGAATTCAAACATGTTCAACAATGTTGAGGGTAAAAGCTGCAATGATATCTGCTGAATATGTAGCTCTAGGACTCAGATTATTTTTTTGACATTGTCTACTGCCTGCTGCTGAGACATTTTTTGGAAGTATGGACTGGAAAAAAAATAAATATAGCTCATGAAAAACTGATCTCGGAGCAAAACAGTTTGTTTTGGTCATGACTGGGTCTTATCTTCTTAAATTATTTTCTAAATATCTACCCTAGAATGTCATAGAAATCAAGACTAAAGAAGGATAAAATGATTTAATTTCATTGATGTCACTGTTGGTTTTCTTTTTTGTTGTTGTTGCTGTTTTTATTTTATTTTAATATCTAGTTGTAACTTACTGGCAGAATTGATATCAGAAATATAAAATGAGGTCCAAAATTTTAAAAGACGTATTTTCCTTAGAGATAAAAACACAGGTAAATAGCCTGCTTTCCTATTTAATTGTAGTTTTTTTGTAATATAAACACATTATACTAAGGTCTGATTAATAATAACTAACATTCTGAAAACTTACATTTACTGTGCAAGTTTTAGTGCTCTGAATAATTTTGTATATATTCATTTAATCCTCACAATAATTCGATATGGTAGGTAATGTCACTTTGAATTAACAGATAAAGACAGAATCAGAACTAAATGAAGAACATTGCAGAGAGCTGTACAGAAGTCAATGGAAACCTGAAAGTGAACTTAGCCAATCACACCGGCTGGCATTCTTACCTGCTCTGCTGGACCAGAAGAGAAAACTACAAGACAGGCTTTTAAATCATTAAACTAAAATTCTACTAAGAGGATTTCTGCTTCCAGTAGTGTCAGAATAAGTATTCAGTCTAATGCTTCAGCTGTAAACACCAAAAAACTGAAAAAATATTAGAGAGAAATAAATCCTTCCTAGAGGCACTGGTGAATGTGGTAGAAGTACAGTCCCCAAGATGATGCTATGCCTTAATTCCTGGGCTGGCAAATATGCTATCATACATATGCATTTGTTACAGTCACGGGGACTTTCCAGATGTAATTAAGATCACTAAACAGTTGGTCTTAAAATAGGGAGATTATGCTGGATTATCCAGGTAGTGCAATGTAATAACATGAGCCCTTAAAAGCAGAAGCTGAAGAGGAATTCAGAGATTTGAAGCATGAAGAGGGATTCATCATGCTGTGGATGGCTTGAAGTTACAGGGAGCCATCGAACAGGTAAGAAGGAAATAACTTTCCTCAACAGGGAATTTGGAAAGGATCCTGAAACTGAGATGAGAACCATGCCCCTGTTGCCACCTTAATTTTGTCTTTATGAGACCCTGAGAAAAATCCTGCCATGATCTGCCCTGATTTCTAACCCCAGAAACTGCTAAATATATATATATATATATATATATACATATATCTAGTTGTACAGAAATATATTGATTGACAAGTTAGGATAGTTCTCACCCTGATTTATTGCTTTGATTTTAATCTTCAGTTTTCAAGCAATATTTAAAACATCTGTGTACTGCTTTGTAATTCCATTATTCTATTCTTTTTAGAGAGAGAAAAACAGAGTGTTGCTCTGTCACCCTGGCTGGAGTGCAGTGGCACAATCGCAGCTCACTGCAGCCTCAAACTCCTAGGCTCAAGTGATCCTCCCACCTCAGCACCCCAGAGCACTGGGATTACAGATGTGAGCGGCTTACCATATTATTATTCTTAATACCTTTGATTCTCGTTTATATATCATGATAGTTTCAACATTNATATATATATATATATATATATACATATATCTAGTTATTTTGAGTTGCTAAGTTTGGGTTCAATTGTTGTTGCAACAGTCATAGAACATTAATTAATACAGAGGCTAACATGGTAATGAGGAACTGCTGGTGTAAAATTCTGAAGTAAGCCAGCATGTGGGGATGCTTTTGCCTTGGAGACATTTGCTAATTCAAAAGAGACTAGGAGGCTGTTATGGATTGCATGCTTTTGTCCCCTCAGAACTGATGTATTCAAACCCTAAGCATCAATGGTATGGTACTAGGATGTGGGGCTCTGTGTGGGTAATTAGGTAATGAAGGTGGAGCCCTCATGCTAGAATTAGTGCCCTTATGAGATGAAACATGAGAAAGCTTGCTTCCTCTCTCTCTCTGCTCTCCATCACGTGAGAACACAGCAAGAAGACAGACATGTGCAAATTAGGAGGCTGACTCTGAACAGACACTGGATTTGTCAGCATCT
The DNA here is from genome assembly GCF_001698545.2 of Rhinopithecus bieti. Taxonomy (NCBI): domain Eukaryota; kingdom Metazoa; phylum Chordata; class Mammalia; order Primates; family Cercopithecidae; genus Rhinopithecus; species Rhinopithecus bieti. The sequence continues at coordinate 3,415,809 of NW_016807151.1, read as the reverse complement.
TAGTCTTCAACATCCCAAAATATTTATCTTTCCCACAATGACAGTAATCCTTCAGTTCTCAAATAATGTATCAAAGCGTTCCCAGATGGCCAGTACCTGTGGATGCCTAGGAGAAGCAACCAGAATTTTTTTTCTTGAATAATTTAATATTATTTAAGTCCTCAAGGTATTACTACAGAGTTTTATGAATAAAATATCCAGCATGAAATATAAATAGATAAAGCAATTGAGGACATAAAACAACGCGAACAACCGGAAGAAACAAGATCACAGAAACAGACTCAGATTCTATTTATCTCCTTATAAGTAGAATCATCATAGAATTTAAAATCACTACCTCATCTACTCAAGAGAAAATGACAGGAATAAAATTTTGGTAGTGATTCAGAAAATGAAAGGTAACATATCAGAATTCAAACGGTGCCAAATGGAATTACTAGAACTGGGAAAAAATAGCTGAAATTAAGAATTAAATCAATAGTTTTAAAGTAAATAGATAAAATGAAGAATAATTAATGATGGGAAGAAATAAAAGGATAAAAATTGCAAGAGATTTAATATATATTGACAGTAATGTTAGAAGAGGTAACATATTTAATTGAAATCTCACATTATAAGATAATAAATGGGGAAGTAGTTAAATTTGGAAGATTCTGACTAAAATTTATTAGAAATGGAGACAACAGCAATTTCTAAATTAAAAAACTCAACAATTTTTCAGTGAGACAAATTCAAGGAAATTTACAGCTAGATATGGCAGTGTCAGAATGCAGATAACAAAAGTAAAACCAATGAAAACTCCATGAGAAAATGATACACTACATTAAGAGGAGCAACTGAAAGGTGACTTCTAAAAAGAAAAATAGAAGCCAGAGACGATGGAACATCTTCAATGTGATGAAATACATGATTTTTAAAAAGTCAACCTAGAATTTCTTTACCTAAAATATTCTTCAATAATAAAAGTGAAATGCAAACATTTTCAGACAGAAGAAAAAGGAGTTTATTACCACAAAGTCGCACTAATAAATACTATTCTTCTAAAGGAATTCTAGAGTATATTTCAAAGATCTAGAAGTGACAAAGAGGAATGAAATACTAAATATGCAAATCTCAATGAGTAATGACTATATAAACAACGTCATATATAAATAAAATAGAGTGAAATAATACGTGAAGTATGGATATGATTAGTAGAGTTATAATTTTCTTGTCTTTTCTAGTATGATGAGTTACAATACAAAATAAGACCACTAAATTGTACTTTTAGAAGTTAATAATAAAGAAGATAGAAGGAGTAAAAAGGGGCATCATCTCAATTTTTTTTCAAAGTATTTAATAAGAAAATATACAAAAGTAGACTAAGTAACAGTCAAATATATAGGCAATTGATATTCTACTTAATGTTTTGTGTAATTATACTTAGTGCTGGTAGAAACATTCATGATAGACCTATTCAAGCTACTGTTAATTGGTTTTTCTATACTGCAAGTTCTCGGTTAATTCTTAGTCACACACCCAATAAAGGTCAGAATGAAAAATTTGTGTTCATAATTCAGCTAATAAACAAATGCCTTGTACTCCTATGATATGCAGATTGGACATAATATCTCCCATTAATTCATTTCATCTGATTGTCATAATTGTTTAAATAGTATCTGAAAAATGCTTTAAGGACACTAAAGGCCAGAAGTACATAATACTAGGGTAATATTACATATTTTAAAAGAGTAAGAGTGTCTATAAAGCAAAACAATATATAAGTATTCTTTTGGTTTTTATTTGAATATATAATCCACTGCTCTAGCAATCAATATAGGTCCTGTTTTTACTGCTTCTATAATGAAGGTCTGAGATTATTTTTTTGTCCAGGAAGAAAGCTCTCTAAGAATCCTCAGGCTTTTCAAGAACAGGTTCAATTGTATTAAAATAAGCATAGAGCTATTGTACACTCTGATATGTGTTCTGCTATAAAAACATCATGTGACACTACACACTTAGAGCAATGGCCAAAATATAAAACAGTCACAACAACAAATGTTGCCTAGAATGTGAAGCAGTAGGAGCTCTCATTCATTGCTGGTGGAAATACATTATGATACAGCCACTTTGGAGGAGAGTTTAGCCGTTTCTTACAAAATGAAACCTATGTTTACTATACTATCCAGCAATCACACTCCTTGGTATTTACCTAGCCAATCAAGATGTCCTTCAGTAGGTGAATGAATAGATAAAAATACATCTAGACGATGAATTATTATTTAGCACTAAAAAGAAATGAGCTATCAGGCAACAAAAAGACATGGAGGAACCTTAAATGCCTATTTTTAAGTGAAATAAGCCAATCTGAAAAGGCCATATAACATATAATTCCAACTGTATGACATTCCAGGAAAGGAAAAACTATGAAGACAATCAAAAGATCAATGGTTGCTAAGGTTTAGGGGAAGGGATGAATGAATACATGGAGGACAGAGCATTTTGAAGGCAGTGGAAATACTCTTTATGATACTATGATGAATTTGTGTTATTGTACATTTGTCATAACACATAAAATACACATCAAGAATGGGCCTTAATATACAGACTGATAATGATGTGTCAATGTAGGTTCCCCGGTTGCAACATATGTGCTACTCTGGTGCAAAATGTTGATAGTGGGGACAGAAAACTCTGTATTCGCCCCTAAATTTTGCTGTAAAACTAAAACTGCTTGAAAAATAATGTTCATTTAAAACTAAAAGTGGAAAAAATCATGTCTAAGTGTATGTTATAAAACATATATTTATGTTTTACATGAGGATAAAATTCTGTGGACCTCAATTTAGTTTCTGGTGTTTGACTCATGACCTTAAAAGAATATGCATCTATTAATGTCCCTTTCTTTGGAAATGTGCTGCTATAGTCTGAATGTTTTTGTCCCTAAAAAAATTCATATGTTGAAACCTAATCCACAATGTGGCAGTATTAGGAGGTAGGGCCCTTGGCATGGGACCCGCAGGAGTGAGATTAGTGTCCTTATCAAAAAAAAAAAAAAAAAGGGCTTGAAGGAACTGCCTTTTCTTGTCCACCAAAATAAATTTCTATTGCTTATAAGATACTTAGTCTATGATATTTTGTTACAGCAGCCCAAATAGGCTAAGACACATGTATTGTAGATTTAGCTTATTGTTATATTCAACTCATGCTGAATGAATAGATCAGCGTTAAAGAATAAGAGACTGAGCTAGATTAATTTCAATACTATAATAAACAGTATCAAGGTTCTCAACACTTTTCTGTTTCCCCCACAGGGAAAAAATATGGCTCATCCATTGTATATATTATCAATAACTAATATCATAAATTTAGATTATACTTTATGCTTGATGAAATATGTTCACATAATATTTTATTTCCTCCTTTATAAAACCACAAACCACTAAATTAAGGAGAATAGGTAGAAAAGAAAATTGAAGCACAGAGAGAATTTAGGTGTGATGTCTAGAGCTAACGTTTGCCAGAATCACTTTCAAATCTGGATTTTTCTCATCTGTTTTATTATTCCAATTCCTAGAAATAATCATGAAAGTTGAGGCACAAAGTCCATAAGAATCACCTCAAAGATCACGAAGTCCCAACACAGTAAAATTACATTGATAATATTTCCTATTACTGAAAGTGTGGTGATCTGAGTGTTCTCATAGGCTCCTGATGAAAACATAATTGGTAAAACTGTTTTGAAAACTATTTTAAATTTATATAGAAATTTTAAAATTCAAAGTTACTAACTTAGTAACAAGATATTTATTCCAGATGCTCACAGCCATAATGGTGATAGCAAGAAAGTGGAAACAATTTAAAAATAGAGAAATTATTAGATCAGTTATAATATTTCTAAAAGATGGAACATTATGCCATCATTTAAAACAATATCTTTAACACATGTACACACATGCTTAGCGCAGCACAATTCACAATTGAAAAGATATGGAACCAACCTAAGTGCCTATAAACCAACAAATGGATAAAGAAAATGAGGTATATATACACCACGGAATACTACTCAGTCATAAAAATGAATGAAATAATGTCTTTGCAGCAACTCGAATGGAGCTGGAGGCAATTATTCTAAGTGAAGTAACTCAGGAATGGAAAACTAAGTATCGTATGTTCTCACTTATTAGTGGGAGCTAAGCTATGAGGATGCAAAGGCATAGGAATGATATAATGGACTTTGGGGACTCGGGGAGAAGATTGGAAAAGTGATGAGGAATAAATGACTGCTTACTGCGTACAGTATACACTGCTCAGGTGATGGGTGCACTAAAATCTCAGAAATCACCACTAAAGAACTTACCCATGTAACAGAAACCCACCTGTACCCCAAAAACAATTGAAGTTAAAAAAAAATTAAAAATTAAAATAATATCTTTAAAAATGTTTGGTGACATCAAAATACAAGATTGGGAGGAAAGCTAAGTAATATGTTAATGATAGATGATTCTAAACTCTGTTTCAGTGATTATAAACGACAACCTCAATTCCAGGGTACCTAAGTTGACAGCCTATCTTTTGCAATTGCTGCCTATGTGATGTTAAGAATCCAATATAATCTTTCTTTGCCTCAGTTTGCTCAATTGTAAAACTGAGAAAACGGTATCACATATTAATCAAGTTGTTGAGAGAATCAAGAGGAAAGCAGACATAAAGGGCTTAGAAGAGTTTACATTACATAGTATGTGAAATGTTTGTGTGTTATTATAACCCTATGAGCTGGGTGTGTGATTACCATCTTCCATCTCTGTCAGATGTTATTTCCAGAAATTGTACATCAAGAAACTATTGGAAATTAGTGACACAATCACTTATTAGTGCCAAATACATAGTTAAAGATTAAGTCATCTCCTTCTCCACTTGTAATTATCTGAATAAATCTTTAGAAAACAGGGAAAATAAACTAGAGTTTCTCAAAATTATTGTCTCAACATTTAGAATCAACACTAAAGGTTAGGAAGATTCTAGACTTCTAGAATGATGATTGTGCCAGGAGGTATCCCAAGTTTTAGAGCTCTGTCTAGAATAAAGGAAATGTTTTTGTGTTGTCTGTCTATAATGCCTTCACAGCAATCTTAGCTCTTAGCTCTTAACTAAACTGCTGCTTTACATTTAGTATTATTATACGTATTGCTCTATACACTATCAAGCCAAAATTTAATGTTAACACTTTTAACTCTTCCTCTGTCTTCTGTTACATTGGGTAGGTTACAGAAATGCATAAAGACTTCTATAGTCTGACAAATCTTATGTTACACTTTGTATTTTTCATACAAAGTAATACATACAAATGCTTTGTGTAAAACTGACATGGTGATGTGTATTTGAATGAGGGATGTGTGAAGGAGTGAGTTTACTTTTTCTTCTAACCCCTTTCTACCTTTTGTACCTCTGTGAATTTGTGAAATTTTCAAAAACGAGCATGCCTTGCATTTGTAAGAAGAAAAAGACTATAAAATGAAAGCCTCATAACCCTTTTAAAGAAAAGAATTAGCAATTGCATTTTTTACAGTAGCATTATATTTTCTGATTTCCTATGGAGACATTTTGAGTTATATTGCTCCTCAACCACAAAGTGCTTTTCAGTGTTTACCTGCTATATTTAAAGGAATGCCTCCAGTGAAATGAAGCTTCATTTAGGGTGATATTTTATATTAATTTTGTGCCTGAATGATGCAACAGGAATAGGAACACCAGAATTACACACTTTGGTCGTATACAACTCAAGGTGCATAAACACATATGGACAGAAACACAAATTTAGCGTCAATTTTAGAGTTTTCCCTTAGAGAGCAGTTATTTTCACTGCACATTCATTCTTCTTTTATATTTCATATGCAAGCACACACAATTTCCTGAGTGAATATGGATATACATCTGTTTCAAGGGGACATATGTATGATGTAGCTGAAGGCTGCAACTATGTGTACACATATTTGGCAAGACATCTGGGTAGATTTATTTTACCTAATTTGACTTTGCAAAATTCATCTATATCACTTGAACTTGTGAGTATTTAAATCAATTGTAGGCTCTTGACTCTGCCCTGACATAAGATTTGTATCACTATGCACATTTTATCATAGTTATTTATCATAGTTATAATTGAATATATAAGAGAGAGTCATTATAAATTTTAAGTGTATAACTTAAGGCGAAACCTTTCTTTATTGTTTAAGTCCCTGCTCCATATATTGGTTTTTAAATGGAGTGCCACAACGTGACTTCATCATATAACTCTGTAAGGGACTTGGTTGTAACTTGCTAGACAATAAGCAAAACACCACCACATACTCTGATTTTCTGTGTTTCGGACTACTTAATTGGAACAGAAGCATGCTGATTGCATGTCAGGCAATATGCTTGCTGCTTGGGATATAGGGTTGCATAAGAGATGTTAGTCTTTTCTGGAAACTCGATGTACAGTAGGGAAATAAATAACTACAGCTTGATCAGGTAGGTTCCATAATCCATGTTACGAGTGTCACAAAGGTTAGAGGAGACATCTGAGGGTGTAGCCAAAGAGAAAAGGTGGCATATTTCAGCAAAACCTGTTCATGGGGGAGCCAATTTAGACATGTCTGTACTAGTCCATTTTCACACTGCTATAAGGGACTGCCTAAGACTAGGTAATTTATAAAGAAAAGAGATTTAATTGACTCACAGTTCTGCATGACTGGGGAGGCATCAGGAAACTCACAATCATGGTGGAAGGAGAAGCAGCAGCGAGCACCTTCTTCACAAGGCAGCAGGAAAGAGAATAAGCTAAAGGGGAAGAGACCTTTATAAAATCAACAGTTCTAATGAAAATTCACTCTATGTCATGAGAACGGCATGGGAAGAAACTGCCCCCACAATCCATTCACCTCCCACCATGTTCCTCTCTCAACACATGGGGACTACAATTCAAGATGAGATTTGAGTGGGAAAACAAAACTAAGACATATCATTCTGCCCCTGGCCCCACTCAAATCTCATGTCTTCACATTTTAAAATCAATTGTGTCCCTTTGTGGTCACCAGAATGTGTCCAGAATTTATTCCTTCCGGTGGGTTCTTGGTCTTGCTGACTTCAAGAATGAAGCCGCGGACCATCGCGGTGAGTGTTATAGCTCTTAAAGATGGTGTGTCCAGAGTTTGTTCCTTCAGACGTTCAGATGTGTCCAGGGTTTCTTCCTTCCAGTGGGTTCGTGGTCTCACTGACTTCAGGAATGAAGCCGTAGACCCTCGCAGTGAGTGTTACAGCTCATAAAGGCAGTGCAGACCCAAAGAATGAGCAGCAGCAAGATTTATTGTGAAGAGCTAAAGAACAAAGCTTCCACAGTGTGGAAGGGGACCCGAGTGGGTTGCCACCCGAGTGGGTTGCCATGGCTGGCTCAGGGTGGCTAGCTTGTAGTCCCTTATTTGACCCCGCCCACATCCTGCTGAGTGGTTCATTTTACAGAGAGCTGATTGGTGAGTTTTTACAGAGTGCTGATTGGTGTGTTTACAAACCTTTAGCTAGACACAGAGTGCTGATTGGTGCATTTACAATCCTCTATCTAGACAGAAAAGTTCTCCAAGTCCCCACTGGACCCAGAAGCCCAGCTGGCTTCACCTCTCAATGGGAGAGGCTGACACAAAAGATCTCTGACATGCCCTGGAGACATTTTCCCCATTATCTTGGCTATTAACATTCAGGTCCTTGTTACTCATGCAAGTTTCTTAAGCTGGCTTGAATTTCTCCGCAGAAAATGGGTTTTTCTTTTCTACCACATAGCTAGGATAAAAATTTTCCAAACGTTTACACTCTCCTTCCCCTTTAAACATAAATTCCAATTTCAGATGATCTCTCTCAAGTTCAAAGTTCCACAGATCTCTAGAGCAAGGGCAAAATGCCACCAGTCTCTTTGCTAAACCATAGCAAGGGTGACTTTTGTTTCAGTTCCCAATGAGTTCCTCATTTTCATCTGCAACCACCTCAGCCGGACGTCATTGTCCATATTACTATCAGCATTTTGGTCAAAACCATCCAACAAGTCTCTAGGAAGTTCCAAACTTTCCCACATCTTCATGTCTTCTGAGTCCTCCAGAACCCTAGGAAGTTCCAAACTTCCCACATCTTTCTGTCCTTTTCTGAGCCCTCCAAACTGCTCCAACCTCTGCCTGTTAACCGGTTCCAAAGTCACTTCCATATTTCAGGTTATCTTTATAGCAGCACCCCACTCTCTGCAGTACCAGTTTCCAATATTAGTTCATTTTCACACTGCTATACAGAACTGCCTGAGACTGGGTAATTTATAAAGAAAAGAAATTTAATTGACTCACAGTTCTGTGTGGATGGGGAGGCATCAGGAAACTTACAATCATGGCAGAAGGTGAAGGAGAAGCAAGTATCTTCTTCACAAACTGACGGGAAAGAGTGAGCAAAGGGGGAAAAGCCCCTTATAAAACCATCAGATATTGTGAGAACTCACTTATTATCACAAGGACAGCATGGGGGAAACAGCCCTCATGATTCAATCACCTCCCACCGGGTCCCTCCCTCAACACATAGGGATTACAGTTTGAGATAAGATTTGGGTGGGGACATGTAGCCAAACCATATCACTGTCACAAAGATATTTTCTATTCTGTTTTCTTCTGTCTTTGTGTTTGTGTGTGTGTATGTGTGTGTGTTGTTTTTGTGAATCCTAGTGCCGAGGCAGCAGTTTGTTGGTTGAAAAGACACGCACATATTGCATGGCCCCAAGTGTCTTAAAGGAGGGTTGGAGGAAGCAGGGAAGCTGCTGTGCAGACTTCTTTTCACAGGGGCTCCCTTTCCTGCTCATTAGTGGCTATCTGCCTACTCTAACAGAGACTGAGTAACATGTTCAAGCTAATATTTCCAATTATAGCAAAGGGAAGAATCAAAGATCTTTCTGGAAACCATGTAGAGTCCACTAAGCATGGTAAGTGAAATAAGGAACAGTCTTTTAGGATCTGTAAATTATGATTCTTTTCCCTGCCCTGTAGCCTCCTCTACGCCCAAAATGACATCTAATACCGTTCTGCCTCCTGCACTTAGCAAAGCATATCCGGAAATTATGGCCCACGTGGAGGAATGTTTCACAACCCCAGGACATTCCTATTAAATATTTTTGATGTGCTCCCTCATTCTCTGAAACATGCACCTGGCCCAAGAAATGCCATTAGACACATATTTGCAGTCACATACCTTCATGTCCTCATGACCACATTAGCTTTACCTCACTATGCAAGTGCAAAGATGGAAGGCTATCTTTTCCACATTTGCTATTCTCTCACGAAGAATGTTGAAGAGTTCTACCATCACCGTAACCATCTCTTCCATGATTCTGATAAGATCGATCTAGTTATATTTTCATTTTTGATTGTTATTTGTTTCCAACTACCAATCAAGGTACCATTATACATTTAGGATACCATTATACATTTAGCACTATACTTTGTAACAAGCAGGGATGCCAACTCTTAGCATAAGGTTATAAATAAGATATAGATAACAATGACTTTTAGTGTCCACAAGGACTTAAGCCAAACTGCAAAGGCTGAGGGAACCATCCCCACAAGACTGCCCTCACTTCAGATAGCAGCCATAAGCTGGGTATCTCCAGGACCATTTCTACCTCAGACTAGTCTACTATCAATTGGGGTCCTCACAACCACCTTCAGGTGTGATAATTCACTAGAATAACCCACAGAACTCAGTAAAAGCACTATATTTACAATTACAGTTTTATGATACTGAAAAGACTCAAAATCAGCCAAGGAAAGAGACACACAAGGCAGAGTCCCAGAGAGATCCACATGCAGAGCTTCCAGTCATTCTCTCTCTTGGAGTAACAGATGAGTTTAGCTCCTTTTGGCCACAATGCATGACAGTAGGCAAAACAATGCCCCCCAGAATGCTCATTAGAGTTTTTGGTGTCTTCAGTCCTTACTGCAGTTTGATCCCCTCGTGCCTGCCTCGCTGGCCTTCAGTTTGCAGTCCCTCCTGGAGATTCAGGCCAATACTCTGAGTCTCCATTGTCTCTGGAGGTCAGGACTGATATCGAGTGACCCTGAGCCCCCACCATACATCACAGTGTTATACTGCACGGTGGGCACCATCCCTGTGCAAAAATACTCCTAACAGGAGAGCTTTCCAGGGCTGTCTCTCAGTAAGGGTCCTACACAGTGGCCCATAAATTTAAGGTAAGAAACTGATAATATTTCCAATACCTTTACTTGGTTAGTTTTCATCAACCTTTATTCTTTGAGCCGAAACTCAGTGATATGTAAACGACAACAATGAGATATTTTCCTTTCATTCCCAGTGCATGTGTCACTAGAAGATGTCAGGCACCTTTTTCACATTTGTGTAAAGCACTTACCATTTAAAAATTACCAGAGTTCCCACTTTGAGAGGTGTGGGAGTCGGGGTGGATGGAAAGAGTAGTATGATTTTTCAACCTAGTGTTTGCCATTGTATTTTTTTCAAGCTAAGGCACATGGTGTAGCTTTCTGTAATCTGAATTGTATAACTGGACATTTATATTACTTCCTCAATATCTAAACTGATGTTCTTTTCAGGAAATGATAATTGAGCATTTGATGAATTTGAGTAATTTTCACAATGAATGTGTATTTAATAAACATATATTAGCTAAAATGGGCATTCTTAAAATGCAGGAGGCACTCAGAATATGAAAGCATTAGCTGACTCTAGGGCTGTACTTATGAATTAAACACACAGGCCAAAAGACAGAAAATTATCTCAATTAAAACAGAATCCTAGCTACAAAGATGCTTGTTTTTCTTTGTGGATGTAGATAATAGATTTTAGGCAAGATCAGGAAAAATATTAACCTTTAGACACGAGGTCTGTCTCAAATAAGAAAACGTTTGAGCATTTTCTTATTTCTCTCTAATCTTGGCAGGAAGTGGTCCCCCAGTTGCAAATCTCCAGCAACAATACACTAACTGTAAAGAATATGTATTCTTAGAACAAATAGAAGTTTACCTCTCCCATCCTCAAACACACACACCTTACTACATACTCTAAGTATTCATTCCAAACACGGACAGCTCCCTAAGAAATGAACTCCTAAAAACATGTTTTTCTTCTTATTGGGTATCAACCCACCATTTCTAAACTTGCCTGGCATTTTGGGCACATTTGTGAATCATTTCTACTGTAGGAAATACACTCCACTTACCTATACAGATAGGTATCACTTAATGAGAGCTATATGTTCTGAGAAATGTGTCCTTAGGCAGTTTTGTCATTGAATGGACATCAAAGAATGGATTTGCACAAACCTAAGTGGTACAGCCTACTACACACCTAGGTTATATGGTATAGTCTGTTGCTCCTACATTACAGATCTGTACGGGATTTTACTGTGCTAAACACTGTAGGCAACTGTAACACATGGTAAATATTTGTATATTTAAACATTGAAATGACACAGTAAAAGTGAGGTAAAAGATAAAAAATGGTTCACCTGTGTAGGGCATATACCACGAATGGAACTTGCAGTACTGGAAGTTACTCTGGGTGAGTCAGTGCGTGAGAGGTGCGTGAACGTGAAGGCCTAGGATATTAGTGGACACCACTGTAGACTTTATCAACACTGCTTGGGCTACACTAAATTTATCAAAAACATGTTTCTTTCTTCAGTAATTAACTTTAGCTTCTTACAACTATTCCACTTTACAAACATTTTAATATTTTTAATGTTTTGGCTCTTACAGTAACACTTAGCTTAAAACCCATCATTCTTAGCAAACGATCGCAAGAACAGAAAACCAAACACCGCATGTTCTCACTCATAGGTGGGAACTGAACAATGAGATCACTTGGACTCGGGAAGGGGAACATCACGCACTGGGGCCTATTATGGGGAGGGGGGAGGGGGGAGGGATTGCATTGGGAGTTATACCTGATATAAATGACGAGTTGATGGGTGCTGACGAGTTGATGGGTGCAGCACACCAACATGGCACAAGTATACATATGTAACAAACCTGCATGTTATGCACATGTACCCTAGAACTTAAAGTATAATAATAATAAAAAAAACCCAAACACATTGTACAGCTATACAAAAGTATGATATCCTTTATATCCTTAGTCTACATTCTTTTCTATATTTTATTCCTTTCTTTATATTCTTATTCTATAATCTTTTTTCTTTTTCAACTTTATTTGTCTTTTTTTTTTCTTTTACTTTTAAAACTTTTGTTAAAATGAAGACACAAGCAGACATGTTAGCCTAGACCTACACAAGGTCAGGATCATCAATATCACTGTTTTTTATCTCCACATCTTGTCCCACTGGAAGGTCTTCAGGGCCAATAAAGCTATCATCTCCCATGATGGTGATGCCTTCTTCTGGATACCTCCCGAAGGACCAGTCTGAGACTGTTTATTTTTTTGTTTTGTGTTGTTTTTAGTTTTCAGGTAATTTTTAGTCTCAATAGGCTTCAGGAGCACACATTAAAATAATGATAAGTATAGTAAATACAAAAACCAATGATATAATTGTTTATGATTATTATCAAGTATTATGCCCTGTACATAACTGTATGTGTGATAATTGTATGTGACTGGCAGCACAGTAGATTTGTTCACACTGGCCTCCTCAGAAGCACTTGAGTAGTATGCTGCAGCAAGTTACAACAGCAGCAATGTCACTAGGTGATAGTTTTTCAGCTTCTTTATAATCTCATGGGACCACACCATCATATATGCCTCAGTATTAATGGAAATGTCCAGATGCAGTATACGATTATATTCTCATCTTGCCCTTCACCAACCATCCAGTAAACGCTCTGCTCCTCTCTTCGCACTGATTCTGTCAATATTTTGCGTTTACTTCTAGTCTTCTGTTGTTGCAGTGCTGTCCGTTGAATTATATGTATGTTTTTTGTTTGTTTGTTTGTTTTTGAGATGGAGTCTTGCTTTGTCACCCGTACTGGAGGGCAGTGGCGCAATCTCGGCTCACTGCAACCTCTGCCTCCCAGGTTCAGGCAATTCTCCTGACTCAGCCTCCCAAGTACCTGGGATTACAAGCATGCACCACCACACTCAGCTAATGTTTGTATTTTTAGTAGAGATGGAGTTTCACCATGTGGGCCAGGCTCGTCTTGAACCCCTAACCTCAAGTGAACTACACACCTAGGCCTCCCAAAGTGCTGGGATTACAGGCATAACCCAACATGCCCAGCCATATGTATTTCTTTCTTTCTTTCTTTTCTTTTTTAGTTTCCTTGTTTGTTTTTTTTTTTTTTTTTTTTTTTTTTTTTTTTTTTTTTTTTTTTTTTTTTTTTTTTTTTTTTTGACAGGATCTCACTCTGTAGCTCAGGCTGGAGTGCAGTGGTGTGACCTTGGCTCACTACAACCTCTGCCTCCTGGGTTCAAATGATTCTCCTGCCTCAGCCTCCTGAGTAGCTGAGATTACAGGTTCCCGACACCATGCCCGGCTAATTTTTGTATTTTAGTAGATACGGGGTTTCATCATGTTGCTCAGGCTACTCTCAAACTCCTGACCTCGTGATCCGCCCGCCTTGGCCTCCCAAGTATGTATGTATTTCTATGTATTCGCTATTGTGCTCCCTTTTGAACCCTGAGACAGGTACTCATCACCCTTTCCATCTGCTGCTGAAACATCAATCACAGTATTTGGTACAGAGCAGCAGCACAATCAGTGGCTGATGAATCAGTGAGCAAGTGAAATAAAAACTAACGCTTTCAAATAGGTTTTTATTAAAGAGGCAGATGCAGCCTTCAGATGGGACTGGCTTAGATTGTTCTTCAATAAGCTGAATAAATAATATCAAATTATAATCCATTAAAATAGGCTTAGGCACCTGAGGTAATATAGTCAAATTTTATTTTTCAGAGTAACTAAAGAGGTGGATAATTAACATGATTCTCAGATTTACTGATTAATATCAGACGTGCCAAATAACCCTGTGATCTGAAGGTGTGATTTTGAGAAGCGTCGAGTGCCTGTGATACTGATTAAAGAGGAATTCAGGCACTCTGGACGGCAGATGTGCGGGATGGCAAAGTTAAGGCTGATAACTGAAAGTTTAGAAACGTAACTTGTACTTTACTTAAAGGGAAATACAGTTATCTTATGCCTGGGAAAGCCATTCTGAGAGATGGACCAGTACTCCGCCTAAAAAGTGTTCCCTCAAAAAAGGAGTTTTACATCTGTTCAAGCATTTGAAAAATACCAACAAAGTACCATGTTAAGCCCCAGAATTCAATTTTAAATGGCATGGAAAAGATCATTCTGCTTTGCATATCTTTCTTGGAACAAGTTTTCTGAACTAAACAAATCTCAATATGATTACTCCAGAACATCTAATTTTAAATATTATTGCAATATTAGGAGGGCCTATTGGGATAAATTAGCTGCCTGGTGTGGTGGTAATGAGGTTTTTATTAGGGCAGGGTCATATGAATATTTGTGAATTATCCCAGTTTTAAGTTAGAATTAACCTTTTTCCCACTTTTCTTTTCCCCCCTCTATCCGTATATAGAATAAAAGATATAACTGGTTTCTTAAATGGGCTCCTCATGACCTGCCATCAGATAGCAGAGCATATTTATCTAATTATTTTACTTGCAATAGGTCACTAGCATAATTACAGGCCAGTAATTGCTGGAAGCGGCTGGTGATCAAATGAAAAGAGTTATACTTGCTCCATGGAGCAGGTGTGCATTCCTAGGTCATACCCACCTTCAAGCTAATGAGAAACTCTCCCATCATACACGAACCCCTCTATTTAGGAAGTTTGCTTCTACATCCTATGAAAAAAGGTTAAGTTCAGACGTCACGGGTTAACTGATGGCCTACTTAGAATCAAGTGTCCAAATCGCTCTGCATTAGAAAAGACAAAAACTAGGGAGAAGGAAGGAAAGCAAGAGGAGAAGCAATTTTGCTCGCATATTAGATCTCCAGTTGATGGAATGGGTCAGAACATTTTAGAAACAAACAATTGTAATATAACATTATAAGTCGTTAGTGAGGTGATTGAGGAGTAAAAATAAAAGAGAGGGACTGAATTTTATGTCTGGAACAAGATAACGTGAAATAGGACAAGGACAACAAGGTAAGTTGACCTTAACATTGAATTAATACCTAGGAAAACTGATGTAGAGCTGTGGATGAGGATGGGAGTATTGTATACCTTTAAACTCAATGACACATTGGTAATAGCATTAGATTTTCTAGAAGACATGGAATATGTGAGTTTTAAAAGTTTGAGTTTTAAAAGTCAGGATGAGCTGAATTCTGGGTTACATTAGCAGTAGGAGGGGGATAAGACCAAGCACTGAAATAAAATAATGTGTTTAATTACACAGGCACACACACACATACACACACCCTCCCATCTACAGCCAGTGTATGTATCTATGTATCTATCTACCTATTTATTATTTACATATTTATTATGCCACAATCTCTTTATACATATCTCTAATCGATAATTTATTGAAAACACTTACGCAGTACATATTGTGTTACACATTTTTTCAGCATTTTTCATAAGTAGACTCAATCCTCACAACAACCCTGAGACATGAATGTTACTGTCCTTATTTTACATATGAGGAAACTGAGATAAGGAAGCTAAAGAATTAGCTTAAGTTCGACCAGGAGCGATGGCTCACGCCTGTAATCCCATCACTTTGGGAGCCCGAGGTGGGCGAATCGTGAGGTCAAGAGATCGAGACCATCGTGGCCAACATGGTGAAACCCCATCTCTACTAAAAATACAAAAAAATCAGCAGGGCATGGTGGTGTGCGCCTGTAGTCCCAGCTACTTGGAGGCTGAGGCAGGAGAATTGCTTGAACCTGGGAGGCAGAGGTTGCAGTGAGCCAACATCGTGCCACTGCACTCCAGACTGGCAGGAGAGCAAGACTGTCTCAAAAAAAAAAAAAAAAAAAAAAAAAAAAAAAAAAATTTAGCATAAGATCATATGGAAAGTAAATGACAGAGCATGGATTTTAATCCAGTCTATCTCTAAAATTCGAGAATCTTAAGTATTCTCTGATGTATGCAACATGTGCCCAGTTTCCTGGTGTATACATGCCTGGCCACTACCGTAGAGCTCATTACAAAGTGGATTGCTGATTATATAATTGAATTTAGTAGAAATTTTAAAACTAGCTTGTGTAGGAGTTGTCAAACTATCTAAATGAGCAATATTCCTTCCAAAGATCTGTATGGTATTGGAGAGGCAGTATATTTTTCATTTGTTGGAAAAATGATTTATAAAGAGCCAGAGCTTCTTTTGTACAAATCCTGACTTCACCTCTTGTTCATTTGGTGACATTTAGCAAATAACATAAACTTTATTATATTTTATTATCTCCATCTGTAAAAAAAGAGCCTTTAATGTGTACTTCATAAGGTTGTTGTAAGGATAAAAATAATAAATAGAAGTTAAGCTTTCAGAACAATGTCTACAACAGAGAAACCAATTAAAACAATTAGTTATTTTTATATCATGATGATTATAAAGTAGGAGTAATGGGGAAATGAGAGCTGAAAATAGAATCATGGAGAGTTGCATCAGATTATCCTATGAAATGATCCAGGAACATCTATTCTAGCCAAAAGGCCTTTATTGATGAGTACATCTAAAAAGGGAGAAGTTTTGATGCTGAGGAACTTGTAAAATATATCTTATATTTTTAATAAAATTAAAAGGAATTTATAAAGTTATGGAACTCTAATAATAAAACAAACTTTTATTAGTACCAACGAATATACTGATTTGGGGCAGAAGTGTTTGAGATCACATTTTATGTCAAAGCATATTTTAAAAGTAATTGTATTTTCCACTTTCAAATGTCATTTTTACCTATATTTATGAAAAAGAAGGAAGCATTATTTTCAAATTATGTTTTAGGTATTACTACAGGTGTAACATTGTGATGATGCTGTAGGTATAATTTACTGAGCATTTACTATGTGTACTACACTGTGTTAGGTGATGTAGACATGGATATTAATGTAGGCATAGACATGTGCATCAACATTTATGTAATAAATTTAATTTGGGCTCAATAAATGTGCTGAATACTAGCAAAGTAAATATTAGCAAATGTGGACCTTAAAGGGGAGCTTTCTATTCAACAGTTGTGAGTTACTTTAAGGCTTGGATACATTATGAATTTGATTTTGTGATGAATGCCCTCAAGAATTCCTTTCAGAGAGCACAAAGTTATTACTTCTCGAATTTCAACACACTTAGTTCAAGTGTCTTTTGAAAATCAATCAACTCTTAATTTCTCCTTTGTTATTTCACAACATTTTTTATTTTTCCCTAAAGGATTGAGTAAATTGATAGATTGTTTAAGAAAATCAATAAAAAATTCCCTATGAATATGTATATGGTAAATCCTTTACTTCGTTTGGTACAGAATTATTTACTGGGAATTCTTAACTCTAAACATAGTGCCGAATTATTTCAATTATTTATGACAAGACCTGCTTGTCAGTGAACTTGCAGAATACTTAAGAACAAAAACAGGTAAAACTATAATTGCTGTTTGTTTTCCAATGATGACCTTTGTTTCTTAACAATACCCTTTGTTAAGCCTGGGTATTTTGTTAATGGTGTGCTCAATCTTCTAAAAAATTGTCATACCACACATTTCATCTGGAGTGGTAAGCAATCTCTAGAACTGTTTCTATGCCCTGTGACTTCCTATTAACTCCTTGCTGTTTTGTTTAACCATTTACTTATCCACCTTGGTTTGATATCTGGAAACCATTTCAGCAAAATATGAACATCCAAGGTCTCAATATATTCCCATTACTTTACTTCGACCTGTTGTATTTCATATGATGCTGTGACATCGGTTTACGCTTTTCTAGTTTCTTATCTCATTTATTATACTTTTCGTTCTTTATAATTCACTTTTTTTTCTAGATTTTCCCAATTTTACAAAGAGTTTTGATTAAGTACTAGGATGAAAACACTGTGTAATGTACTAAGGAATAAATATAACTATTTCAGATGAAAACTCTTTCTTTTTTTAATTTTTTTTTTTATTATACTTTAAGTTCTAGGGTACATGTGCATAACGTGCAGGTTTGTTACATATGTATACTTGTGCCATATTGGTGTGATGCACCCATCAACTCGTCAGCACCCATCAATTCATCATTTATATCAGGAATAACTCCCAATGCAATCCCTCCCCCCTCCCCACTCCCCATGATAGGTCCCGGTGTGTGATGTTCCCCTTCCTGAGTCCAAGTGATCTCATTGTTCAGTTCCCACCTATGAGTGAGAACATGCGGTGTTTGGTTTTCTGTTCTTGTGATAGTTTGCTAAGAATGATGGTTTCCAGCTGCATCCATGTCCCTACAAAGGACGCAAACTCATCCTTTTTT
>NW_016807151.1:3367909-3396274 GCF_001698545.2 Rhinopithecus bieti | reverse complement strand
CCATCTGATCTTTGACAAACCTGAGAGAAACAAGAAATGGGAAAAGGATTCCCTATTTAATAAATGGTGCTGGGAAAATTGGCTAGCCATAAGTAGAAAGCTGAAACTGGATCCTTTCCTTACTCCTTATACGAAGATTAATTCAAGATGGATTAGAGACTTAAATGTTAGACCTAATACCATAAAAACCCTAGAAGAAAACCTAGGTAATACCATTCAGGACATAGGCATGGGCAAGGACTCCATGTCTAAAACACCAAAAGTAACGGCAGCAAAAGCAAAAATTGGCAAATGGGATCTAATTAAACTAAAGAGCTTCTGCACAGCAAAAGAAACTACCATCAGAGTGAACAGGCAACCTACAGAATGGGAGAAAATTTTTGCAATCTACTTATCTGACAAAGGGCTAATATCCAGAATCTACAAAGAACTCAAATAAATATACAAGAAAAAAACAAACAACCCCATCAAAAAGTGGGCAAAGGATATGAACAGACATTTTTCAAAAGAAGACATTCATACAGCCAACAGACACATGAAAACTCTTAATTCTAGGCATTAATAGTCTATTTGGCACAAGACATTCCTACTTGAGGCATAGTGACCAGACAATACATTACATAACAAGCAAATGACATATGCAAATAATCGTGCCAATAACTTCCACATATATTTCTAACCCTCACAGGGATCCTATAAGGTCATCACGAATCTATTTTTGTGTGAGGTCTTGAGCAGATAATTTTAAGTTGCAGAATCCAGATAGGCACAGCTCTTCTGACCACAAGTACCATGCCCTCTCCACTGAGACTGTCAACTAGAATAAGCAAAATACCAACTAATTGTGAAGTAGACTTTTAATATTCTCTAATTCTGGGATGGGAGACTGAAAGAAGTTGACTGCCTCCTTTCTGGTAGTGCTTTCTCTTTTGCAAATTCTTAATATTCAATTGCATCTGAAGTTAGAACATATCATTATCATACTCTATAGATTAAGCAAAAATCCTTACCCTCAAGAGGCTGAGATAAATAATATTATGAATCAACTTTTCAAAAGTCAACTCATTTGTACATGGTAGAAACTTCATTCTAAAAATTATTTTGTACCTTGGTTGTCAACAGCCATTACTGTCTGAGCTACTACACCAGCTCCTGTGTACTTTTTTCTGTTTTATAATCTGAACAGCACACATGTAGTGGGAAATTCTAATTGCTGATAAATGAAATTTTGTTTTAGTCAACACTTACATGAAATAAACTGAAATATATTTAATTTTTCTTAACTGTATATTTGGAAGTGAAAACTATGAAACATATAAAGTTTGCAAAGTCAAAACAAGTAGCTTGAGGTACCTGTTGGTCACTTTGCATTTTTGAAATCAATTTGATTTCTGTACTTAGGAAATAAAGTTGGCTGTGAAATAAAGAAATAACATAATATAAATTATAGGAAATAGAGGGTGACTTTGATGTAGCAGTCTAGGCTTAAGCAATTTAGTAAAGCAAGGATTTTGTTTCAGAATGGTCAGAAACCTAAGCTACTTTTATTTTGTCGCATTTTCTTGACTAGGCTATGACTCATATCTTCATGGTCTAAGGTAACTCACCTACACCATGTTCCTACTGGCCAGAAAACCTACACATAACCACACCTGAGTGCAAGAGAACCAGGAAGTATGGATTCTACTCCAATGTGGCTTTCTAAAAGGAAAAGAAAAATGAATTCCAATCATAGAGACACAACTTTCAGTCTGTACCATAGGCTCAATCATCTGAGCTCTCAATGTTGCTCAGAATAAATTACATGTTAAACTTTATGAATACTTTACTCCAACAGTAATCTGTCAACATCACATGGGTGTTCATTTTTTGATGGGCTACTCATTTTTCACTTACATCTATTGTATTCGGTGAAGGCGGTTCTGTACGTTGATTCTTTGAACTTGGTTGAGAATGCTTTATGATTTAAGATTTATTTTTATAAATAGCCCATGTATGCAAAAGAAGAATATACATTCTCTAATTATTTAGTGAGAAATACACATTAGATCAAGTTTGTTAATTGCACAGTTATACTGGCACAAATTTAAAATTACATATTTTTTTTCTGTTTGATTGCAAAATTGCTAACAGATGAGTTGTAAAATCTTTTAAGATCAAGGATGGCACAGTTGGTTCCTGTAATCTTACCAATTTTTGCTGTACACATTTTCAGGCTATTTTTTAGGTGCATACACACAAATTTCCTGCATATTTCTGTCATTTTATGTAACAAATATAGCTTTTCAAATATAACAAATACAGCTTTTCAATGGAAATATTTCATCTCTTTCCAGTTATTATTTGCTTGCATTATAATTTCCTATTCTTTTTGTTTCCCAAATCTCATAGAACTGACCTGCATTTAGAAATTCTCAGAATTTGTGGCCACTCTCTCTCTTCCCATCACCATACAGGTCCTGGGGGAGACCAACTGTCTTGATGTTTTTGGTGTTGGTAGGAAAATCTCAACCCCATCCACATTTCTATACTTGAGCATCCCTCTTTCTTTTTAGATTCCAGTTGAAACTCCTGTTTGTTGGTGCCAAAGACCTGCCCCATGTGCTCTTTCTGTCAGGAGTGCAAGCCCCTTGTTCTGAATCAAGACGAGTGACCACAGAGTGGCAGTGGTTTCAGGGGCCGGTGGCATCTAACTTCCCACTCATGGATGCTTCACTTTGCTTCTGCTAGTGCTTTTGTGATTCTCTGATAAAAGCAAATAATTTTCTAAATTTAGGTAAACTAGTTCTACATTTATCTTATATTCATATTTCTTATTTATTTCACGCTCAGTATCTGTGGTCTGTGTCTTTAATAAGCTCTAAAAATAAATTTTATATAGATTTTAATAGATTACATTATCAAATCCGGCCTAAATAACTCCAGCCGCACACCCATGGCCCCCACCACATGCTGGGCTATCTTCTCTCTGTGCTCTAACTACACTTGAAAATTGTCCTGCTTCCTTCTACCCTAGTGTGTTTGTGGGCACACCATACCCTTTGTCTCAGGAGGCTTTTCCTTTTACTCCATCCACCCCTTTTACACATTTCTCCAACTTCCGTGTGGTCAATCTTTTCGCAGAACAAACTCTCTGACCTCCCTTTCTTTAACAAAGCCCTACTAGAATTTGTCAGCAGAACCGCAAAGACTTCAGAAGAATTGTTATTTTATATTTACGTGGGTTTGGGAGAGTGTGTGTCTCTTTGTACACATGTTTGTGTTGAGTAAGTGTGCTGTAAATAAAGCCACCCTGTGTTAGAGCAAACTTTGTATCTCCAATACTCACCAAAGTGCCTAATACAGAGTGAACTGTAAATGTATATGTGTATGTGTGTTTCATACATGAAATAATGAGAGAATAATCTACTTAAGAGGCAAAGTGAAGGAAAGAGCCTTGATAATTTATTTTTTTCCATTTCAATGCAGCATTTTCTAAGATTTTGATATGTTTATTTATAAGAAGGCTATATGTTAGCATGTCTAGAAATTCACTGCCACATGAATGTATTTTAGGACAGTCTTCAAATCATTTTATTAAGAATGGATTTGGCTTTACAGTATCAATGTTATAGAACTGATTACAAAATGAAGAAAACTCTTATTTTCAAAGGACTACAGTTTCTCAGAAATAGCATGTTTTGAAGGCTAATTAATTTAGTGCCTGCCATACTCATAGGATTTAAAATACTCCCCAAATAAATGTGTTACTAATTTTACCTCAGGAAAAAAATGTTTTAACATCAATATGTGTAGCACAAAATGTAAAATTCAAGTCCACCTTCTGATTTTGTATTTTTGAGAGAATGAGTACATTTGATTTCAGATGTGAGCCAGAGAAAATAGACAAAATATTCCATATGTCTTAATGGAGAAGCCAACAGTTTTTAACAAATGTTCAAAAAATTTATTTCCTCATCACATAAGTACATTTTCTAAGGACCCTCTCAATGTGATGGTTTTGTTGTTGATGTTGTTTGGTTGTTGCTATTATCATAAATTACACTGATGATAGTTCAAAGACAAATACACCATTTCTTCCTTCAAAGAGCTTACTGCATACACTTTAGATGAAAGACAGTATACATTCCAGACTAAAACATGACATTAAAGGACAGAGTAAATGTGAAAATAAGGGCGAAATCATAGTTAACAGTTAATTATCATTTCAATATAGCAGACATTTCCTTCATATTAGTTATCGCACAGTGAAAATTTCCGAGAAAAATTTACAAAGACGGATTTAATTTGCACAAATGATTACATTAGCACAGTTAAGGGACATTAACAATGAGTCTGTATGTTCAACATGAAAGCAATCCTGCAGAGTTTTAATTGAAGGGATTTATGCATATTTAGTAAGCTTAATGTTGCGTCTTTTTGAATCACTCTGCTGTGTGATGTGGGTGGGGTGTGATTAGGTTGTAATAAGGCCAATTCACAATGGTGCATCCACAATGAGAGTCCAGAGGCCTGACCAGTTCAAATGGTACCCTGCTGAAGAAAAATGTGATAGCAGCAGAAAAGACTATCTGCACTTGAATCCTCAGATGTGGGAGCTATTTCTGAAATGAGCCTGTCTTGTTTGGGTGTAAATCTATTTTCTTAGAAAGAATGTAATGGGATATTGCAATGAGATTTTCCCCTTTTCAGAATAGTGTGAAAAGAAAAGGATATTATGACACCATTTATTTAAAACATTTTAAACCATGGTTTTGCTGGCTTAGATATCTATGAACAGCATTTAAAATTCCAACAACTTTTTCTCAATAATTCAAATATGGAAATTTAATGTAATGAAAATTGATATACAATGATGTTCATTCTAGCAATATTTATAGTAGCAATATATTCAAAATAGATATTAATTTGTGGATTAAGAGCTAACTAAACTATGATATATTAAAATAGTTAAATATTATACACTCTCTAATTGAGATATGTAACATTATTCAAATGCCCAGGAGAATTTAAGAGAAAAGCCAATATTTAAATTGAATTTGGAATACAAAATGAAATAAAACAAACAAATTATTAAAATAAATGTAATATACCAAAACATGTATTTTATTTATCAAGGTAAAATTTGTGATACATGATTGACTTTCTTTTTAGTTTGTATATATGTTTTCTAATGATTTATAAATGACTTATGATTTATGAATGATTTATGAATCCTTATACAGATATATTTATAAATACTAAAATGGAAAAATATAAGCATGCATGTTCTTTTTANAATACAAAATGAAATAAAACAAACAAATTATTAAAATAAATGTAATATACCAAAACATGTATTTTATTTATCAAGGTAAAATTTGTGATACATGATTGACTTTCTTTTTAGTTTGTATATATGTTTTCTAATGATTTATAAATGACTTATGATTTATGAATGATTTATGAATCCTTATACAGATATATTTATAAATACTAAAATGGAAAATATAAGCATGCATGTTCTTTTAGAAAGATAATCAAGGGAATAATTGTAAGTTAAAACAATTTTATTATTAACAAAAGTATTTAAGATTACACTGTATCTACATATTAAAATAGATCTAAAATATGTAGATATTTAATGGGATGGATGTTAGTACCTGCCAATGGAAACCTACTAATTTAGTTAAAACTGCTAGACCAACTACATTTTATCTGGAAAGTGGTTTCTTCTGCCCAAAACTCATTTAATGCTTTGAGATACCAATTCTGCAAATTACATTTACTCACTTTCCGAAACCTCTCCAAAATTAAATGACATAAATAACATATGTCATATCATGTTTTATGACAGTTATTCAAGGAACAAGGAAAGTAAACCTAATGTAATAGGAACATCTTTCCGTTCACCTTATTATAGCACTTTGATTAAGTATACCATTAGAATATGAAAAAAAGGATGCTGAAGAAATCATCATCATTTTTAGTCTTATTAACAAACACATAAAAGCAATGATTAAATACCAAACCATGTGGTAATGCTTTTTTTCATTGTATTATATCTCCTTATCCCTCAGCGTACATTAAAAGGAAAAAAAAAAAATGTAATTATCTTCTCCCTTGGTGGCATACATAGCTTTATTTTTTAGCTGCACCATTTACTGAATTTGAGGAGTGCTCTTTATTTTTTCCTCCCCAAAATACTATAATATTGAAAGGGTTTATTAACTCCCATTTTATAATTTGGGAAATACATAAGTGCCTGAATGGTGCATTTGTGTGTGTGTGTGTGTGTGTGTGTGTGTGTGTGATGACTTCTTAATGAAACCATTATTTTTGCAAAAAGTTTACTTTGAATTAGTATTGTGAAACAGAGACTAGACAGTTTGCATTACTACCAAAGTCTCAAGAATTAGGAGCTGAGGGTTAGATGACATGATTTTGGATTTCTTATGGAAAAGCAGTTAAGTATATCTGACTGACCTCATTAATATCCTTGGTGATTAACCATTTATTAACTTTGTAGTCCTAAGCAAGTAAATGTAAGCTCTCTGCATCTCAATTCCTTCTTCTGTATTTTGAGGAAATATAAGTTACAAATCCAAAGAACAAATGCAAGGTACACACACACACACACACACACACACACACACACACATATCTCTACACTATATATGTATATATGACTGGGTGGGAAGATATGACCGAGAAATACATCACTCCACTCCCCCCACATACATGCACATTATATATGAGTGTGTGTATATAAATATAAACATATATATATTCAGATCCATGCGGTATACAAAGATGATTTATAATTCATTCAATCAGAATTTTTTGTATGAGCTAAGAGGAGGACTTACGTTTATTTCTAACTTTATGTTTTTCATATCTTGTATAAGGAAGGTAGAATTTCTTAATTCAAACCATAATAAAAGTGAGGCAAAAGAGATCAAATCATAATGGATTCTTCAACAATTCAAGTTTCCAAAACGTGAAAGCCACAGCATAAATACCACACATATGATAATATAGTTTTGAAATCTGCCTAAAAAATTTGGGTTTATAGTTCTCTACAGAATATAATAGATCTAGATAATCTTATCAATAATGGTAAGGTGTTATTTCTAACTTTTTCCAAACTACTCCCCGTCATTTTAGGTAGTTCTGGATTTTCTGTAATTATCATTACCTCTTGTAAATATTTCAACAGATTTTTTTTTCAGCTGCCAAACATTGTAATACTTTGTTGTATAAAATTGTAAAGTTTACTCTTTCCCAGTTTCTTGCATGTGAATATTTTACTGAACTTTTGGAACTCTAGTGAGATAACCCTAATATTTTTATGAAATTTCCCTCAGGACTATTTTAAAATAGTTTTTGCTTAGCTGAAAAAAAATTTGATTTCAAATAACAGAAAGTCACTTGCACTGGATTATGCAAATGGGTTTTACCACAAGCAAATAGGACTATTTTAAGGCCTTTATGGTGGTGGCACCTGTTAGTTAGACATCGTTGTCCCCACTGCTCTACACATCTTAGCATCCTGTCTCTCCAGCTTCTCCTGCTGCTGCCTTTCACTGCCTCTCGGTATATATTGGATAAGATAGCCACAAAAAATTTCCATGTGTAGAAATCCTCAGCTGCAAAACTTTTACAATTTAATTATCTGTGAAAAATGTTTCCAATTTTCTGGTGGGAAGAATCTAAACATCAAATGTAAACCCAAGTCATGAATGTGAAGAGCACATGGTACCCAAAAAAAAATGTTTGAGGACCCACCAGATGCCCCCACGTTTGGTGAGTGGACAGTTACCAAAGAAAGGAGGTTGTTTTACATGGCACAGTCACTCCAAATATGTCTATTATATTAACCTTAACTATTTGTCCAAGAGTTTTAATAAAAAATAGCATGTATACATAATACAGTCATTGCCTTTATTTTCTTTATGAAGAAAGGCAGTAGAGACATTTAGGATGAAAAACCAGCTCCAACATTTCCTATTAAAATTACATTTTATTTAAAGTTTTATTGTCTTTTCTATGGTTTTCAATTCTACAATTTCTCTTTCACAATACTTATTTTGACTCACCGATGTATAGTAAGAATACCAAATTAACTGCATTGGAAAACAGAAAGAGAAGATAGGATCAAAGAATTCAGGGAATACTTAAACATTTTTTGCCACATTTTTCTTAACACTGAACTATCATGTGGGGTTAACACTATTAATATGACATCTTGTTTTATAATTTCAGGAGCTGATTCAACTTTTACTTAGACACTCACTCATTTTGGGGAAAAGGTACTAAGCATCTTAAAATACTGTTTTAAAAAAGTTGATATTAACAAAGATTCAAAAAACAAATTCAGTTAAAAAAATTATCATGGGAAAATGTCATACAGATGGTATAGGATGTTAATGCAAGTCAAATTCAGAGAAAAGAAAATTCACATAAGGCAATGTTGCTCAGAAAGGGAGAAAAAAATGACATTTCAGCTGAGAATTTAGATATATAAGCATTATGTGGTGTGTAGTTGAGGAAAGGATATCTGAAGATACACAAAATATAGCACAAGGTCTATTGTTTTATAGCACAAAGATCCCCTTGACTTGAACAGGGGTGCTTTTTTACAACTGAGGGAAAATAAAGTTTTGGAAATGTTGGTGAGCATTAGAGTATACATAGATACATGGTAATCAATGTCAAAGATGTGGGAGATTATCCTGCAGCAAATAGAAAGTTGCTGAAGATTTATAAGCAGGGTAATGGAACATTGAGAGGAGAGATATGGTAAAATTCATCTTTATTCCTTGGCCAGTTTGGTTGAATCAGAGAAGAAGAAATGAGAGGAAAACGACTGTTTATTGAAGAAAAATTAGTTTATTTATTTAACAAAATGTAACTATTGTAAAAAGTGGTAAGGTTTTCGGGAAAAGATGATACAATTTGGAGCATTATTGGATAATGTCAAATGAAAAGACCAGGGTCTCTCATGCAAACCATATGAGATTCAAACTGTTCAAAGTATCCCAGTGGTACGAACAGCAAAGGAAAGTGAAGTTTTTTGTTTTTTTTTAATTGTTATCAAGCTTGTATTCTGATGGAAAGAATAAAGAGATTTGATAGACTAGGTGGGAAGATATGACTGAGCTGGAGGGGAAAAAATCTATATTCACTTTCTTCTTAGCCCATTCGTAGCTATGAGAAGGTATCACATTGTTACCAGCTACATACAAAGTCAAAATAGATCAAGGAGAAGGAGAAGAGAGAGGAAGAGATTCCAAGAGAAAGGGAGACTTTCTTAGGCCATTGAACCACTGTATGTATTGCACGAGACTAGAAAAAATAGAAAACACCAGAGAAGGAAGTGGCTGAAGAGCAGAAAAACTTGACCATAACAAAACAGAGATTACAATCTGATTGGCGAGAGATTATCAGAATCTGCCTTGTATCAGTGGTTCCTATCTGTATATGGGTAACGAAATCTGAACTTTCTAAACACACCCCTTACAATTGCTAGTGGGTCTATGCCTCCTCCTAACTAAGGAATGGAGCTGGGAGTCTTTCCACTTAGGTTGTATAGAGTGAATGACTAATATAATAATATTAAATA
This sequence comes from Rhinopithecus bieti, assembly GCF_001698545.2. Taxonomy (NCBI): domain Eukaryota; kingdom Metazoa; phylum Chordata; class Mammalia; order Primates; family Cercopithecidae; genus Rhinopithecus; species Rhinopithecus bieti. The sequence continues at coordinate 3,386,670 of NW_016807151.1, read as the reverse complement.
CACATTGAGTAGTTAGTGTAAGGCAGGCCCTGGCCTCATGCTAACTCTTTCATCCTGCGATAGATACTGCTGTGTTTATCATTCATGATTGTTCCAGACACCTCTAGACAATGATGACGTAACACTGAATAAAACAACAACAACTGTAGCTGTCAAGTAGCTGGAAGTCTTGTGTTTAGTCTTGTGTTTAGAACAGGTAATAAATTTTTGTTATATCAAATGTCAATATATCAAATGGAAAGAAATAAAGCAGAGATTTTAGGAAAGATGGGAATGTAATGTGATTGAGTTGATATTTTAAACAGCGTTTGCCCATTGAGACTCTAACAAAAGCACGTTTTCCTGTCAACCCATAATATTTGAAATCATTTACAAGTTTGTGTGAGTGATGTTGTAGAGTACCAGGAAAGGAAATTGTTTAGATTGAATAGTGAGGGAAAAGGTTTTCAGAAGACAGTGTTTGAACTGAGATTGAAATGATATGAAGAAGCGTGGTAGGTAAAATATGGGAGTAAAAGGTTCTTCCACAATTGATCTAAAACCAGTAATAAAAAGCAATGCTTTAGGACATGAAGGATATTGGGTATCTAGAGGAAATCCAGAGCGCTAGATCTTACTTAGGGAGAATGGACATAGTGTTAGTTAAAATAAGAAAGGTGGGCCAAACCAGCTTATGAAGGATTTTCCTTGATATTATAAGAAGTTCAATTTTGTTTTCAGGATAAGAAGTCCTGAAATTTTTAATATGAAGAGTGACAATCAGTTTTTTAAATCTTGTTGCTGTAGAATAGGGATTCAATGATAGCATTTACAGTAAAGACTGTAGCATTTCAAGACTGTAGAGTTGGAGAACATTAGGATAATTCAGGTTATGTTTGGAGATAAAGCTATTCATTGATTAGACATCAACGAGGGTGCAATTTACTAACATGGGAGAACTTGGAGAGTAACAGTAGATGAATTGTTTGTGTTCACTTTGAGGTGACTATCAAACCTACAAATGAATATATGAAGTAGGCGGCTGGCTAAAGGAGCCTCTAAGGTGACCTTCTTAGAGAAATAAATGTGCAAGTTTGGGGCATATGGATAGAATCAAAGCCTTAATATTAGATCAGATTAACAATCAAAGAGTATAAATGGGAAAAGGAAGTGGGTCAGTGACTGAGCTTTGAAGATAGATAAACTAGTAAAAGGAACCAAGGAGTAGTCAGTGGAAAAGGAAGAAATCCCAGCTATATTTCTCTTAAGTAGAAACTAGCAAGAGAATGAGGAGGTGTTCTAAGAATATCTTCCAACTCTCTATTTATTAAAAAGTATTTTCAGATGTAATATAAACATCACTTTAAATTGGCTTAAAATTAAGGGCTAGTTTATATCTCATTTTCCTGGTCATTCAGATATAGAGAGGCATTAGAATTAATGGATTCAATAACTGAATATCATCAATGATCTAGGTAATTTTCATTTCTCTGTATGTTACCACCGGTATTGGCTCTCTTCTTAGGATAGTAAGAAGGTGGCTTAGTAAGACCATCAGTGTAGCAATTCTTCCCTATGATATATAGATTCAACAATACTCAAAAGGAATAGAAAACATTTTCTTTTCACTGTTTCTGCTTAGGCGATAAGAAACTTTGCCAAAAGTTATTTAACATATTTCATCATGCATTTCATAGGCCAGAGTTCAATAACATAACTATGTTTGAAGTGATCATTGACAAGAGATAAAGTAATACACCAGGCCTTATTTGACTTGGGACTATAGGCAGTCATGCCTTGACACATGCCCTTGTGGTGTGGGAAAGATTCTTAAACACAGAGTTCTCATGGGTGATGAGGATGTGACAGAAGATGTTCAGTGGGCAACCTGCAACATTCAACACAAAACATTTGTCCACAGGATGTTCGAAGTGGAAAAGGAAAATAAATTTGTTAATAGGGGAGGGGTCTGAAGGGTATCTCTTGGAGAATTTTAATTTGTCAGCATGTCATTAGCACTACGCAGGGTAATTTCTTTCTTTTTTTTTTTTTTTTTGAGACAGAGTCTCACTTTTTCACCCAGACTGGAGTGCAGTGGTATGATCTCAGCTCATTGCAACCTCTGCCTCCTGGGTTCAAGCAATTCTCCAGCTTAAGCCTCTTGACAGAGCTGAAATTATAGGCATGTGCCAAGACATGTAGCTAATTTTTGTAATTTTTGTAGACCCGGGATTTTACCATATTGGCCAGGCTGGTCTCAAACTTCTGGCTGCAAACAATGTGCCTGTCTCGGCCTCTCAAAGTGCCGGGATTACAGGCGTGCGTCATCGTTCCTGGCTGTAGATGCATTATATTAACATAATCTAATAGCAATAGACGTTAATATGATTCACCAAACTTTCCCAACTTTGAATTAAATTTTAGTTCATTAGGCAATCTTCTGATTGTCATGTGGCTTTTCATTTCAATGTACTTATAGGAAGAGAATATTCTTTCTAAAATAGAAATAATATTATGTCTTATAATACCTTCTGCCTTATATTTACAGGTACATTTGTGAATTTAGTTAATATGTATTAATTTTTATTTTATTGATGATATTTGTGTATCTTGGCAAATCATGTGTGATAACCTTCTTGGGACTAGATCTTAGAAAGGTATTAAGCCATCCATTGCTTCCATAAGACACTGCTAGCAATCCAACAGGTCTTCTCCAGGGAGCACTACTGTCTGACTATGCTTTTCTTTCAATGCTCTTGTTCACATATAATTTAGAGCTTTTGTGTAGTAAAGTCTTTCTGATATTTCGATACATTAGTAAACCTCAGTACCCTTGGGAAATTCGTTCACATGAATTCAACTTTGTAATTAATCGTGTTAACACACATGTATTTGTATCATTTCTAAATACTTGTTCTAAAAAGTTTTCCTATATGAACCTATATTTTCGGTTTAACCACAACACCACAGATAAATTTTTAACTATTAAATCACTAATAAGAAATAAGTGCTAAAAGACAGATGATAGTGGTCAGTGTTAGAACCCTTTTATGTTAAAGAAAAAGCACATCAGATGTATAAATAAGACTGAATCATCTCATTTGGTTACACTTTTAGGTTTTGATGCACATGAGAAGAAATATGTAAGTGCTTATAGCCTTTTATTTCTTCCTTGCTTGCATCACTGTTTTAGGGGCAATTCAGCAAATTACTTTTCAGATCAGTAAATTCTTATGCATTCTGTTCACAGAATACACAACTTTTGTCTTGATAAGAAATGCACATCAAACACAAAGAAATACTGGTATCACAACTACATAGAGAAACTATACCTAACTGTATACAGATAAATGGATAAAACTCAACACCATTTTCCCACCATAAATCATGTGCATGAGAATTATTTAGTTTTTATTGTTGAACTGCCAAATTTCTAATAATTGTCTAATTTTCTTCTCTTTCTCTTTCTCACACACACACACACACGCACAAACACACACATACACATTATATATCTGGGGATTGCATGCAGCTAAACTTAATGCTTTTCAACCATATGCATGGTAGTTGAGAATGGCATCAGTTAAAACTGTGATTGACATGTCTAGGGAAATTCATCCTGTGAGTCATTCATTAAAAAGACATGTTGTGATCTTCCATATAAACTTTCCTAAGTCCTTTCAGGCTTTAATGAGCCTCAATGACTAAGTGAGTCTGGGATTCTATAAATCAAGAGTTTTGTTTTCCTAGTAAAAAGCTGGCCTTTGGCCAGGCACGGTGGCTCACTCCTGTAATCTCAGCATTTTGGGAGGCCGAGGTGGGTGGATTATTTGAGGTCAGGAGTTTGAAACCAGCCTGACCAACATGGGGAAACCCCGTCTCTGTTAACAATACAAAAATTGGCTGGGTGTGGTGATGCATGCCTGTAATCCCAGCTACTTGGGAGGCTGAGGCAGGAGAATTGCTTGAACCTGGGAGGCAGAGATTGTAGTAAGCCGAGATTGTGCCATTGCACTCCAGCCTGGCCAACGAGATAGAAACTCTATCTCAGAAAAATAAATAAATAAAATAAAAATGAAAAAAAAAGGTCTTCCTTTATGTGGGCATTAAGGGAATGTAACCTATATGATAGTCTCTAAAATATAAAATGAGTTCAATTGTATTAGCTCAGGCTGCTATAACAAAACACCTCAGGATGGGTGATTTTCACAATAGAAATTTACTTTCTTCCAGTCCTGGAGGCTAGAGGTCCAAGATCAAAGATTGGTTTCCAGTGATGTCTCTCTTCCTGGCTTGGAGACAGCCACCTGTTTTGTGTGTCTTCTCGTTGGCTCTCCTCTGTGCACCTGCAGAGAGGGATCTCAGGTATCTCTTTCTTTCTCTGTGAGAACACCAGTTTTATGGTATTAGGGCCCCACCTTTATAACCTAACTACCTTCTTAAAGTCTCTATCTACAGATAAATTCACAGTGGATTTGGGCTTCAACATATAAATTTTAAGGGGACACAAATTTGATATTTCGGAGTGGATAATTGAGTAGATAAAACATGTGCTCCCCTGAATGTATGTTTTCTTTTCTATAAAACAATGTTTTGCTCTGAACCTTACCTGCAACATCTCTGTATCAAAGCCCTTTACTCTGTCACCTGAAATCATCCCTTCTCTGTAATTTAATATCATCTGCTTTACTGTTTCACCAGAGGGAAAAAAAAGACTACAATAGCATGATGTGTCATCAAATGGCAGTTTTTATAATCGTGCTCTAAAGGAATTCCCCTGGTGAAATGCCCTGTGAATCTAATCCTGGGCTCAGAAATCATGGTCCAGAATTAATGAAAGATTTTCTTAAATCACTTCAATCAAGGTTACAAGGTAGGAGTTCTTTTTAAGATTTTTTTTTTTTCTTGAACATTACATACTGGGTTTGAGTGTTAGAGACCAAGGTTCTGGTCTTTAGACTTTCCTGCTAGCTTGTTTCAATAGAAATGGAATTCCAGGCATCCCAGCCCTGCAATATTATAGAGAATATTCCATAAAACACTATATGCATAACTATTTTAAAAACACCGAGATGACATATAAATAATACTGTTAAAATGAGCACTGAAGTATGTATTGGTGTGGAACATGAAACGTCTTTGGAAGCCATTCTAGCTGCTAGAAAGCTACACCTTAAAAAGAAGCTTATTTTCTTATTAAGAAATATGTTAAGTTACCTATGGTTACGTGAATAGAAAACACCCATTGAACAATATTCTGATGAATGTACAAAATTAAAATATTGAAAAAATATATAGTCTTTGTAATAGTGTATTAAAAACATGTATTAATACTAAAAAGGTGCTAAAAGGTATTTGACAGAATTTAATATTTATTCCTGACAAAAGTTGAACATTTCTGTTTTCACATTAAAGTCAATATGCCATTTTAAGTTGATGCAGATGGGGAGAAAAGTAAAATAAAAGAGAAAATAATGTTTTAAGGATGGATACTAAAACTATTCTGGTGGGATTAAGAGAAAGATACTATTTACAGATAGGCTTATCTAATTTAAAACTCAACTGAAAAGAACCAGGGTTGGTTAGGATTGTTGAATAATAAATTAGTGTTCATACAATTATAGCTAATCAGAATAGTAAATACATAAATTTAATTCATAATTTCAGACTTGAAAAAATAGGGAAAGAAATTTTGCCAAGATATGCACAAGGCACACAGTGAGAAAAATATAAAATCTTCCTAAATATCAACCAAGAAAACTTGAATATAGTATACTAAATTCTGAGATGTCATTAAAAATGTTATCCAAATGCCGAGATTTAGTCTGTAAATTCCAAGCAATTTTAATTGAAAGTGACAATAAAAAATTATTGCTATGTTTTATTAGAAAGAATACACAAAGATTGTCAAGAGGAAACTAGAAAATTTAGAATAATAAAAATTTAAAACTGTATTATAAATTTAAAAAACAATATTTTAATGGCTAGCCAGTTATATGGCTAGCCAGTTTTCCCAGCACCATTTATTAAACAGGGAATCCTTTCCCCATTGCTTGTTTTTGTCAGGTTTGTCAAAGATCAGATGGTTGTAGACTTGTGGTGTTATTTCTGAAGTCTCTGTTCCATCGGTCTATATATTTGTGGTGATTTCTCAAGGATCTAGAATCAGAAATACCATTTGACCCAGCAATCCCAATACTGGGTATATGCCCAAAGGATTATAATTCATTCTACTATAAGGACACATGCACACGTATGTTTATTGTAGCACTATTTACAATAATAAAGACTTGGAACCAACCCAAATGCCCATTAATGATAGATTAGATAAAGAAAATGTGGCACATGTACACTATGGAATACTATGCAGCTATAAAAAAGAATGACTTCATGTCCTTTGCAGGGACATGGATGAGCTGGAAACCATCATTCTCAGCAAACTAACACAGGAACAGAAAACCAAACACCACATTTTCTTACTCATAAGTGAGAGTTGAACAATGAGGACAGATGGACACAGGGAGGGGAACATCACACACAGGGTCTGTTGGTGGGTTGGGGGCAAGGGGAGGGAGAGCATTAGGACAAATACCTAATGCATGTGGGGCTTAAAACCTAGATGACAGGTTGATAGGTCTAGCAAATCACCATGGCACATGTATAGCTATGTAACAAACCTGCACATTCTGCACATGTATCCCAGAACTTAAAGTAAAATTATCTCTATCTATCTATCTATCTATCTATCTATCTATCTATCTATCTAATTACATAGTAACTTAAAACACTAATTTAAAAGGAAATTGAAAGAAGTGTACAAGGGGTGGAAGAAAACTGCACTATCTTGCAAATATAAAATTATTCTAATTTTAAAACATACTTAAAATTTACTTACCTTTAAAAAAGTAACTCTTCAAAATACAGAAATAGAACTACTCTTGTAAAAAAAAATTGATAAGAAACCATTTCTAGAAACAGAATTATCACATAACAAATGTGACCTAAACAAATGGAAAAACAGTGGAGTATCTGACAATTGTATTAAGCAGTTAATTATTTGAGAGCAGTTGAAGAGAAATTCTCACCTAACATAATAATTAAAAAATATTAGTATAGATTTGAGAGTATCAACAGCATAATCAAGTGAATAATTTCATGAGGTTTTGAAATGTAGAAGGATTTCTAAGTAGAAAATCATGAATGGAGATTGTAAAGAAAATGTGATCATTCTCAAAAACAATTTGTTATTTTGATGATTTAAAAGTGTTTCTTCTCCCTTATCCAGTAATTTTAAGTTTGACATTGATCCTAAGGTTAAAATATCTATCATATTATTATTTCATATTGATGAAAGAGGTCAGCCTGGGCAACGAAGCAAGACCCCATCTCTACAAAAAAATTAAAATTAGCTGGGCATGGTAGTGTGTGCCCATAGTCCAGCTACTTTGGAGGCCGAGACAGAAAGATTGCTTGAGCCCTGTAGCTTAAGTCTGCAATGAGCTATGATCACGCCACCGCACTCCAGCCTGGGCAGCAGAGTGAAATCCTTTCTCTAAATAAACAAATAAATAAATAAATAATTTTTTTAAAAAATTGATGAAATGACTAAATATTTCAAAATAATGGAATAGATAAGCCATGAATCAGTGTACAATTTTGCAGCCATCAAATTAATAGTCTAAAAATGGATTTTATAAGAAAGTAAATACTCCTCATTTGTATATGCAGACAGATAATACATATACTATATAACTTCAGTAAACATATTTCAATTGGTAAATTATAGAGCATAAAGAATATAATATCCCATTAAATAAAACACATGTATTATGTTGTGTAATTCATATACATAGAAATTTATATACATCATCCCTATAAATAATGTTTGAATGAATCAAGCTGGATATTGGGTTTATGAGCACAACATTATGAATAATGTTCATTTTCTATTTTTTTTCAAATTTTCAAAATCATTGTTATTTTAAAAGAAAAGGCACACAAAATGGGTTATTTCTTTACTTTAGAAAGATAGTAGAAAGCCCCAATCTAAGTCTCTTTTCTCTTACTTACTCCTTTATTGGTCCCCATGACCACTTTGGCTGGATGAGAAGTTTCCCTGTCCACACCCCCGCCAGCCCCCACACACTCTCACAAGCTGCCAAGGCAGTGAGGCTTATTTTTTTGCTCAATGCTATCTACCCCGCACTTAGCACCGCATATGGCTTGCAATACGGTGCCATATGAGAATTTGAAGAATAAATGAATAAAGACAAAATGACTTTTCCCTTGCCAATTAAACAGAACCATCATAAGACATGTTCAGAGGTGGTGCAAACTCTGAGAAGAAAACAAAGCACGGCTGCAAGCGGTTGTGTGTGCTTGTCATCCCAACCACTCTGGATGCTGAAGCAGGAAGATAGCTTGAGCCTAGGAATTCAAGACCAACCCAGGCAACATAGCAAAACTGCATGTCAAGAAAAATAAAAATGAAAATAAATTAACAAGAAAACAAAGCATGGAGTAAGTCAAAAGAGAATAATAATATTTAGTGTTTGGTGTGAATTCAAATCTCGATCCGACTTTAATTGAAAATCTGTTGTGAAATATCTGTTTGTTCATCATGACAATAAAGAAAAGAATGTTAGAAATGGCAGGAAACAAGAAATGGGAGGCAATGGTTTATTCAGGAAAAAAATGGTAAGCTTAACTCTGGTCTTGAATGCAATTTTACGAATGTATTATGAACATGCAGGAAAGAAAATAAAGCAATCACTGGGATCATACAAGCGTTCTCTAATAATTTAGTTGCTTTCTTTCATGTTGTGTGACAACTGCATTGAAAGAACACTGTCATCATTTGGTAGCATGCATTGTCAGCTGATACCATGAATGCTGCTATCCCAGTCCCACTTGTAGCCCAAGGAAGAGCTAAACTAATTGAACTTTAAAATCCTTCTACAGGAGCATACAGACAACTCTTTTTATTTTATTTTCTTATTTTTTGGAGTTGGCATGTAAAATAAAATCTATTTGCTATATTTTATGTGCATTTCTTTTTTTTCCCCCCTCTTTAATATATTGCACCTAACATTCTCGTTCACCATGGTGGTAATCACTGAACTGAAAGACATGAATTAAACAAAGGCCTACCTTAATGCCCCATGATCCATTCAGTGAAGAAGCCATGGAGGCATGTAGTTGAAATGCCCATGGGTTAGTCCATTTTCATTACTCTAAGGAATACCCAAGGCTGGATAATTTATTTTCAAAAAAGAACTTTACTTGGCTCATAGCTCTGTAGCCTATATGAGAAGCCTGGACACCACCATCTGCATCCAGTAAGGGCCCCAGACTGCCTCAGTTCATGGTGGAAGAGGAAGAGGAGCTGAAGGAGAGAGCTGCCAGACTCTTTTCAACAATCAGTTATTGTGAGAACTAATAGAGCAAGAACTGACCCATTACCACGGTAACTACTGCACTAATTCATTCATGAGGGATCCTCCCCCCATGACCCAAACACCTCACACCAAGTACCACCTCCAACATTGGGGATCAGATTGCAACATGAGATGTGGAGGGGACAAATACCCAAACTATGTCACCATGCAGGTCATTATGTTAATGGAGAGTTAAAGTGAAATGGGAGGAGAAGAAAAACATGTCTTCATTTCTTTCCTCTTACCTTTTTTCTTCCTTTCTATTTATCCTTCTTTTTTCCTGTTCTTCTGTTTATCATTTTTTACTAATATTCGCTGAAAATTTACTGTGTGTCAGGAACTCTGCCAGATTTTAAGAAAAGGGTGACAATCAGTGTGGGGACAGAGTAAGCCAAATGGCACTACTACAGTCAGGGAAAGTGATGCTTCCATTTTGCCTTGTAGGAAAAAATGAATCTCAAAAGATTGCAAATGGCTTCCACTGGAGGCATTATAGGTCCAGATGATCCTGGTCAAAAAGGTTTAAAGCCTGATGGGAAAGATTTGAGGAAAGATTTGTGAGAACCTCTTGGACTTTGTGGGACTGGAAATCATTACATTAAAAGTTTAAGATGTGTTTTCTGTATACTTAAATCTTTCATTTAGGTATTATGATGCAATTTCTAACATAAGTAAACCAGGGTTTGAATGAATTGAGATCACATAGGTAGAAAATGGCAGAGGCATGGTCCTAGTCCCAAATCTCCAATTTCTCCAGTTGGGGAGCAACTTCTTACTAGATCTTGGAATAAAGGATAGCGAACTATGAGCTAGATGATGTATCAAGTTAACTAATAGTAATATCATCTAGCTCATAGTTAACATGATTCCAAGTTTGACAGGAACTAAAGAATGTAAAAAATAAGGAATGCCCAATTGAAGCACAGGCTTTTTTCAGTTCTATGCAAGAAATACATGCAGAGTTTTCTATTTCTGCTTAAAGTGTTATTGTTTAGCTACACGACTGTGACTTTAAAACACTTTATAATTTTATTGAATTTCATGCAAGTTATAGATGAGCAATTGCTAAGGAAAAAAAATTAAAACATAGGTAAATCCTAAGTAGTTTTAACAAAATATCATATCTACCTGAAAGGAAATAAAACTCATTGCATAGATCAGTGCATCTATGGTATTGGGTTTCGTTCTGGACCTCCTAGTCTGAGAGACATTAACCATGGTTTCCTATGTAGAAGATAAAGAATGGTGCATAACCTGAAAACTATCTCATGAGAAATAGTGAAAAGACTGAGTCTGTTTACAAGAGAAAAATAAAATCTTAAATAATGAAAATGATTAACAAAATACCCAGCTAGTGATTTTTAATCAGAAATTAGAATTTTATAATACCCCTAAAGGTAAGTATCAGGCACAGAGGGACTAAGTGATTTGTACAAATGGCACAAAAGAAAGGTTAAGGGATTTTCTGTCCTTACAAAAGGTTATCAGAATGTCTATCATTGTATTTTTCAGTTCATTTCTCTTCCTGACACACTGTTCTGTTCCTTATGTTATATCCTCCTTCTCTCCTTGACTTTATATACTTGCTGTCATGTGAAATATAATAATTTTATCTGTATCTCTAGAAAATAGATTTAGATTGAGTCAGGGAATAAGTAAAATTAATGATTTACTTGCTATCAATTACAGATTTTCAATTATACCATTGGCTCCTTTAAAATACTATGGATTCCTTTTTAGCCGAAAGGTGTAATAAAACCTGGATAGCCACTAAAAATTATCCTACTGGATACAGTACTGTGAATAGATAATGTTGAAGATCACTTAAAATTCCCATACCCTGTTTTATCATTGAGTTATTATCAGGAAGAAGATTTAATTGAGAAGATTCACTAAAGCCAAGGAAAGCAAAAAACAAAAACAAACAAAAAGATGTTTCATCGTATACAACACAGTTTTATGCAATAAATTGACTTCCATTAATAGTGCTTTGGTAATTCTTCATATTTCTGTCTGTGAGTGCCTTCTTACTGAAACAAGGACAAAATTCAAGTCACATGTAATTTTATTTCTTTCAATCCACTTTCAGAAAAGTAATTCCTCCTTTTTCCTAGCTGTCTAAATCTAACTGTCTTTGAAAACCAGTGAAATACCATCATCTCTGTGCTGTTTATCTTCCAAAATTCAAATTTGGGGTTAAAAATTTCCTCTTCTTTCATGTATTTTATAGCTACATTATAGAACTTCACAAAATAAATTTTATTATAATTATTTGTACCCATGACTTTGTCCACTAATCTCTGTCATATTGTGTCAAGATCACACTGTATTTCTACTTTGATACAATATCCTAAACTTCATCAGTTCCAACTCAGCTCCTTATCTGTGACTAGTTTTTTAAAATTTAATATTATTTCAATCAAAATGAATATTAAAAGTAAGATTTTGACTCATACCTGTCTAGCTTGATCTTCATCTAATTATCCCAATCAATTTAAGCTTTTTTCTCCTTTTTTTTTTTTTTTTTTTCCTGTTTTACTCTGAAGTTTTTGCAATATATAGGAATAAATATTTTGGAAACAAAAAAATGTGGGTCAACTTCCTAGTTATGCATTTGCACTTACTGTGGGTAAGGATCTTCCAATTTTACTCATTTTTTATTTTGCTATTTGTAACACTTTCACTGTAGCTTTGGGAAAAGGCCTCAGAGATGTACCCTGTATATTGTGTACCTGTTCCACATAAGTCATCCTTGTAAGCGTTCTAAGAACAGGACTTTTTCCCGTACAGCCATTATAATGTGGTGTATACATTTCTACTGTTAAGTGAGGGCCAAAAGCATTATGACAATGTTGGTGCAAATTAGGCCCAAGAGCTCTCATCACACCATGCTTTATCCATCTATTCCCTCTTTCCATGTTATGTGCCCACACCAGAATATCTACAATTCCGAAAGTTTGAAACCAGGACGGTTTCCAAGTAATTGAAATATCTTGGAGAGAAGATATGTATTCTTCATATATACTAGACTACTAGAGATTGTCCATGACGTTAACATAATTACAGAGATTTTTATACTGGTATTTAGACAATCCTCTTCCTCTTCTTAACATTTCTCCTTTTAATTCAGGCTGTGAATATTTTTTACAGCTCTAGTTACAAAGCAGACTGTATTATTGCACTTATTGCACTTTGAAACCAACCATTTAACCCCTGTTCAAAAATAAATAAACATTAATTGGCAGTTTTGTTATCATTCAAAATATTTTCTTCCTAATTAATTCGAGACTGAGATTCTCAGACACAGAGTTCTAACCTCTATGTCAAAAGCCTCAAATATATAAGATAGCAGTAATTCGTTATATACAGCATTATGCTTTCTTTGATAATGCTTATTTGTGTTAATTTTTTGCAGCTTTATATAAAGTTATACAACATCGTATTATTTTTGGCACACTTTTTTCACCCAGTGCAACAAGAATGTTTCTTACATTTGCTTTTCTTCAGAAGTTTCCTTTCAGTGAGATAATTACACACTCCTCTGACTTGTAATGATGAGAAAAACACTCAGGTTGCCAGATGGTATTATTCGTTACAGAGAAAAGAATATAATAGAAATGTTCCATCGCTGCGGGATCCACTATTAGTTGGCCAATGGATCTAAAAATCTACACTAGACAAATGTAAAGTGGAAAGAAGAAATTTCTAGCTCAAATTATTTACTATTTTTTAAATTCGAAAGATGTGAACATAATTTGAATATTCATGTAATTCTGCAATTATATTCTCCTTTATCATTATACCCACGTGACTTATTAAAATGCTTTAAACATGTTAAAATAATTATATGTTTACATTTGCAAATAATGATTTTATTCTAAATTATCCCGATTTTTCTTTTCCAAGTTGGAATTAACTTGTGACTATCTAATATATTTTATCTAATGCTCTGCATCTTGACAGCATTCCACTTACTCTATCTCATTTAATTCTCATGAATCTCCTGGACGCCAGTTGTTACTCTCACACAATGAAACGACACTATGTAGGGGAAAAGAGTCCTGTCAGTCACACAGCTGGTAACTTACAAATGCAGTACATGAAGCTAATTATAAATTCTCGGTGCTTTCTAATGTCATAGACTTTCCCTGGCTTAGAGAATTTGCCATCTCAAGGCATCTTTCAAAAATGCACAATATCCTACAAGAGACATGAAACTTAGCAAGACTATGAAAGATATAATAGCTTTTTTTGTGATTAACACCTCCTTCTGCATTTGCTCTTCTTTTTGATTTTATAGTTGGTAATAAATCAACAATTTACTATATTCAGGTAATTTTTATGTTAATAGAGGACACATCATTTGGAAGCCTTTAACATACAAATGAATAAATGATAACACAGGATTATAAAGCAAACTTAAAATATGTGTGGAGCATGAGCCAGGCACAGTGGCTTACGCCTGTAATCCCAGCACTTTGGGAGGCTGAGGCAGGCGGGTCACTTGAGCTCAGGAGTTTGAAACCGGTCTGAGCAACATGGAAAATCCCCAGCTCTAAAAAAACATTAAAATATATATATCCTGGGCGTTGGTGGCTTGTGCCGGTAGTTCCAGCTACTTGAGAGACTGAGGCAGAAGGACTGAGCCCAGGAAGCTAAGGCTGCAGTAAAACGAGATCATGCTACTGCACTCCAGTCTGGGCAGCAGAGTAAGAACATGTCTCAAAAAAACAAAACAAAACAAAATAGCGTGGAGGAATTTTACAGTACTATTTTGTCTCAACACAATAACAACATAATTCTGTTAAAGAATAAAATTATTTTATCATTTTTCAATTTTTTCTTTTTTTTTTTTTTTTAGACGGAGTCTCACTCTATTGCCAGGCTGCAGTGCAGTGGCTCAATCTTGGCTCACCGCAACCTCTGATTCCCTGGTTCAAATGATTCTCCTGCCTCAGCCTCCCAAGAGGCTGGGATTACAGGCACAGGACACCATGGCCAGCTAACTTTTGTATTTTTAGTACAGACAGGGTTTCACCTTATTGGTCAGGGTGGTCTTGATCTCCTGATGTCGTGATCCATGCGCCTCCGCCTCCCAAAGTGCTGGGATTACAGACATGAGCCACCGCGCCTGGCCCATTTTTCATTTTTAAGTATGAATTACCTCATCAGGTATTTCAGTGGTAGCTAAGTGAGAAATTCATACAGAGACAACTTTTGGGGCAGAGGGATGAGGAAAAAGAGAGTATTTTTAACAACAGAATATTTTCCATGACAGCAAGCATTATAGTAAGTAGACAACGCTTGGGTTAGAAATAGATTATGATAACCTGTAGAGATCTGTTAAAAGCTAAAATGCAAGTACTATGTATTAAAACAATGTTAGACATTTTATGTGTATCATCGAATTTAATTTAATCTTGAAAACAACTCAGTGTTTAATCTTGAAAACAACTCAGTGAATGAGACACTTTTATCCATCACCCCCATCCTACTAATTAAGAGACAGAGGCTTAGAAGAGGCAATTACATTGTTCAGTATTAAAAACTCTTCAAGAAATGTTGCTGAGACATCTGGATACCCACACGTAAAATATAAAGTTGCATTCCTTCCTCATAATATTTAAAAGAAAAAAAAACCCTCAAAATGAATTATGAGCAACAATTGAGAGCTAAAACTACAAAATTCTTAGAATACAATGCAGCAGTAAATCTTCATGACCTTTAGTTAGGCAAAGCCTTCTTGAACATGATACCAAATGAAGTGACCAAATAAAATTTAGGTAAATTGGACTTTATCAAAATCAAAAGTATTTGTGCATCAAAAGACATCATCACTAAAGTGAAAGACAACCCACAGTGTGGGAGAAAATATTTTTAAATCAAATACATGATAAAGGACATGTATCTAGAATATAAAACTAATTTTTACAACTCAGAAATAAGACAAAAAATTGAAACTGTGAAAATATATATTTATTTAAAAAATGCCCAATAAGCATGTGAAACCGTATCATTTGTCATTAAGGAAATGCAAATAAAAATCACAATGTAATACCACTTCATATTCACTACGGTTGTTATAATCAAAAAGGACAGTAACAGGTGTGGATAAGCACGTGGAAAAAAGTGGAATCCTCATACATTGTTTATGAAAATGTAAGAAAACCTTGCTGCTTTGGAAAGTGGTTTAGTGGTTCTTCAATATGTCAACTATAATTACTACAGCATGACCCAGCAATTCTACTCCTAAGCATATATCTGAAAAATAAAACATAAGTGAATACGAACTAGTACACACATGTTCATAATGGCATTATTCATAATACTGAATGAGTGGAAACAACCCAAATGTCCACTAACTGATGAATGGATAAGACGATGTGTTCTATTCATATAATTAGATGTTATTTGGCAATAAAAAAGAAAGAGTGATACATGTCACAACATGGATGAACCTTGAAAACAGAGCAAGTGAAATACACCAGTCAGAAAAGACCACATACTGTGTTATTCTATTTCTATAAATATCCAGCATAAGAAAATGGATAGAAACAGAAAACAAATTAATGGTTGCTCAGTACTGGATGAAAGGGGATGTGGATTAAAAGTATGGATATGAGGCTGGACGCAGTGGCTCATGACTGTAATCCCAGCACTTTGGGAGGCTGAGGCGGCTGGATCACAAAGTCAGGAGATCTAGACCATTCTGGCTGACATAGTGAAACCCCAACTCTACGAAAAATACAAAAATTAGTCGGGCATAGTGGCACATGCCTATAGTCCCAGCTACTTGGGAGGCTGAGACAAGGCAATCACTTGAACCCAGGAGGTAGAGGCTGCAATGAGCCGAGATCACACCACTGCAATCAAGTCTGGGCAAGAGACTCCATCTCAAAAAAAAAAAAAAAAAAGTATGAATATGGGTTGAGGTGATGAAATAGTCTAAAATTGGATTGTAGGAATGGTTTCATGACAGTTGACAGTGAATTTTGTACAAATATTGTACATGTTAATAGGCAAATGATATATGAATTGTATCTTAATAAAGCTACTAAAAACACAAACTGATGTGCTATGAACTCAATAATTTTGACTTCAAATCACCTCCGTAAACGATATGTAGAGATCTTTATTGAAGTTCTGTCAAAAAACTATTTTTATTATCAAAGGGAAAAATTTTCCCCTTTGCGCTTGACTTTCTGAGCCTATTGGAGGAAAACAACAACAACAACAACAAAACTCATGTGTCATGTCCGGTTCTATTAATTGGGAAACTGTTTTGTATTGATTTAAGGAAAGGTTAAGGTGTGCTATTGTACTGATTCTGATTGAAGAATAAAAACCATTGACTCAAGTGATGTGTGTGTTTATGCACAAAAGTGTGTGTGAGAGATGTGTGGGAGAGACCTGTTCAGTATGCAACAAAGTTGCAAGTAGAAAAGAAGCTGGATATAATTTGCAGAAACTTAACACCAGTTGCTATAGCTCTAGTTTCATTTTACAAAATGCATTGACATTTCTTTGAGAGATTTCTCTGAGTCTAGATTCTGCTAAGCGTTTGAAAACCTAAGAATAAGTGGCAGCCTATCTTTTATGTTTTACCTGGAATTATGTTATTTAGCTGGTGATGGCATAAGCAGTTCTCACTTTGACTTCACAATCATTTGAATGGCTGTGCTCACGATCAGTGTGTATCTACATCCTCACCATTTAACTCAAGTATTTCTTCTTTTTCTTGCAATATTTGTCAGAAGATGCTTATTAATTAAATTTGATAGTCAAAAGCCAGGGGTGACTATATTCAATCATAACTTAATCATATATCATAAAATAACTTAAATAATGTAATTGAATTGTTTGTAACTCAAAGGATAAATGCTTGAGGGATGGATACCCCATTCTCCATGATGTAATAACTGTGCATTGCATGCTTGAATCAAAATGTCTCATGTGTCCCATAAATTTATACACCTACTATGTACTGTCAAATTAAAAAAAATGATTTAAAGAGTATTTTTTTAAAAGCCAAGGACCTCAGACAAACAATGCACATCACAATGTTTAAAAATCTCTGGATCATGGAAGACAGGACTCCCTACTGAAACACAAGTTGAAAGATGCACTTTGAGGTCTGTAACATTGTCCTTAACTGCAGTTATATCACTGCCTTTTTACTGATATTGACTTTACGTTAACAAAGAAGAATTAAACTCAGTGACTAGAGAGTCTTGATTCTATACATTCTTCATGTAGGCCTCTGGGCAAGGAGATCCCAAGGTTACTTCTTGTGATGCCTATGCCGTCTCATTTCAGGTGAAGATGAAATACCTGGAGCTTGGACAGCATGGACAATGTTGGAACTCTGTGTGCTTGCAGAGTATAATCCTAAATGAAACCTTTTTCCATACTTGAAATTTGTCTTGCCCAAGTTTCATTCCAAGTTATTTGTCCAATTTCTTCTTTAGCAAAGAAGGTGATATAAAGGAAAGAAAGGAGGGAAAGATGCTGATTTATTTTAGGCACTTAGCTCAATTTACTTTTACTTGTTTGGGAAATTGCTTTTTCAATGCAGAAAAAATGTGTTGCAGTGAAGTAATTCCGTGGGTTTGATGACACTGCAGTGTGTTTCTTCCCTGTATCTGTTATAAGCATAAACGAAATGCAGAAACTGCAGCATTATCATTATTTACTTCCTTTTATTGCTACTCTTTCTTACCTACTAGATTACATGTGTGTTGCTGAAGTTACTGTTTACACTTATTTAACAGTATTGACTGAAATAACCCAGAATATCCTCCGGTGAGGACTGATTTAGCTACAAATCACTGTTCCAGCTCTGAAATCATTAATCAGCCTTAGGCAAGATCCATTATGTGGGATTTCAGCGTAGAAGAAATATTAACAGCTCTCTGGAAGAAACGTTACCATCACATTGGCTGTGACTCCCTGCTGGAGCAGCAAATTACCCTCAAGTAATAATTATAATACATTAGTAAAGGTTTAATTTCCAATAAGTGCTGTCTGTTTAAGAAATGGCAATCTCAGCATGGCTCAGAGAACAATAGATCATGTTATCAGCAAGAATAAACCTACATGGAATTAAATGAATGATAATAAAAAATTCATTACAGTTTGAAAACTGTATAAAAAAGAGAAGCCAATGTAAGTTCCTCGTTACATTTTACAGAAAACTTTGTTTATAGATCATCTCACTGGGTGATATTAGGCATGGCTGTGAATTTTCTTCTTAACTTTGGAAGATAGCACATTGTTAATTTATTCGTTAATATCAATGACAAGTTAGTAATAGTTCTTTTTTTTTTTTTTTTTTTTTTTTTTTTT
>NW_016807151.1:3302403-3363556 GCF_001698545.2 Rhinopithecus bieti | reverse complement strand
CAAAAGCATAGAAAATTAGGGTTTTAGAGGACTGCTTATAAGATAATTCCACTTTAGACAGAAAAAAAATACTTATTTGGAGTTAAGCTTGTAAATGGTTTCAAAAGATAACTAGTTCCTATTAAGTTTTAGAATAGTCAGAATTCTAGGAAGCCTGTAATATACACTTCGAAATTTAAATAGAATCTCTGTTGCATACAAGTTACCATATAAGAGACCACTACTGTGTATGTTGGATTCTGTCTACCCTTTGGCTTAAAGTGAAAAACAATCATACACATATTAATAAGACTTATTTAACCTTTAAGTGCAATGAAGATTTTATTTATAATGCTTTTCAAAAGTTTTACCAGCATTATTCATTTCTTCCCAAATTATTAAATACTAGGCAATGTCCACAAATACTGATGTGATAACAGCAATATTCCGAAATTTTGATGTTTGCTAGTATCTTGTGCTTAAGCAGTCTGTATTGTAAAGGACATTTTTATTCTAACAGCTGAACTAAGTTCTCTTATTGAACAAGTTCTAGCACACTGCATGAACCGGATTACGTAAGTGCCAGTGCTTGAAAATTGTTCTTCAAGTTCAGTGAACTATTGATTTAAGGAATTCAAGGTGATTCCACTACTGGGTAAAGAGATTCATATTTTCTTAACACTGTAGGGTTTGCAGCTTGATTTATGTTTCCATGAATGTATATACTTAGAGATTTTCTTTTCCTTCTGTTTTATTGTTTGATGTATTTCATGTCATACTGTCAGATACAGAAACCAAACTGAAAGATAACTATTATAAGTAAATTCTGCCCCTATTTCATAATGAAATATGCAATAAGGTTGAATTTGTACGAAATTAAACAAAAACAATCTCCTAATTCTATCTAATAAATCCAGTGTGAAACCTAGCATAAGAAATTACCAGATTTCTACAAATTTGAAACAATCATAATGTTTCAGAGCTTATTTATATATAGTAACACTTTTGGAAATATACTTGTATTCCTTTACTTATAGATCTTTGGAAGGGAGGAGTGTTCAGAATCATTTAGATAATTTTAAAAGTTAAAATCAGTTGCTAGCTCTAAAACATTCACAAATTGCTCCTTTTATAGCTGAATATGCAGCATCCTTAAAAATTATTTCAGAAATTCATTGCAAGTGAAGCAATGTGACAGATCCCGATCTTGCAGCCCCTATTCCACCCAGTATGCAATGTAATGATCTCCACTAATTACCTGACAATATACTACTCAGGCGTGGAACTTAGCAAAATGCTTTCACATTACCAGATTTCCTTTCTTAGGTTAGAAAAAAATGAAACATGGTTAAGAATGAAGTTTACTCTCTCATGCCCATATTCAAAAATTAACCTTCAATAGTTAGAAAAAAAAAAAAACTGCTCCTGGGCACTTATCTAATACACAAACACACACACACACACACACACACACCCTGATACCAGGAGCTTAATGATTTTACATAACTAGTTATTGCTATACAAAAATGTGTAATTTCATGGCATTCTTTCTTTTAAAATTAAATTTTGACTATTTTCTATTTAAAAATAATTCAAGGGTTTTAACCATGAGGTAATTAATGAAAATTAGTAGACTTCTCAGATACCTTCTACTTGAATGCATAGCCCAGAAACATATATTTGCACTTGCGTAATGAAATATAAACCTCAAACTTTTAAAAATACATTTAAAAAATCTAATGAAAGTGAAGTAGTCATGCTTCCTAAATATCAGAGAGTTAAAATACTTGTGAATCAGTGAAGGAGTAAGGTATTTGGTATAAACTAAATGTATAATGATGCAATCTCAAGATGAAACTTTCCAGAGCAACAGTGGATGAGGATTAGTAAATGCTCCATTCCAGAAATCAATGGAGAAGAGAGATATTGTGAATAAGATATAGATGAACAGTTAACAGTACATATTATTTAACCCCAGAAACTCTATGTGGCTGCCCAGTGTGTTTTGTAGGAATTGCTAAAGCAATCAACATAGTCATCCACATAATGTAAAATATGGTTGTCAAGGACTCACACTATAACATGATTCAGCTATGGTTATTACAGAGCAGGAAACAGAGTCAAGCAACTCAATTTTATTCTAGACCCTGTCATTTTCCAGCTTGTGTCTTAGGACAAGGCATCAACATGCTATGAGCACCTTTCTTTACCTCTTAAATGGAATAAAATACGTGAGTTGGATATTACCTGTTAGTTCTGTAAAAATCAAAGGAGAAGATACAATGTATTATTATTAATAATACCAAATATTAAAAATAATTACAACAATATTAATAGCAACAGGGTTTCTTTTGTACTCACTGAGTCAGCAAGTTAAATGGAATTCATGTATTTCATTCATTACTTTTTCACAACTGTAAGGTATTTCATATGACCATTTTCATTTCAAGTGAAGGTAACAGAGAAAGAGTAAGCTATTTACAAAGGCCATACAGTTAGTGAATGAGGCAGGAATATTCAGGTCTCTCCAACTCCAGAAGCCAAGCCAATAGAGAAACAGTCTTTGTTGCCCGTCCTGCCCCTCCTCACTTCCCCCTAGGTTGGGTAACTACACCTGTATTGTTTATATCCTTCCAAGATGGCGCTCATCATAGGACACTCTCGCTATCTGTTTACTGTTTGTTCCTCAAGGAGCTTGCTTGCTAGTTCAGTGTTCATGTAGAATAGATGAGGCAATGAATGCTCAGAACGTGTACAGACAAGTGATCTGGTGTTATATTGGACCTCTACATAGCAAACACAGAAAAAGATTATACTTTAAGTGTAAACAGTTTAACAGAAAGAGTCTCCTTGTTCTATTTCTTATATGTTAGGTAAATGAGTCTTCATAATTTTACCTCTGGCAACATCTTTATGTAATATTTTCCAGATAGCATGTCCATAATAAATTCCCATCTGGACTAATGAAGGAATAGAAGGGCAAATGATGATTCCTCATAAACCTCCATGATTTCTAGTTGTTATAATCATCAATTAAATTAAAATGTGAATTAAATAATATATGGACAATATTTCTACTATCCAAGTAATATTCCCAGGAGATCTGTCCTCTGCCAATAGGACACATCACTGTGAATAATAATATTCAATTAATGTATTAGAAATTTAGTGTGGTAAATAATCTACATAATAGACTGGTCCCTGGTTAAAGGCATTCTTTTTCTCTCTAATTAAAATTTTTGGAAAAGACAAATTAAAGTTGACATCATTCTTATTATTATAACTACGTAGTGAAAGAACACTGAATTTCTTCAAAATGCATCCTCTTTAGAGGAAGAAAGAAAAGGAAATTTCTTTATTATCTGTGACATTTCTAACTCTTTTGAAAGTGTGAGATTTCATCAGGTTAGGAATGAACACATGCTCTAATTTGGATTTGCAAATTTTCCACTTTTCTTCATCAATATGCTTATTGTCATCTAATTTCCTAAAACTATACCTGGAAGTTTAGTGATGAAAGAATGGTGACATCATTGTATTCACTGAGGAAATGAATGATGGCCATGTGCTTTTAGTATACCTAGAGGCATGTGTTTTAAGGTTCTGTAGTTATGAATTTTATTTGCAACACGCAGCGGGTGATTAATGTGCATATGCCTCGTGTGAACTCCCATGGATAACCTCAGCCGTACTCCATGAACTTGAAAGTTTAACAGGGATATACTGATTTCTTAGTTTAATGGAAAATGACTGTTTAATATAAAATAATGCATTCATTTCATGTAGTTACCTTTAAGGATACAGACCTCTAAAACTCAAGCCTTACGTGTATTCAAAGTGATTAACAATCAAACGAGGTAAGGAGACAGCTTTCTAGCTGATGTAGTAAAGGTAAATAAATAAGCTCATAATCTTTGCAATTCCTAAATGATGAAAATATATGAGGACATTCTTACTCTTTTTGTTGTTCTTTCCTCCTTCATTTGAAAATATCTAGTATTAAGGAGTTCAAATGCTGTAGTAGAAAAAACACTTTTGGGTTTTACCTTTAGGTTACTGCCTTCTATTACTAAGTAATAAAACAAAGATTTTAAGGTGGTTGTAAAGTACATTTTCTGGTTTAATTTTATTTCTTCCAGCACCACTTAGAATGGGCATGCTTTGAATGCTTTCAGAGAATAGAAGTAAAGCTCTCATTAGATACCATTCACTCATTGTTTATGAATCCTTGATTCATATGATTTGTAGTAGAATCGAAGAGTGAAGAAGATGAATTTGTTTCAATCTTAAAAAATACTTTTAATTTTGGAATTTTTGTCTCTGTATTAATATTGTTAAGTTCATTATTTTTATGGCTTTTGATAGTAGCAGTAACAGCTTCTCTATGAAGCTATTCAGTAATATTTAATTGCTACAAACACTCCAAAGAAAAATTGTGTGTATAGAACATGCTCCTGTGCACACTAAGAGTTTAGCATTGGCCGGGCGCGGTGGCTCAAGCCTGTAATCCCAGCACTTTGGGAGGCCGAGACGGGCGGATCACAGGGTCAGAGATCAGACATCCTGCTAACACGGTGGAAACCCCTCTCTCTACTAAAAAATACAAAAACTAGCCGGGGCGATGGTGAGCGCGCCTGTAGTCCCAGGCTACCTCGGGAGGCTGAGCAAGAATGGCGTAAACCTGGGAGCCGGAGCTTGCAAGTGAGCTGAGATCCGCCACTGCCACTCCAGTCCGGGGCGACAGAGCGAGGACTCTGCCTCAAAAAAAAAAAAAAAAAAAAAAAAAAAAAAAGAGTTTAGCATCTAAGAAACAATTTAATATTTTTTTTTACAATAAATGTTGGTTTGTTGAGAATTTTTCTAAATTAGGTATATTTAGATGTAGATTCACTCAAGATTCAGTGAAAATACCTATTGATTGTGGCTAACTGGAGAAACAATGTTATAGATTATGTTTGCGTCTTTCCCAAAATTTTACATTAAAATCCTAACCCCCCATGATGATGGTATGGGAGGTGAGCCTTTGAATAATTAGGTTTAGATGAGGTCACAAGTTTGGGCACCTCATGATGGATTATTGTTCTTATAAAAAGGGAGACATGCACACACTCTCTACTTCCAACAAAGATCACGTGAGGACATCACCAGGAAGAGGGCCCTCACTAGAACCTAACCATGCTGGCACCCTGATCTCAGACTTCCCAGGGTGTAAAGGAATTTGAATTGTCTAAGTCACTCAGTCTACAGAATTCTGGGCATCTCAAACTAAGACAAACAACAATGTGCAGGCAGTTTACAAGAATGAAGGGAGAGTTATACAAGCAGCCTTTGGGAGGAACAACTTCAGGAGGCATCTTTATACTGCTTTCTCCCTTATTATCTGTGTGCCTCCATTGAAGTTTTTCCAGTCTCTATCCTAGTTCTGAATGTTTGGGTCTTGACAAAAATTCATGTGCTGACATTCAATTCCCACTGTGATAATAGTAGGAGGTGAGGCCTTTGAGAGGTGATTTGGTCATGAGGACTCTGCTCTCCTGAATGGGATTAGTGCCCTTACAAGTGAGGCTTGAAGAAGCTGGTTTGATCCTTTGACCATGTGAGGACAACTAGAAAGCGTGTCTATGAGGAATGAGTCATAAGCAGATACTGAATTTCAAAATTTTATATTTTGAAATCAAGACATCTGCTGACTTCTTGATCTTGGACTTCCCAGCCTCCATAACCATGAGCAATACATTTCTGGTGCTTACAAATTATTCAGTCTAAGGTATTTCCTTATACTAGCCTAATCACTAATACTAAGTGATAATGCCTAATACTAAGGCACTTGCCTTGAGACAGAGTGTGTGAACTTTTGGCTCAGGTATTTATGGTTAGGGGACAGGGTCAGTGGCATCAATAAAACCAATGCACAAATCAATATGTATGTGTCATCTAATCTAATTTGTGTTTTTGTGTTTGCATCAGCCAGCAGCATTCAACTGCCATTTATGCACTTTTTTGTCAGAATTTCTATTTTTAATTAGTGTCTGGAGGCACTTCAAAATTATTAAGGTAGAAGACACTAACATATATTGATTGTCTAATCTATATAAGGATATGAAACAGATTTATTGCTAAGTATACCACTGATGCAGTCTAGTCTGTCAGTGAGAGAAATACTACTATTTGTAATTATTAGAATGAAAATATGCACTTAACTACTATTAGAATTTAGTTGTTTTTCTCCCTCAAAGAAGGCATGCATTTTTATTCTCCACATTATTTCAAAGAAAAATATTAAATCCATGATATAAAACATAATATGCACTTATCTATTGTAGAACTTACCACACTGTGGATACTTATGTGGCTTGCTTACCACCAAGGGTCTAGAGCAAGGTCTTAATTTGAAGACACTGTATTATCCTCTCTATATTTTTAGTACTTACAAGAGTATTTGACAATACATTAGAATTCCATGCCTTTGCTGAAATGTTGATGTTAAAAACAGCATGTGTCTGGCCAGAATCTTCATTCAATAAGATGTTCTTTATTGAGTAAGCACATTCTGTGTGAAGAATCTGGGTAAGATGCTGCTCAGGTAACAGATGTTAAGCAAACTGATATGGCCCATGGCCTGAGGCTGGTGGAGCACATAAAATGCAATCAAAAAGTCCTACAAATAAGTGGAAAATTAGAGTTATAAGGTCTGTGAACAAAAGCTACTTTGTGCCATGAGCAAAATTCATGACAGGATATTTAGGGCTGTAAACTAATAATTTCCTGTCAATAGCAAACATATTGCTTACAGTAGTTTAATTTTCTGGTGACTTTTGCCTCAACAATATTTATTGGCCATTTTGCATTACCTTATTTATTAAATATTAGAAAACTGCATGCTTACTGTTACAACAATGAGAACAAAAACACTGAGAATAAAAAAGTACTGATGAGGAATATATTATTTTATTAGTGTTTGAATTTGTTGAGAATAATTATCAATTCAAGTTTGTGTAAAATAATTCATGTAAGTAGTTATTTTTAAAATAGTTTTCTCAGTGTTTTGATATCCTATACTGCTTTGCTGCTTTCTGTGTTCTTTAATGGATCTGAAGATATTTCTAAAGTTATAAAATGTAAAATCCAGTAAAATTAAAATACTTCAGTCTCAATATCCCCAAAGGATATACATAAAAGTATATATATGCATGTGTGTATATATATATGAGATATATAAGTATAAATACACACAAATATGTATTTAAAGTTTGTGTTAGTCCATTTTCACACTGCTGATAAAGACATACATAAGACTGGGCAATTTACAAAAAAAGAGGTTTAATGGACTTAACAGCTCCACATGGCTGGAGAGGCCCCACAATCATGGCAGAAGGTGAAAGGCACATCTCACATGGTGGCAGAAGAGAGCTTGTGCAGGGAAACTCCCCTTTTTAAAATCATCAGATCTCGTGAGACTTATTTACTATCATGACAACATCATGGGAAAGGCCTTCCCCCATGATTCAATTACCTCCCACTGGGTCCCTCCCACACATGTTGGAATTCAAGATGAGATTTGGGTGGGAACACAGCCAAAACTTATTCTGACCCCGGCCCCTCCCAAATCTCATGTTCTCACATTTAAAAAACAATTATGCTTTCCCAATAATCCCCCAGAGTCTTAACTCATTTCAACATTAACTCAAAAGTCCACAGTCCAAAGTCTCGTCTGAGACAAGGCAAGTCCCTTCTTTCTCTGAGCCTGTAGAATCCAAAGCAAGTTAGTTGCTTCCCAAATACAATGGAGTTACAGGCATTAGGTAAATACAGCCATTCTAAATGGGAGAAACTGGCCAGAACAAAGGGGCTACAGATCCCATGCAAATCCTAAATCCAGCAGGACAATCAAGTCTTAAAGTTCCAAAATGATCTTCTTTTACTCTATGTCTCAGATCCAGGTCACACTGATGCAAGAGTTAGGTTCCCATGGCCTTGGGCAGCTCCACCCCTGTGGTTTTGCAGGGTATAGCCCTACTCCTGGCTGCTTTCATGGGCTGATATTGAGTGTCTTTGGCTTTTCCAGGCACACAGTGCAAGCTGAAGGTGGCTCTACCATTCTGGGGTCTGGAGGATGGTGGGCCTCTTCTCAGAGCTCCACTAGGTAATGCCCCAGTGTGTACTCTGTGTGAGAGCTTTGACCCCACATTTCCCTGTCCTAGCAGAGGTTCTCCATGAGGGTCCCAGCCCTGCAACAAATGTCTTCCTGGTCATTCAGGCATTTCCATACATGCTCTAAATCTAGGCAGTTCCCAAACCTCAGTTCTTGACTTCTGTGCACATACAGGCTCAACACCATGTGGAAGCTGACAAGGCTTGGGGCTTCCACCCTCTGAAGCAACAGCCCAAGCTCTATACCTTGGCCCTTTTAGTCATGGCTGGAGCAGCTGGGAAGCAAGGTACCAACTCCCTAGACTGCACCCAGCACAGGGAACCTGGGCCCAGCCCACAAAACCATGTTTTCCTCCTAAACTTTTGGGCCTGTGATGGGAGGGGCTTCCTCAAAGGTCTCTTCTATCTAACATAACCTGGAGACATTTTCCCCATTGTCTTGGTGATTAACACTTGGCTCCCTGTTAGTTATGCACATTTCTGCATCCAGCTTGAATTTCTCCTCAGAAAATGGGATTTTCTTTTCTATAGCATTGTCAGGCTGCAAATTTTCCAAACTTTCATGCTCTGTTTCCCTTTTAAAACAGAATACCTTTAACAGCACCAAAGTCACCTCTTGAAAGCTTTGCTGCTGAGAAATTTCTTCTGCCAGATACCCTAAATCATCTCTCTCAACTTCAAAGTTCCACAAATCTCTAGGGCAGGGGCAAAATGCCACTAGTCTCTTTGCTAAAACATAACAAAAGTTACCTTTGCTCCAGTTTCCAACACGTTCCTAACCTCCATCTGAGACTACCTCTGCCTGGACCTCTTTGTCCATATCATTATCAGAATTTTTGTCAAAGCCATTCAGCAAGTCTCTAGGGAGTTCCAAACTTTCCCACATTCTTCTCTCCTCTTCTGAGCCCTCCAAACTGTTGCAACTTCTGCCTGTTACCCAGTTCCAAAGTCACTTCCACATTTTCAGGTGTCTTTTCAGCAGCATCCCACACCTGGTGCCAATTTACTATATTAGTCTATTTTCATGTTGCTGATAAAGACATACGTGAGACTGGGCAATTTACAAAAGAAAGAGGTTTAATGGACTTACAGTTCCACATGGCTGAGGAGGCCTCAGAATCAGGGCAGAAAGTGAAAGGCATGTCTCACATGGTGGCAGACAAGAGAAGAGAGCTTGTGCAGGGAAATGTCTCTTTTTAAAATCATCAGATCTCCCAAGACTTATTCACTATAATGAGAACAGCATGGAAAATACCTGCCCCCATGATCAATTACCTCCCACCAGATTCCTCCCACAACATCAGAATTCAAGATGAGATTTGGGTGGGGGCACAGCCAAACCGTATCAAGTCTCATTTGAATTTTAGCATTAAGACTATTTTATTAAAAGGAAATAAGCTTTTACTAGTCTACAGATAAGGGCCTCTCTGTGCTCTGGCCCTTATAACAGTTCTGGATCTTATAACCACACAGAATTGTTCTGTTACTTTTGTAGTGCCTCTACAAGGAGAAAACTTCTCAAACTTCTCAAAATAGTCATCTGTTACCTAGACATGTTGTCACAGACTTGCTATTGCGTAAGGAGATTCTAGTCTAAAAGATCTTAGATTTTTCTTTATTTTTTGTGAACTTGCTTGCTCAATTAAGTGTATTATTTAGAGTTAGCTATAACGTAATTGACCTTTTTGTCATCAGTTTCACTAGAATGTAAGTATACAGTAACTGTTTTTCCTTATTACCATTAATCTTTAAAATTATCTTTATAAGCAAGCACTCAAGTTCATTGATAGGGAGGTGATTCAAGAACTCTGGAGACTGAGTTCATATTCACTTACATGAATTATTTTTAAAGGCACCACACATAAATACACTTAATTATTTGTGGTATGAGGAGAACTAGTGAGCTTAGGTAAATATCCTTATCATTAGAAATAAGCAAAAACTATGCAAGACATAATATTGTAGTAAAGTCAATTTAATGAAAAGTACATTAATACAAAATCTGTGTTAAGATTGCTCCAGGATACAAAATTTACCATTATACAATGAAGAAATGAAAAGATACAAAGTTAATATTAATCAAGCAAGCGGCAGCACAGGAAGTATATTAACCAGGGCAGGCTATTTAAGACCGCAATCTTTTGCAAACCAAGAAAATAATTAAGTACAAATAGTTTATATTCATTAAGTATTCCAGGAAGAACCTTTGTTTTGCCAAAAGTTGTTACTCTACTTAAAATTATAATAGGCATTTGGGAACAATATAATAATGTTTGTTTAAAAATAATCAAGTTTGTTTTAATGCAAGCTCTATGCAATGTTCTTAAAAAGTAATCATCCAAATGACAGTATAAAATCAATTATGTGTTTCATAATGCACTGTAAATACCCTTATGATTTCGGAAAGACGGGAAATATCACAATAAGAGTTGGAGTATTGATAATTGACTTTTGTTATGAGGAGTATATTAAATACGAAAGATCCAAAAGAGAAAAAATGAAAAGAAAATGCCCCAAATCAAAAGATAGAGATTACAGCAATTAAGAAATTAAAGGTAAGGAGTTTAGGCAGTGGTCAGCAATGACATTAGGTATAAAATATGATGCAAGGTATTTGAATACTTAAATAACTAGGAAAATAAATTTAGATTTGATTCATATGCTTAGAACATACAATTATATTGTGTTTCAATAAGAGAGTACAGGAATATGCAAAATTCAAACACTTTGACAATTTAAACTGGACATTGATTGGATCATATCCAATCTCATGCATCTGGCTTCCAACATGTGACTGAGAAAGTTTATCCACCTGTCTTATTTAATTTTCTGATGCTTTAACAAAATACCACAGACTAGGTAATTTATAAAGAAAATAAGTCTATTTTGCTCACAGTTCTGGAGGCTGAGAAGTCCAAGAGCATGGTGACAGCATCCAGTGAGAATTATCCCATGGCAGAAAGGTGGATGGTGGAAGCAAGCACAGGAGGCAAAAAGAGAACATCAAGTTGGATTCATCCTCTTATCACAAATCTAGTCCCGAGATAACTAACTCACTCCCCATAATGGCATTAATCCCTTCATGAGAGCAAAGTCATCCTGGCCTAATCATCTCTTTGCAATCCTACCTCTTAATACCGTTACAACAGCAATTAACTTTCCAGCACACAAACCTTTGGAGGACACATTCAAACCATAGCCCTATATTTATATTCTTGGTTATGATAATATGCAGATTAATGGCCAACAGCTGATAGCATGAACATTTTAAAACTCAACAGTAATTGATTTGCTAGCTTTGTTTGTTGGGAGATGAAGAGATGGTGCTTCCTATATAAATATCCTATATATATAAATGCTTCAGTGAAGATGGTATAATACAGAGAAAGTATTTTAGGTGGAGGCTGTAAAGGGGACTGAGGTAGTGATTCTAGCAAAATTAAAACAAAGCAGAAAATATGTTTCTTTTCCTAAGAAATGTCAATACCCCACCCCCAAAAAGGAAAAAAAAAATTGAGAAAAAAGTGGTAAAGTTGTGTAATAGTTGCCTAGAGTCTTTGTTATTGGCCACTTTTCCACTGTTTCCTTTGTTCACAGTTGGCTTATCTTTCCCAGCATCTCTTTATGTTGACTTGGCCGCCTGGCTGAATTTTAGCCAGCGGATTCTAAGCTGAATGATAAGCACTGTTTCCAATCTTGGCCTTTAAACATCTTCTTCTGTCCAAGTGGTTCTCAATTGCTAGACATTTTGTTCCCTGAGGGATACCTGGCAACATCCAAAGAAATTTTGGATTTTCATGTTAGGGAGTAAACTACTTGCATTTAGTAGGAGTCAGTGATCCTGCTAAATATTTTATGCTAAGCCGGACAGTCCCCACAAGAAAGAATACTCTAATCCAAGTGCAAGAAAGAATACTCTAATCCAAGTGCCAGTAGTACTGAAGGTGAGAATATCTGACCTACTCTATTTTCCATTTACTGTCTGTACATTTGGTGTTTAGGACAAATTAGTTTTGGAGATCTGCTGTACAACATAGTGCAATATAGCACTGTACACTTAAAAATTTAAGCAGTTAGATCTCAAGGTAAGTGTTACTACTCAACACACGCATACACAGCAAAGAGATAAAAGGAAATTTTGAGGAGTGATGGATGTGTTTATTACATTGATTATGGTGGTGGTATCATGGGTATATTAATATGTCCAAACTAGTGAAATTGTATACATTAAATATATGC
The DNA here is from genome assembly GCF_001698545.2 of Rhinopithecus bieti. NCBI lineage: Eukaryota > Metazoa > Chordata > Mammalia > Primates > Cercopithecidae > Rhinopithecus > Rhinopithecus bieti. The sequence goes on along the minus strand of NW_016807151.1, from coordinate 3,351,187 downwards.
ACTTATTTGTATCAATTTTACCTCAGTAAAGTTTACAAAAAAGAAATTATTTGTAAACAAAAACTAAAGTTCTGTTATAGTTTTGTCATTATGTATACACACACACACATATTTCATACTATAGTAGTAACCCTATCTTAACTAATAGAAAAATAAGTACATTGATTGTAAATATGCATGTATTATAATTTCTCTAGTGGAAGATGACCAGAAGAATTTTTAAAAGAAAAAAAATAAAACCTGCTACAATGCAAAATAAAGATTCCATTTTATTAGTAAGATTGGCAATTTTCATTTTGAATGATACCTAACCTGTTGAAATGAAAAATGGGAGGAAACAATACCTAAGTTACTGAGGAAAGTGCAAATAAAAGTCTAGAGTTTATTTTAAAATGTATAAAAACTTTTAAAATATGTATAGTTCACATGAAATTTATACCAAGGAAATACTTATGAACTCTGCCTTAGTAATATTTACTTATTTATTTATTTTTATTTATTTTGAGATGGAGTCTCGCTCTGTCGCCCAGGCTGGAGTGCAGTGGCACGATCTCGGCTCACTGCAAGCTCCGCCTCCCAGGTTCCTGCCATTCTCTGCCTCAGCCTCCCGAGTAGCTGGGACTACAGGCACCCGCCACCATACCTAGCTCGTTTTTTGTATTTTTTAGTAGAGACAGGGTTTCCCTGAGTTAGCCAGGATGACCTGGATCTCCTGACCTCATGATCCGCCCATCTAGGCCTCCTAAAGTGCTGGGATTACAGGCGTGAGCCACCACACCTAGCCAGTAATATTTATTACAGAAAGAGCCTGCAAAGCACTGTAATTCCTGAGAATATAAGAGTTTAATAACCCCCTGTGGTATATATCAATATGATTACATAATTTCCACTATTAAATGTATTTTTATTTTAAAATGGCACATTATAATATATAGAAATACATAGAAGTGAGCCAGAAATAATTTATAATCTAAGAAGAAAACAGTGGTTATCTGTAGATGGTAGAGGCAGTTTTCTTTTTTATTCTTATCTCTATATTCTTAATGTTATTTAAAAATATGATACTTTTGCAATCATGAAGTCTTATTCTGATGAAAACAGACTTTAAAGAGCTACTGGGTCTGGGCATGGTGGCTCACACCTATAATCCCAGTGCTTTGGGAGGCTGAGGTAGTGGGAATGCTTGAGACCAGGAGTTGGAGACCAACCTGGGCGACAAAATAGCAAGCCTCTGTCTCTAAAACAAACAAACAAACAAACAAACAAACAAAAAGCTGCTGGGTCTACATCTTGATTAAAGGCTTACAGTATGGGATCTTAGAAAAGCACTCCCGGACTTTTCTGTTAGGGCCACCTGCCAATGTCTCCTTCCTTTTCAACCATTTTTTGTTTTGCTTAACTCCTGTCACACACATTTCGGCTGGTGGTCATAATAAAAAAGACTAAGAAAAATGGCTTAATTAAGAGTGAAAATCAATGCATGAAAGTATTATGGAAGTGATATAACCAGATTTATCATGTACAGCCTACTTCATAATTTTGACCTATTTCTGTGCCATAGCATAATTACTGAATGTTAGAAATAAGCTCAGCTGCTCATAACATGAAACCCAAATCACAGTTACTGAAACAATAGAGAATGTATTTTCCTCATATAAGCAGAAATTTAGAAGTGTGTGGTTATCAAGTTTTGGTGCTGGGTTACACATTAAAATGAAGGACCAGCAAAGTTTTTCCTTAAAGTTAGTTCCACAGTATGAAATCTTCATTGCCATATATCTGCGGGTGATATGAGGGACAAATGACAAAAGTTCATGCAGACCAAATCTGCCATTTAGACAAGGTTTGCTGAGAACAAGACCCAGTGACTTCTGCTTACACTTCATTGGTCAAATCTAGGTCACATGGCCACCTTTCGTTGCAAGAAAGACCAGGAAACATAGCCTTTTGGTTGCATATATTACCACGCCTGTCCTTCCTTATTAAGCAAGAAGGGGATAATTTATATTGGGTGGGCAACTAGCTGTGTCTGCCGCAAATACATATTCTTTCTCTTTTCCCAGAAGTCATCTCGCTGGCCAGTTCTACCCTTACAATATCTCTAATTTTGAATTTGGATATGTATGTTTAATCTTTTAAAACTATTAGTGTTTCCCTTCAGCTTCAAATGAGAGAAAAAACAATTTTTCTTTATTCTTCTAGTAACAGTTGCTGGGTTGAAGTTTCATCTTACAGTCTGCAAAATTAACTGTATTTTGACCCATACACACATCTGTTTAAGGAGAAAGTATATTACTATGCTGTATTTGAGAATGGATTCTTGATGAAAAATGGCTAAAGGAAAAAAATGTAATTTTATTCTCATCAGCCAGAGGCAAAGAGCAAGTGTTATGATAACACATTTGAAGACCTATACCAGTAATGAATCCTGGTGCCTCAAGTGGAAGTAAATACTTGCTGTATTGAAAAAATTTGGAGGTAAATTAAAGCTGAATACAAAATCAAACTATAAGAAAGAGAGAGAGAAGAGAGAGACCAAGAGAGTAAAGAGAATCGAAAAAACATGAGAGGAGGATGGAGGAGAAAAGAGAAAAGAGTGGAGATACAGCGGAGATGACAGATAGAAAAAGACAGATAAATCAACAGACACAGCTGCTATGATTTGAATGTACCTTTCAAAGCTCATGTTGAAACGTATTCCCCAATGTGGCAATATTGAGAGGCTGGGTTAAATCATGAAGGCTCTGCTCACATTCACAGATTAATGGGTTACTGGATTAATGGGTTATCATAGGAGTGAGACTGATGACTTTAAAAGAAGAGGAAGAGAGACCCAAACTAGCACACTCAGCTGCCCTCACCACATGATGCCCTGCACCTTTTCAGGACTCTGCAGAGAGTCTCCATCAGCAAGAAGGCCCCTACCAGATGGAGATCCTCAACCTTGGACTTCTCAGCCTCTATAATCATGAGAAATAAATTCCTTTTCTTTACCCAGTTTCAGGTATTCTGTTATAAGCAACAGAAAACAGATTATGGCCACCTAACAATAGAGATTTTAAAAAAGAGAAATTCCTTTTAATTTCTTATTTTAGATTCAGGTGTATGTGTGCTTTTTTGTTACATATTGCATGTTTATGGTGGGGTTGGGCTTCTAGTGTACCCATCACCCAAATAGTGGACATTGTTTCTTCAATGGGATTTTATAAAACTTTAATTATAGAACTAAAGTTAGAAAGATTAGATTAAGAGATTTACTTTTCTATAATAAAAGTATAAGCTGATAATAAAATAAATTAGAACGACTAAGTAGCACAATTTAAATGAGGAATACAGAGGGAAATGTTCAATTTTACTGAAAAAATGACAAAGTGGTGTTTTATATTTGCTGAGCAATTATCGCCTTTATAAAATCATGAATGATTTGAGGAATTATGATTTTGTTTCTTTATATGATCTAAATGTTCTCTCCCTCCTTATAATACAAAGAATGAAATAATCACTTTGATATTAAGAGCATTTATTTCCAGTTTCTTGATACGACCTAAAGGTACATTTAAGTGGGAAAAAAAGCCAAAGCAAATGAAGTGAATTACTGGCAGTGATTATTGTCAATTTGTAAATCAGACATGGGGCGTATTTATCCTTATAACATACTTCAAATCTTCAGGGCAAAGAAGTGAATAGATTCTTAAAATTCCATGAAGTTTTTAACCATTACATTGGAGGCCTGGATAAAAATCTGTTCATTCTGGATATCCTAGCACTCACCCAGCTAAGAAGGTAACTATTTATAACCACCTAATTATTTAGTATCACTTAGACTTTTAAAGCAGAATCCATATTAGTGCAAATCAGAATAAAGTCTGAACGCACACGGCCTCCAGCGTCAGGAAGTAGAACTAAGGAGATCCAGTGCCCAGGCCAGCAGGCTGCTCATTCCTAACTATTGATGGTGGAAATTTGATTTCCAAAGTGTCTCACATTAAGCCCCTCACCCAAGTCACCGATTTTACTTAGAGTACAATTCCAATATTCTACCCTGTCTGTGGAGAGCTGGACATTCACTGGGGTAACCAGTCTAGCAAGGAGGAGCTATTCTCTCTGCTGAGATCTGAGGAAATGATGGGACAACCAGCCGCAGAGAGGAATTATCCTCTCTGCTAAGAGCTGGACACTAAATAATTAGGTGGTTATAACTTTCAGCTCTCAACAAAGACCAGAATGCAGAAATTCAAGAAGAAAAAAGAAGAAATTTGGGGCGCATAATTACTCTGAATTCACAAATGCAAAAGTCTGTGTTCACAAAGAAAGTGCACATTACTTAATTGTTAAGTACCTCTTATACATTCTGTGTAGAAGGACCAATGTGTGCAAGGATCCTGATACAGGAATAGAGGAGGGGCATAGCAAAGCCACTGAACAGATAGATATTAGCCAAAGTGCAAATTGGGGCAGAAAGTCAGAGGGAGTTAGAGTCAGATATAAGAACAGAATATGCAAGGTCTTGTAGGTTATATTATGCATTCTATTTTCTCTCTTTAAGAACTAGAGAAAACCACAGATTGTTTTTATAACTTTTATAAAACATCAATTTAATTTGCATACACATATATACAACTATAATGCACATAATATTTGCCATTGAAAGATTTTAGGTAGTTTTTATGGACACAATGTCATAAAAATGTCATACTTGGTGGTGTTTGTTGAATACATTGAAGGTAAGAATCAATTAAGAAAGAACCAAATTAGGGGACTCTTGCAGTAAGTTAATTTAAAAATGGTTGAGGTTATCTAAGAATGGGACTGGTAAGATAGATATAGAAAGCCCACAATCTTACACAAAACATAAAATTGCCAGACTGTAAGAATAGATTAGACATAGGTGGTGACTTAAAAAAAGGGTGTTCAAATTAGTCTCAAGTGTGAGATTTGTCAACTGCATTGGAATTGGGTCCATGTACAGAGGTAAGTAAGAATGAAGAAATACCATGTTTGGCAGGATTGATGAGGGGTTATTCTTGAGATGTTGCCTTTGAGGTATCTTTAAGACATTGGAGTAGGAATGTGAAGTATGCAATTGGATAGATGAAGCAGAAAGCATCTGGGCTGGAGGTTTAACATTGAGTCAAGTAGGAAGATGTTATTACCTAAGGAGATTGCATAAGAAAAAAAAAAATAACTTAAATATTTCACCGTAAGAATTCTCAACATTAATTAAATAACTGCTTGGAAGAAGAAAAAGGAGTGAAGACTAAGAAAGGGCTTTCTGAAAGATAGCACTGTTGGGCCAGAGACAAATAGTCTGTGGAAAGGAAATAATTTGGACGGTCAACAGCTACCAATAAAGATGGAGGATGAATGAAAAAAAGTAAAACATGTTTATGAAATTTAGGAATTTGAGTTAACAAGTTGCCTTCGTGTGAGGAAGTCATTTTATCAGTGGGCTGGAGTCCCAGGGGGATGTATCTGAAAAGAAGATATTCAATAAGAATATAAGAACATTTTTACTAAGATGAGGAAGGTTTAAGCATTAGAAATGCTATCAAGAATGGTTCTGTAATAAGAAGTGAAAAACCACATATACAGCATGGCATACCCAAACAACTGTGAAGCTCATTAGATATTTCTTTCTCTGCAATATCATTACTTTGTTTTCCTTCTCTGATTAGTATATCATCTGTATCCTATTTGATATAATCCACTTTCTTCCAGTTTTTGCTCCCTCTAAGTCTCTTAAATTCTTCTCCCAGGGATTTTAGGAAATACAATTTTCAGCTAGAATATTGCATTCCTATGAGATGCTTGATGAAAACATATACAATCAATATATTGACAACATACGGAGACATCCTGTTTGTGAGGCCAGGAGCTGTGCTGGGTAGAAGATGGTGTTGGGAAGCAGTCCATGGTTTATTTTTAGCGATTCTCTACTATTGTCCATAGTTTTGTTGAAGGATTGTGAGTTCAAAAACACTGTTGTGCTGAGCACAGTGGTGCACATCTGTAATTCCAGATACTTAAGAGGCTGAGGAGGGAGGATTACTTGAGACCAGGAGTTTGAGACCGTAGTGACTTATGATCACACCTGTGAATAGCCACTGCACTCCTGGGCAATATAGTGAGACCCCATTTGTAAAACAAATAAACAAACAAAACCCAAAACTGTTATTTGAATTATATTGGCATGTTACATAGACATTTTACTACATTGAAATAAAACTCAAATTCAGATGAAATATAAGACATTGTTGCTGAATTCATAGTAGTATGTGTACAATACTGATTTAAACTGCCTGGTCTTGAAACCTACTTCTATAATCTCGGACAAATTACTTAACCTATCCGTTACTTGTTTTTCCCATCTGTAGAATGGGGATAACAACCTTACGCAGTTATTGTGATGTTAAAGAGAGACAATTTAAGTGAGCACAGGAAACACCTAATTACTATTACTACTAGTATTGTTGTAAGAAATAGACAGTATTTGCTTATAAACATTTGATATAGTTAGGTTTTGTGTCCTCACCCAAAGCTCATCTTGAATTGCAATCTCGTAATCCCTACGCCTCAAGGGTGAGATCAGGTGGAGGTAATTGAATCATTTAGGGGCAGTTTTCCCCATGCTCTTCGTAATCCCTACGCCTCAAGGGTGAGATCAGGTGGAGGGAATTGAATCATTTAGGGGCAGTTTTCCCCATGCTCTTCGTAATCCCTACGCCTCAAGGGTGAGATCAGGTGGAGGGAATTGAATCATTTAGGGGCAGTTTTCCCCATGCTCTTCTCGTGATAGTCAGTGAATTCTCACACAATCTGATGGTTTAAAGGGGGCTTTTCCCATCTTCACTCGGCACTTCTCCTTCCTGCTGCCTTGTGAAAAAGTACGTTGCTTCCCCTTCGCCTTCTTCCATGATGGTGGATTTCCTGAGGCCTCCCCAGCCATGCTGAATGTGAGTCAATGAAAGCTTTTTCCTTTATAAATTACCCAGTCTTGGGCAATTCTTTATAACAGTATACAAATGGACTAATACAACATTGCTGTCTCTGTTACTAATAATTGCTTTTCGTTTACGAAACAAATGCTACAATCATGCTGTGTATGTTAGAGATGTATTAGGTAAATTCAAAACTAAAGACCTATTGTTGAAATTTGATAATCCATTAAATATTTAAATTATATTTCAATGTCTTTTACCATTATGCTAATACATGGTAATCCACATAATAAAAGGATTTTATATACTAGAGTTCTACCTCCTTTTCAAAAACAAAAGTATCTAACATCAGGAAATTTGTGTGACTTATACAAGTTCATAAAGCCATGTGAAAGAAATTCCCTTAGTTAAAAAAAAAAAAAGCTGAAATTTGACCAAAATGAGTAACTACTCAATTACTTTGAGATTTTATATATAATTATGTTATTATAAAATAATTCTTATATCGTGGCTCATTATATATCCAAAAAACTGCATAGATGTAATGAAGACTTTAACAGAACTGTGTACTAAAGTTTAAAGAAAGCTGCAAAAATTTATGACATTAAAGTGGGTGATAAACTGTCATTTGACTGAATATTTTAAATCAGCCAAGTTTATTAAAATGAAATGAAGCATTATTACATTCGGCTCACATGAGGCACTGAAGTCATTTTCAAGATAAGTACTTTTGCTTGTAAAGAGTAATTTACTCTAAAGTACGTGAATTATTTTCTATTTTCATAATAGCCTATGGCAAAATAAAGCATGTTTAAATAGATTATAAACAATATTCACAAAATGAAACAGTGAATTGTAAAATAATGATGTGTGGATTTTAGGATATAAATGGTTTGCCATCACTCCTGGTTGAATAATTTTATCTTTGATTGCTGTGAGAAATAGCTGCCTCGTTTGTAAAACGGAAAGACTTATACTAAGGTAGTCCTCCTCGGGAACATGATGTGAGATTTTGGTGCACAAGATAGATGATTAGATAAAAGGTATCTGGAATATTTATGATCCTTTGAGAGACATCATTTCCTTTCATTTCTTACATTTGTCTTTTAACTGGTTCTCATAGTTTAAATATGCTACAATTTTTGGTTTAGTTTTATCTTCAGCTTTTCATTATCATAAAGTTGAAATGAGCATATATTTGCATAAAACATTTCTATATTTATAATTTCTCTGGCTAGATTTACAGAGTAAACCCCTGAAGCCAGGTTTACAAATATTTTAGGATAGTTAATATTGTTATACACTCTATGTTATTTATTAATGGGAGAGGTATCTATAATTGGTAAAATTTAGAGCAGAGAAAATGAGTTGTTGTTTGTTGTTGTTGTTTTCCTTACCCTTGCAAAGAGTTTTAGAACCTCAGCCTTCGCTGTTGGGGAGGAGAGACTGGCTGACTAGTTATATTTATGTAAATATTGTCAGCAATCAGGGTTGTTTTCCCTTCTCTGCCCAGCAAGCCACTTGCAATATATTAACAAATACTTCCCACTGAAATGATGATAAAATCCTGTGCCAAAACTATATCTTTAGGGAATGCAACAGCTGACAACAAATTTCATCAAAAAGTTTCTTTAAGGCTTACTACTAATTGACAACATTCAAGTAATCTATTTATATCCTGGCTTTATGCCATTGCCATACAAATGAAGTGCTAGTGTAGATAAGTGATTGTGTTTATTTTTCCCCTTTATGGCAGTTTGGCTTATTTTTTAACAAAGTGTTGGCCAAAATCTGTCACTGTTTCTTTTGACGGGACTCATTGCATAGATGTTAATGTCTGTCTTCCTTTTTGTTCTGTATGGCTCCTTGATTGCATCTTCCACTGCTACCAAATCACATTTCCTAGTTTCCTTTATCTGCATGATTCTTTCACATGAAGTTGTCCTGGTAGCCTCCACTCTACTTCCTAGGCCTGAATGTATCTTTTCTCAATTAAACTTTGTTATATATGCCATAACCTCCTTGGGGTCTGATTTTCCCTGAGCCTAAATGAAAATTTCCTTCTGGGTAAAAATAATGGTTTAGGTTTCACACTTCTTGAACATAAGTTTTAATATTTAAAAGGTAGTATCTCATTTCTTAAAACAGAGGAGTACATACTGTGGACAACAATGGAATTTTCTGTAATGATTAGGTATTATCCTCACTGCGAGTTCTCCAGTCATGTGTGCTTTTCAAGTTTTTTCACAACCTATACTCAGAATCAACGTAAATAAACAAAGAGACAAAGAATTATGGTATATTCCCTCTTTAATTGTGGATTAATGATTCTTATTAAAAATAATTTTGTAAATGCTTATTTCTTACTTGTATACATTCAAGCAATTTACTAATACTAGTAATGGTGTTTAGGGAAAGATGTAGGGGGAGGTAGCATGTTCTTGTGGAAGAACTTGTCCTAAGAGTCTACGAGCACTATCATTTAATGGCCAATGCATAGTCTATTTTCTGGTGAGTGTTCTTACACTAAATAGCAGAGTGGCCTAATACAATATCTTGTTTCCTTGATCTGCAAATTGAGGAATGGTGTTATATGATTTCTGAAATTCATTTAATGATCTTAAATCAATGACTAGGGCATATGTAAAGCAAAATCTTTCTGGATTATTTTATGGTAAAATCTTACCATTGAAAATTTTAAGGTAAGAAACTTAAAATCTGTGTGAAATGAGTTTTAAGGTAAAAAAGCTTACCAAAAAAAAAATTTTCCTTTTAAGGTAAATAATTTACAATGAAATATAGTATTTCCTAAAGAATAGTCTCTGCACACAGAAAGAATATGTTTATTTGAGAATTTTCTAAAATTTCTGCATTGGAGTAGTGCTAAATAGAATAATTCCTGATAAATTATTTAAAGAAAACAAAACAAAGGATTTTTCAAAAGGGTTAGGCACTGATAATGAGGTTCTTGTATTCAACCCAGATCATAAAGACAAATGGGAGAGAAGTTAATTTTGGTCAGGATATTCACTTGGCTGCAGCTAATTCTTTGTTAGGTATAAGATTAAGTAGTGGAAGACTCTGTGGTTGAAATTCTGAAATGATCAAGTATTCTCATTGATTGTACCATCTCATTAGCTTTCTGTTTGTATAAACAAGGTTTCTTTGCTTCCTCTAATTGCACATTAGAAGTATCAGGCTCAACTGGGAGGCAGAAATCCACATTCTAATGCCAGATCTACAGAGATGTAATTACAAAGAATTTAGAAAGTTACCCATCTCAGATTCCTTAGGTCCTTAATGTAATGAAAACTTCGAGCTGTTTGTTTTTTGTTCGTGGGTTTGTTCACTCCCCTGGAAAAGCAAAGTGTTTTAAGCATTGAATGTTAAATAGTTATTACTACATCAATATTGTATTTAATTTTAAGGGCTAAAATCATTGCAAGTCATGAATTCCTTAAAACTCACATTTAAAATATCTAGATGGAAATATTATATTTAAATTATTGAGTAAATGAAGCACAAGGTATGTTTCAAAATTAAAGTCATGAATAAAACCCCGGGCCAGGCAGTGGCTCATGCCTGTAATCCTAGCAATTTGGGAGGTGGAGGCAGGGGGATGACTTGAGCCCAGGATTTCAAGACAAGCTTGTGCAACATGGTGAGATTTTGTTTACAAATATTAAAAAATAAAAAATTAGCTGGGCGTAGTGATGCATGCCTGTAGTCACAGCTACTCCAGAGGCTGAGATGAGAGGATCCCTTGAGCCCAGGTGCACAAACTTGATGAATAAGTAGTGCAGCTAATATGTATAATTTTCAACACAGACTGATAAGATAGATTACATGTAATAATTATTGTCAGTCAAGTGTTAATCTCTTCATGTTGGAATTTTAATGTAGTGAGGCATATGAATTCTTGTCCTGTTATATAGCATGCACTATCATTTAATGGCCAATGCATAGTCATAACTAATTGGGTCTAAGCCAAGCTGTAGTTAGAGTAACCTTGAAATAAAGCAACTTTCCACAATACGTTTTGAATGTGTTTTGGGTTTGTAGCATGTGTGTGTTTGCATATAAATACGTGCTTACTTTGTTCATCCAGTTTTGGTGTGAGTGGTTATAAAACAAACCCCAAATATCTCCAGCTTTTCAATGCTTTCAACAATGCATTTAATATTTTAATTATTTTCCTTGAAAGCATGAAAGAAATGAAGTATGAAGGCATTCAACTTCAATGCATTTTTTTCCACATTTTTACTGGATTAGGTGCCAGCCAGTAATAAAGTATTATAGGAACATGGTTGAACATATAAAATTTCAATATTGACTTTGACTTATGTTAAATTTCCTGATTTTTATAAATCCATTTTGTTGATGTAAAATAATACTATTTTTAGAAAATTCATTGAAATATTTAGAAATAAAAGAGAAAAATATCTGCAACTTAAATGTTAATAGTTCTATAAAACTGTGTGTTTGTGTATAGACATATGTATGTGTGTATATATACAGGGATCAGATGTGTGTGTACTTATATATGTATATGTGTGTATGTATGCACAAGAGAGACAGAAACTGGTAAAACTGCACCCAAATATTAGCATTTGATGAAAATGCACAAAGTGATAAAATGGTGTACAAGTGTTTTGCTCCATTCAAGTAATGGTTTTGTTTACCTTTTAAATTATAAAGAATTATATATATGTGCATAATATATAGGTGTGACTTTGATGCTAGCTGAGTGATTCATATAATGTATGCAAATAGCTACCAAATCTAACTGGAAAATTTTCCCAACTATAAAAATTGATTTCATTAACACTACATAAAATCCACATTATCACAGTATTATTTTATTTGCTAAATGTTTTTCATACAAACACTCTGTCAGGTATTATATCTCCTACCTGCATATAGTAATTCAAGCTTTGAGATAGTGGTAATTTCTTTTTTTTTTGAGACGGAGTCTTGTTCTGTCACCCAGGCTGGAGTGCAGTCGTGTGATCTCCACTCACTGCAAGCTCCGCCTCCCAGGTTCACGCCTTCTCCTGCCTCAGCCTCCCGAGTAGCTGGGACTACAGGCGCCCGCCACCACACCCAGCTAATTCTTCGTACTTTTAGTAGAGATGGGGTTTCGAGATAGTGGTAATTTCTCTAAGCATCAGGGGCAGACTTGGTACAAAATCAGATTCCCAAACCCTCTTATTATTTTTCTTTTCCATGTATAAATACTATCAAACTTCTACTTCAAACAATATCATTAAAATGTGGCTGAGGTTTTTTCTGTTCAACATATGGAAGACATCTGTTTCATAATGGACACAAAGAAAATTAAACAGATTTAGATCTTTCTTTAAATTCATCATCCTGTTTTTATTTCTACTGCTGTTTTAATTCCAGGCCTTAACATGAAAATGGTCCCATTGGATACTAAAACAGCTAGATAAATTTACTTGTTACTGCAATTGACAATTTTATTAATAGAGATAAATTTGTACTGTTGAACTCTAAATGAAAAATAAAATACATCACCCCTTACAAGCCTTTGCTTTGAAGAAGGTAGTAGTATGATGGAAGACTATTTCCTTCAGTGAAATGTACCTAATTTATGGAGAAAAGCAGTTCTCACTTTTGCTACATTGCAAGATTTTGTTTGGTTTATCTCTGCCTCTGACTTATTCACCAGATCTTGACAGAGCATGGAAGGAATTTTATTAAGGGGTTGGGCAATAAAGATTCACTTGAACTCTTGAAATATGGTGATTATTTGTTATGTGGGAGGGTGTCTTCTTTCTTCAGACGATGAACAGGTGGGATTATTTTATTTGCTGCCTTTGTATTATCCCCAAGACAAGCAAAAACTAAAATGTAGGATTGATCAGGAATTCTTTATTTGTTCCAGAATAAAAGTCCTTCTTCTAATAGAGGTGATTTCTTATCAAGCTCCCTTGTAGTCAGACTTGTAACTTTAATTTAATTTAAATAAATATCTATAATAGATCAACTTTTATGCACATATGATAGAAGAAAATATATACCTTTATACATTAAAATTATAAACTAAAATTATGTATGCAGAATGAATATACAGACAAGTTACGTTTGTTCTATCACTGTGGTTCAAAATACCTGATTTACAGGTGTAGAATTGTGTATATGGATATTTTATGTGAACACTGTAAGATCCATTTTGGTCTTTTCCCCTCCAGAATGTTTACACAATAAATTTGTATTGTCACCAGGCTTATGGTAATCTGTTATGATAGCCATGGAAAACGAGCGTAATTCATAAAACAAAAACTTTGCCCACAAATTACTACTTAACTCAGTGAAAGATCAGGTGATTCATATGCAAAAACGATCACTACACTGAAATACTAGGTGTTTGGTTTGTTATTTTCATTTTTCAGACTGGGAGATTTGAATATATTTAATGAAGCTGCATATTTGTTTAACTCTTTAGCCATCATGAGCTTTTATTGTTTGCTTTTCTAATTTGTAAGCAATACATACTCTTCTGAATTATGTTTAATCAATGTCCTCTCTTTTAAATAGAAATGTTATTGTAGTTTATGGATTGTACTTGATGGAGAAGTTAAAAGAAAAATTGGACATAGAGCTTCTTACTTTCTTTTACTTCAGTTATCATTACTCTTCATGCCTAAATTATTATTTTCTTTCCTCCTCATTTTAAACATGCTTTATTGTAAAATCATGTGAGTTTACACTGTGGGAAATTCTGTTATAAAGAATTAGGAATAAATTTTGAATTATAATTCATTTGTCAGTGATAAATGTCACCATAGAAATATTTCCCTATCAAATTAGTTTTTAAAATGTGCACTAGCTAAATCATAATACTGTGAATAATAGAGTAATAAAAATTCATGCACCTGTGGTAATTAACTAGAAGCCATGGAGGGCTTCAGTAGTAAGTAATGTAAATTGTGTGTCATAAGATAAACCAATGATTTCTGTGCCTTAGAAGAGCTTTGTTTTTTTTTTTATTTTAGTGTACAATATTATCAAAGTTCAATTTATATATAATAAATTGCATATAGTCTAAATGAAGCCCTGATGACTTTTGTCTAAGTATATACTCACATAATCAGCCTCCAGGTTCTGACAGGAGCTACTACATCTCTGAAGCATCCTTGTGCCCATTTGCAGTCAATGCTTACACATCCCCTTCCTCCCAGTACCACAATTATGATTTTGGTTTTTGTCATGTTTGTGCATTTCACATAAATAGAATCCTGAGAACATCATCTTTTTTCTCTGGCAATTTCATTTAATAGTTTAATCTATATTGTTTCATGTAGAAATAGTTCAATTATTTTAACCCTAGGTAGTAATGCATCATTTGTGAATATAAAAATGTGGCCAGGCATGGTGGCTCATACCTGTAAGCCCAGCATTTTGGGAGACTGAGGTGGAAGAATCTCATGCCTGTGATCCCAGCTACTCAGGAGGTTGAGGCAGGAGGATCACATGAACCCAGGAGGTCAAGGCTGCAGTGAGCTGTGTTCATGCCATGCACTCCAGCCTGAGCAACAGAGAAAGGCCCTGTCTCTTTTTTTCTCTCTCCAACACACACACAAAGAAGATAATAATGTTTTTATTCTGTCTACTATTAATGGATATTTTTTATTGTTTCTAGTTTTGATAATTATAAAGAAAACATTTATGGACATTTTAATATGTCTTTTTGTGGCACATATATGAGTAATTCTCTTGAGTTTGTACTGAGTCAAATTACTAAGTCCACAAGGTAGACATATGATTAGCTTTGGTAGATACTGCCAAAAATTTTCAATAAGAAATTTTTTTTTAAATCTATTTACATATCCACTATCAATTTTTTCAAGTTACAGCTGCTCATATATTTCCTAACATTTGATGTTGACTGCCATTTTAAATAATTTCTATCTCCACTATTTCTATACTCATACAGTGATATCCCCTTGCTGTCTTAATTTGTGTTCTCTTGATGTTTCAATGACATTGGACACCTATTCATATTCTTACCAGCCATTTGGAAATTTTCATTTGTAAATATCTATTCATGTCTTTTGCATGTTTTAAAGTGAGTGGCTTCAACACCTTTTGAAGATAAATATTCAATCTGAACCAGCTTTCTTTCCTCCAAATTTCAGGAGCTTATAAAATCCAGTATTTTAGCTCAAAATAATGCAGAACATGTGTGTAAAATGTAACAATTTGATTATCATAATATAACAAACTCTTGAAATATAACCACTTTATCACAAAAAAAAAATCCATAAAATCTAGAAGAGCCACGGACTGTGAAAATAATCACATATTTATATACAAATCCCTCAGAAGAGGGCTTACACTAAGCTCCAGTATATAACAACAAAAATAAATAAATAAATTTGACTTTGGTTGAAGTCTCAGTGGTAGTCCCAAATCAGCATTTGTTTGACTTCTCTTCCGCCACAGCAACACTTGAGAGACTTCTGAAGTGATGTTCTGTGTCTCCATGATTGATGTATTTATTCATCATCACTATAATGTTCTGTATAGAAGTAAGTAAGTTTAATTAAGTCATATGAAGAACACACACTTATGGTCAGACTTAGTTAAAACTCTGGTTCCCATATGGGGAGCATGTTCAAAGATATCAGTGTGGCTGGAGGAAGGGAATTGTGGTGGGAGATGAGACAGCATAAACAAAGGCAAATCCCAATGTAATTATTCTAAAAGGCAATGCAGAGACTCTAACTTCCTTGCAAAATGGCATTCATTGTCCTCCATGCAGATCATGGTGATCATGTAACCCACAAAAAGGATATTTAAAATAATGTTATGTTCAAAATGCAGGAATAATTTAAAATGGTAGGCCCTTCTTGAAAGATGAAGCAACATACACAAATGCAAAATGGATCTTGCTTGCTTGTAGGCATGTAGATAATTCAGTATATCAAGATATTAGTAGAAGATGGTGTGGAGATTACAAGTGAAGTAACCATGTATTAAATAATGAATATTTTGAGTGCTATGCTAAGTGTATTTGATTTTTTTAAAGAAGGAAGTAAATGTAAAGGAGGACACTGAAGCTTCTTGCACAAGAAAGTTAGTCTCTGTATTGCCTTTTAGACTGATCACATTGCAGTGGCTCGGATGACAGCAGATCTTGGGTAGGAGTACCAGGTAGGAAGATGTTGCCATCATCTAAACAAGAGTTAACATTGAATCAGTCCAGGGCATTGCCAGTTAGAATGGAAAGAGCTAGATTGAGTTGAAATGTATTTATGAGTTAAAATTCACAACGCTTCATGATTGATAGGGTCAATTGACATAAGCATCTTGATTAATGGAAGTACTAGTAAATAAAACAAAGAATTTTGTCATGATAAGGGAAGTGGGGGTTGATAAGTTAAATTTTTAGAACTTTTAAGAACAGGTGCCTATTAGAAAATTGAATATTGTGGTCTGGATTCTGAGAGGTATCAGATGGAAATAAAAGCTTAGAAAGAGGCATGGCACAGTGGCTCATGCCTGTATTCCCAGCAATTTGGGAGGCCGAGGCAGGCAGATCACCTGAGGTCGGGAGTTCGAGACCAGCCTGACCAACATGGAGAAACCCCATCTCTACTAAAAGTACAAAAATTAGCCCGGTGTGGTGGTGCATGCCTGTAAAGGTACTTGGGAGGCTGAGGCAAGAGAACTGCTTGAACCCGGGAGGCAGGGGTTGCAGTGAGCTGAGCTGGAGCCATTGCACTCCAGCCTGGGCAACAAGAGTGAAACTCTGTCTCAAAAAAAAAAAAAAAAAAAAATCTTAGAAAGAATATATCGAGGATGGATGCGGTGGTTCATGCCTGTAATCCCAGCACTTTGGGAGGCCGAGACGGGCAGATCATCTGAGGTTAGGAGTTCGAGACCAGCCTGGCTAACATTGTGAAACTCTGTCTCTGTTAAAAATACAAAAATTAGCCAGTCGTGGTGGCAGGTGCCTGTAATCCCAGCTACTTGGGAAGCTGAGGCAAGAGAATCGCTTGAACCTGAGAATCAGAGGTTACAGTGAGCCGACATCATGCCATGCGCTTTACCCTGGGTGACAAGAGCGAGACTCTATCAAAAATGAAAGAAGAGACAGAGAAAGATGGAAGGAAGGAAGGAAGGAAGGAAATATTGATAACATTTCAAGCCACAAGAATAGATAAACGTGTCCAGGAGAGATTTTACGTATGCATGTGTTTAGTAGATAATGACACTAGGGTAGGTATAAGCTCAGCGGCTTGAAGAAAAAGCAATATCTGAATGACATACCATGTGTAAAATGAGCCAGAAGCTTCAATAAGTAGAATGCAATATGATCACATAGCTACTTGTGGACCACGGTATGAATTTTGGATTTTATCCAGAGGGTGTTATGGGAAGCTATTGGAGGATTAGAAGCAGGCTTCTGACAAGATCTAATTTACATTTTTAAACAGTAATTCTGGCTCAGGCTGCATTACCAGTGGGCAGCTAAGTTAGGAGACTATTGCTGTACCCTAGGGGTGAGATAATAATGGAAGCAAAGGGTTCGCAGTGGGCATGATGTGAGAGTCAGAATACATTATAAAGATAGAGCCAACAGAACTTGCTGATAGATGTATTGTAGCATTTGTGGAAAAAAATAGAACCCAATAGCAATTCAGCAATTCTGTTCTTTTTTTCCTTTTTGATCTGAGCTACTACACAAATGATGGTTCCATCTGGGCCTTAGAAAGAGCAAGACTGTTTGGAAAGCAGTGTAATCAAGCATTTAATATTTATTTTCCTATGTTTCACTTAAGATGTTAAAAGGAGAGTTGACTACATAAATCTGATACTTGATGAAGACCTCAAGGCCGAAGGTATTAATTAGGAACTACATTTAGGAGTTGTTTAAAGTCATGGGTCTGGGCAAGGTGACCCAGGTAATAAATGCATTTAGAGAAGAGAATAGCCATGCCAAGTTCTGGTGAAGAGAATGATGATAATTATGACAATGCTATTTATTATTGATAGGATATATTAATAAATGGTCTATATGACTAAGATATACCACTCTTTCTAGTATCCTTGATTAAGTCCCGTTTGGTGAATGTTTATAGGCTTACAGAAAGTGAGTATATTATGAGTGTTTAGTGTTTCCCCATAAAATATTTAATATTTGGTTCTGTTCTTTTATTTATTTGGGCATACAGTTATTGAGCCAATCAATGTTATCTCTTCTACCGTGAAATAACCAGTCTCAACGCTTTCACATGCAGAGGCTTCTATGGAGATTCAAATTTCTTACGTTTCTTTGCAGATGATCATCTCTTACTATCTAACTCCCTTGGAATCTTTTTTCCCCTCTGAAGCAGTTTATCTAATTATTTCTTGCAAACACATACACTTGTGAGAATTGCTTGTACATTTCAACTATTTTGACTAATTAAATGATTTTTTTCTAATTTGTGTTTGTAAAATCTATATTTGATATCTGCTCTGTAATTGACATATAAAGTCTAAAAATTAAATCTGATAAAATTTAATTTTAACTGTATTCTTCAATGCATTTAGGGGTTAAGGCCAAAATGAAATTATGGAAAATGGTAAGCAAGGAAATAATTAAAGGACATTTACTGTAATTGTTTGAAGTTGTTCAAATGGAATTGATCTGAAATGAAGCTACTGAAAACTCTGCCCCATCATTCAAGACCTGGTTCTAGAGTATGTAATCAATTTTGATTGATGCTTCTGGTGACATGGTAAGTCCTTGATAACAGAGGGCTACAGAATGTCAAGAACGAGGTTCCTTTTAAAATATATCACACGTAATTTTAACTCTGGAAACCCCTAGTGTTGATTACCATTGTGCTCTGTGGTCATATGTTATTATTATTATCTCTTAAGTGCTGTGCAGGAGATCATTTACATAATGAATTAATTCATCTATTCTCCCTAAGTCCTCACTACACTGTTACATTGTTACCTTCTTGACCCAGAATGTCTGTTATAGACTTCATAATCTTGGCCATACTTCACATTTTAATCTTTTCCATTTCATGGTTACTATATGTATGTGTGTGTGTGTGTGTGTGTGTGTGTGTGTGTGTGTATTATTTATGAATTCTATCCTAGAAGTATTCAGTAATTATTCAGAACTTATGTTTTAACTATCTATCATATTTGGTCTGTATCTTACTTCCACTGTTGTAGGTCTACTTGGTATTTGTTTTCACAATTCTAATGCTTTAGTGTCAGAGTGGCTGGTTTGCTGTGATTCCCCAGAACTTGGAACTTAGAACTTGAAAAGATTTGCTCCTTTATAATCTTTTTAAAAATAAACACATATATATTAAGATATAATTCACAGACCATAAAATTCAACCACTGAAAAGTGTACAATTCATTGGTTTTTTATTCAGATTTGTGCATCTTTGTGCATCCATCATCACTGTCAAGTTTAGAACATTTTATTACTCCAAAAAAAACACACACACCACCCTATCATCTGCTCCTTAGCTGATATGGTTAGGCTTTGTGTCTCCACCCAAATCTTATCTTGAATTGTAATCCTCATAATCCCCATGTGTCAAAGGAGAAATCAGTTGGAGGTAATTAGATCATGGGGGTGGTTTCCTCCATGTTGTTCTCATGGTAGTGAGTGAGTTCTCTGATGGTTTTATAAGTGTTTAGTAGTTCTGCATTCATTTTCTATCCTGCCGCCTTGTGAAGAAGGTGCCTTACTTCTGATTCACCTTCTGCCCTGATTGTAAGTTTCCTGAGGCCTACCCAGCCACGCTGAACTGTGAGCTAATTAAGCCTCCTTCCTTTATAAATTGACCAATGTTGGGGAGTTCTTTATAGCAGTGTGAAAATGCACTAATACATCAGCCATCTGATATTTTAAACAGAAGAAAAATAGAGCAGGGAATGGATATAGAAGTGTGAGTTTGCGGGAGGGAAGAGGTAGTTTGCATTTATGAAGTAGCTAGAGAAGGCTGAGAAGGTAACATTTAAGTTAAGGTCTGAAACAGACAAGCTAGTTGTGACTTTAAAATATACTTTGGATATGGGGCCTCTTGATGATATAAATGGGCTAATTCCCTCTACCTATACTTTGAGCATGTTATCTTATAATTGGAATTTTCTGCTCAAGAAAGACTTTTCTGATATTAAACATGGAAATACACTAAGAACTAACATTAATAGTAGTAGTAACAATAAAAATCTACAACATGGATATTAACAGTTATCTCCTCTCATTTGTTTCCAAGAAAGACTCCCACTACACAGTGTAAAGATTCCCCATCAAATAGGCTAATGTAGAAATAGTAGTTCTGCTTGTAAACCCACTTGCAGTGGCAGATAAGAGCCTGCCATTTCCCTTCTTAGTAGTTGCTGATATTGATGTTGTACATGTGTCTCTGTGATGGGTAGCATGCGGAGAGTGATGCTTCATTACCCAAGATCATTTTGCACTTCGTTATCTCTTTCTCATGGATGAAGTACACAAGATGAAGGGGGTTAACAGGCTAAAACCACCCTGGTAGACACAGTGCAGTGCATAATGAGCAGAGAATTCTTTTCCTTCTAACTTGTAAATGCCTACAGCAATTATGTTCTCTTTCTAATGATTCTCTTGCAAACGTGTACATATGATTTTGTGTTGAAAGAACATTGCTAAGGGAGTAAAGAATTGATAAACATTTGCCTTACAAAGGGAACTGTGGTCATTCTCTAAGCACACAGTTTAAATCTCTAATATTTCCAAGTACTGCTTTATAGTTCGTTTATATAATGCGATCACAAACTAAGTGGTCAAAGACTAGATATGGTTTTCATAGCTAAACAAAAATTAAAAATAAGAAGAGCAAGCATATACCTATCACCAAGCTTAGGAAATAAAACAAACCCTACCTTTGAAGATTCCTGTGTGCATCTTCCCAAAGATTTTGCCTCTCTGTCCACTCTCTGTGATAGCCACTAATCATGAATGTTTTATTAATCATTTTCTAGCACTTATTTGCAATTTTGTTATATAGGCATATCATCAAGCAATAATTTGTTTCCTTTCTCTGGTGTTAGCCTTTACATAATTGGAGTCAGACTAAGTGTATTATTTTATGATTTAATTTTCTGGTCATTTAATTTTGACATTTATGTTACATAGACACCCATGCACATATGCACAAACATACATATAACTATTCACTAAAATAAATGAATGTGTAAGCATATAATTTGTATTTGTTAACCTCTATAATTATGTGTGTGTATATATATATATATATATATGTAACTTTTCTTTACAGTCAAACAGTGGTGCTATAGACAGTGTTGTGAATGTTGTGCATGTTCCTGGTACAGAATTGAGGTTCTAGAATAATGGATATCTGGATTTTGTCATATGATTCCCCTTTAGATGTACCAGGTCATGCAAAAAAGGTTTACCAAAGCGATTATAGCAAACTCATACTGTTAGCAATGCCAAGTGTATGTCAGTCTTTATACCTTGGCATTGCCATCTCATTTTCAAATAAGGACAGGCATTTTTGTTTGTTTAAGAAAGCTCATATCACATTATGCCACCAAATGTCAAATAACCTAATGCAGTATAGCATTTCTTGTCTTTGAAATTCTACATTTTCCAAATGCTAAATCAACAGTCACTTAAATAAAACTCAACTCTGTTCTTTCTGCTGTTCCTCTTCTCTTCTTCCCTACTGTTCCCCCTTGCATTAGTATGTGAAAAATGTGGGTCTCTTTCTCTCCCACTCTCATGTGTGTGGTACCACAATGCATAGAAAGAATTAAGTCCTTGGAAAGGAAAGCATTCATCTGAGTCAGAGTTCTGCCTAGCCTTGGGCAAGTCACCTAAGTTTTCATTAGCTCACCCATTTCACGAAAGGAAAAGTAAGGGTAAATAACAAAGCCTATTCATAATAATCACTGTTGCAAACAGTGAAAATATTGTATTCACAAGCCTGGCAGAGTGCCTGGTATATTTCAGGCAGTTAATAAAAGGTAGATAATATTTTTATTATGGAGACTTTACATTTCAGACCTTAGTCCTCATTTCACCCTCCTACCTTTTTTGACAGTCTCATTTCTCTACATCTGTCTTCCTCAACCAACTTGATTTTATCCTTCTACACATAACTTTGTAATTCAATACATTTTTTCACTTTGGATATTTTTAAAATGTGATATATTCATAATTGGCATTTCTTTGACCTACAGTTTTACAGACTAAATTCCAGTATTTTCATGTTTGTCCATCTTATCCTTTTCACAGTAGATATTTTGTTAAGCTTAAAGTAATTGGCAGGAATAATAATTCTCTGCTTAAACTGAGAAAAAATATCATGAATATGTTGTCATTTATGTCACTTTGAGAAGATGGTGAAAAAAGCGTTGTTAAGATTTAGCCTTTGTGATTGCCAAAATAATAAGCAGTCTATTAAATGGTACACAAAACCAGGTTCTAAAGAAACAACTCCAAATTATACACTGCCTGTGAATATATTGAACATGTGTTTGATCCAAATCATATACCTATACCTGTGTCTATATGAAATGTATTTAACTTCTAACTTTGATTTAAACCTGAGTGTATGTGAAAAACAGGTAGGAAGGGTCACGGGAGGAATATCGGTAGAGAACTTAGATATCTCCTAGAAAATACCGCACCCAAATTTTCCTAAACCCCATACAGTGAGCTCAAGAGAATTTCAAAACATAGATATTGGGGTTGAGTGAAGTTGCTCAGTCAGATCTGTCTAGTTTCTTCAATACCTATTTAGGTATAACAAAGCAGTTGGCAAATAATTAGACAAGAGCTTATCTCTCAATCTGTAAGTTATTATAGTAGACACTGTTCTGTGGTCTTGAGGATGTCAAAGCTGTCCTCTGTGAAACAGTAGAAGAGAGTGGGATGATTGAAAAGTGGCTGAAGCAGCCGGGCACGGTGGCTCACGCCTGTGATCCCAGCATTTTGGTAGGCTGAGGCGGGTGAATCACGAGGTCAGGAGATCAAGACCATCCTGGCTAACAAGGTGAAACCCTGTCTCTACTAAAAATACAACAACAACAACAAAAATTAGCCGGGCGCGGTGGCAGGCGCCTGTAGTCCCAGCTACTCAGGAGGCTAAGGCAGGAGTATGGCATGAACCCGGGAGACGGAGCTTGCAGTGAGCCAAGATTGCACCACTGCACTCCAGCCTGGGCGACAGAGTGAGACTCTCTCAAAAAAAAAAAAAGAAAACAGAAAAAAAAAAAAATTGCATTAGCACTTGTAAAAATTTATCTTCTGTATACATGTAAGGTTGACAGGTAAAATAAGCTTATTAAGAACCACTCTAAATCATAACAAAGTGAATTACTGGCAATTCACAAATGTTTAGTTAAGAATTCACAGTTAGTAACAACCTTTCCAAAAGCTGATTAATAAGATATTGCAATGTACTTAAAGTCTATTTTCCAAAAATGTATATATATTACTGTTAGTTCACTTTCAACTTGGAAGAAAGGAAACATTTATAAGATAATATTGATACTTTCCATGGAAATATGAGTTCAGGGATTGCATAAAAATGAATTTTAATGGAATATTAGTTTTGACATAGTTCAAAAATAAATATTGCAATCATAGTAAAAAATAATATCTGCAATAGAAAAATTAGTAGGAACTTGCTATTGTGTCCCCTAAAATTCATATGTTGAAGTCCTAAGCTTTATTGTGTTTTTTTGAAATATGTCCTTTAAGAGGTCATTAAAGTTAAATTAGTTCCTAAGGATGGAAACCTAATTCTGTGAGATCGATGTCCTTACAAGAGGAGGAGGGAAAAACAGAGTGCTTTCTCTCTCTGTGACCAGTGAGGACACAGTGAGAAGGAAACCCCCTACATGAAAGGAAGAGAGCCCTCAGCAGAAACAGAACATACTGTCAGCTTGATGTTTAACTTCCCAGCCTCCAGAACCATGAGAAATAAATTTGTGTTGTTAAAGCCACAGAAATCTATGATATTTTGCTATGGTATCCCAAGGTTACAAATATAGAACTAAATGATAATATGCGGAGAATAAAATAAAAATATTTGTATGCTGGAAAGTGTTACAGAATTTAAATATTAATACTATGTACCATTAATGAATTTTAACGATGAGCCAGTCCTTACCTACCTAAGTTAACACCATTACCTTCCTCCCTTTACTGCTGAAGAACCAGAGATACAGAGAAGACGAGTAACTTGTCCAAAGTGAGTTGCATATTGTGGGATGTGTTGAACTAAGGTTCTATATTCGGCAATTTGGCTCAGAAATCTAGGTTTCTAACCCATTTTGCATGCTTAGAGTGAATGTGGGTCTTTATATTATTGACATTATGAAACTATCACCCAGTAATGCTTCTTTCACTTGAAATAATTTTGGAATCATCTCTTGGCTTAATTAAAAGAAAACTAGAGTAGTTTATGAGCCACATAAGAAAATGAGTTTCTTTACTTCTTCTAAGTGATCACTTATTTGAAATACCAAATTAAATGTGTGACTAGTTTTCAAAATTTATATTTTTGATTAAGAACATAAACTAACCTAGGT
The DNA here is from genome assembly GCF_001698545.2 of Rhinopithecus bieti. Classification (NCBI taxonomy): domain Eukaryota; kingdom Metazoa; phylum Chordata; class Mammalia; order Primates; family Cercopithecidae; genus Rhinopithecus; species Rhinopithecus bieti. The sequence goes on along the minus strand of NW_016807151.1, from coordinate 3,326,660 downwards.
TATGGATGCTTTGGTAATTTCGTAAGCAGTGTTCTCTCAATGCAGTTGGCAGATAAATTGTGTCTCTTAAATGTTAGTGTGGTATAAACTAATCTAATTAGAAATTAGAAGATTTGAATTGTCCTGCATTCTTCTCACTAATTGTTCCTGTGATCTGAGCCCCATGTGTGAGTGTTTCATTGTTCATGGTATTGTTGTTTTTATCTATAATCTTGCACTAATATTTGCTTTGTTTATTGCCACTGTGTTGGGAATCTAAAGAGAAAACAATTATTTCCATAAATTTTACTATTATGTTTGGGAGATACTTTTTAAATCAAATAGTTAATCCTCTCCTTTGGGAAGGAGAAAAGTGAGGCACAAATGAATATTGAGTTCCCTTAGTTACATTGTTAGAGGATGATTATAGTTCAGAAATTTTCTTTTGTTCATTTGGTGCTTCTTCAGGAATGGAAAACAACCAATTCATGCCTGAGTGCTGATCCACCATTTGATTTTTAGGGCATTTATAAGAAATGACAGCATGATTGGTTGATTAATTGATTGATAGTTTTCCAATAGTTGGTTTCCACTTAACCATTCCTCTTCTCTGAAAGAAAAGTCCAAAAGGAATGGTCCTTAATTTAGGTTAAAATTTTCTACTTCTGTAATTCATTATATTTTCTTGTTATCAATGAGCATATAAAGATACGTGCATCATCTCCTTGACTTTGTCACAAAATGTGTCTTTTTTGGTAGGGCAGCCTATTGTTTCCTTTATATCCGTAGGGCAGCCTATTATTTCCTTTATATCTAGGAGTCTTTTTTAGTTTATTTGTTGGATTCACAGGTGTATCTCAGAAATATTCTGGGATCAGATCCAGACCACTGAAATAAAACAAATATCACAATAAAGTGAGCATAAAAATCCTTTTTGTTTCCCACAGATAAAATTTTGTTTATATTATACTGTAATGTATTAAGTATGCAATAATATTATGTCTACAAAAGTACATACCTTAATTGTAAAAATTCTTTATTACTAAAAAATACTAATGAGCATCTAAGCCTTCAATTAGTTGTGATCTTTTTCTTGGTGGAGGTTCTTGACTCATTGTTGATGGATGCTGACTGATCAGAGTGGTGGTTGCTGAAAGTTGGCTGTGGCAATTTGTTAAAATAAGAAAACAATAAAGTTGGCCACATTGATCAACTCTTCCTTTCATGAAAGATTTCTCTGTCGCATATGATACTACTGGATGAAATCTGACCCAAAGTAGAACTTTTTTCAAAATTGAAATCAGTCTTCTCAAACTCGACCATTGCTTTGTCCACTAAGTTTATGAAATACTCTAAATCCTGTATTGTGATTTCACCAATGTTCATAGCATCTTTACCAGAAGTAGATTCCATCACAGGAAACCACTTTCTTTGCTAATCCATAAAAAGCAACTCTTCATCTGTTCAAGTTTTATCAGCAGATTTCAGCAATCTAGCCCCACATTCAGCTTCACTTCTAATTACAGTTTTCTTGCAGTTTCTACCACATCTGCAGTTACTTCCTCCACGGAAGTCTTGAACCCCTCAAAGTCATAAAGAAGAGTTGGAATTAGTTTCTTCCAAACTCCTGTTGATGTTGATATTTTGACCTCTTTTCATGGATCATGAATATTCTTGACGGCATTTAGAATGGTGAATCTTTTCCAAAAGGTTTTCAATTGATTTTGCCCAGATCCATTAGAATAATCACCGTCTATGGCAACTATTGCTTTACAAAACGTATTTCTTAAATAATAATACTTGAAAGTGAAGATTACTCTTGAACTATGGGCTGCAGAATAAATGCTGACTTAGCAGGCATAGAAACAGCATTAGTGTCCTTGTGTATCAGCAGTAATATTTTAGAAAAACATCTTGTTTTCTGAGCAATGGGTCTCAACAATGGGCTTAAAATATTCAGTAAATCACGCTGTAAACAGATGATCTGTCATCTAGGCTTTGTTGTTCCATTTATAGAGCACAAACAGAGTAGAATTAAAATAGTTCTTAAAGACCCTAGTATTTTCAGAATGGTAAATGAGCACTGGTTTCAATTTAGTCACCAGCTGCATTGAGTCACCCTGTCCTTTGAAGAGAGTCACCCTGTCCTTTGAAGCTTTGAATCCAGGCTTTGACTTTTCCTCTCTATTAAAATCCTAAAACGCATCTTCTTCCACTAGCAGGCTAGTTCATCTACATTGAAAATCTGTCATCTAGTATAGCTAAATTTTTTGGATAACATGCTGCAGCTTCTATATAAGCACTTACTGCCCTGCCTTGCACTTTCAGGTTATGAAGAGGGCTTCTCTTCTCAAACCTCATGAATCAATCTGTGCTAGCTTCGTTTTTTAAAAACATTTTATTTATTTATTTATTTTTTTCTGTAGCTTTGCACTTCTCTCAGCCTTCATAGAATTGAAGAGAGTTAGAGTTTGGGCCTTACTCTGGATTAGACTTTGGCTTAAAAGAATGTTGTAGCTGGTTTGATCTTCTATCTAACTCACTGAAACTTTTTCCATATTAGCAATAAGGCTGTTTTGCATTCTTATTACTCATGTGTTCACTAGAGTAGCATTTTTAATTTTTTTCAAGGACTTTTCTTTTGCATTCACAACTTTGCTCACTGTTATTGCAAGGGTTCTAGCAGCCTGTCTCAGTTTTCGGCATGCCTTTTTCACTATGCTTCACCATTTTTAGCTTTTGATTTAGGTGAGAGATGTGGGACTTTTCACTCAAACATTTAAAGGCCATTGAAGGGTTATTAATTGGCTCAATTTCAATATTGCTGTGTCTCAGGGAATAGGGAACCCCAAGGAGAGGAATAAGGACAGGGAATGTCTTGTGGTTAGAGCAGGGAGAAGAGCAGACAGAACACACACATTTACTAATTAAGTTAATCATCTTATGTGGCCACTATTCATGCCACCCCAAAACTAATCACAATAGTAACCTCAAAGGTCTCTGATCATAGGTCACAATAATAAATAAAATCACAGTGAAACTGTTTGAGAAATTATGAGAATTACCAAAATGTGACAGATGGACATGAAGTAAACACATACTGTTGGAAAAATGTTGCTGATAGACCTGCTCAATACACGGTTGCCACAAACCATCAATTTGTAAAAAACAAAAAAAAAAACCGTAAAATCCAAAAGCAAAGCACAATGAAATGAGCTGTGCCTGTATTTTCTTTTACAAGTTTATGAAAGCTATTTCAATTCTTAGACTGGTTAATGTGCTCAACTTTAAATTCTTTTGGCAAGAGTTTAGCTTTAACTTGTTTGTTTACAACATCATCAAAAATGTGCTGAGTAAGTTGTAGGCATGCTATTGCCAAAAATTTCTTGCCAAATAGAACCTAGAATTCTTGTATATTCACATATTAGTATCTAAAAAGTGTGTTTATGAAATTAAAGTAATTCTATTTTGCCTTCATATCAGCTATTTTATTTATTCATAGAAATATAGTGTTTGAAGCAAACAGAAATTTTCTTTTTAATCAATGATAGGCAAATCACGCAAATTTCAGGAGCTCAGTTGGGACCTAAAGAAAGTAAATCACAATAGTAAGTAGACATTAATGTGAAACCAGCTGACTACCTAGAGCGAACAATTGACATTGTTACAATACAGACTTATGGGCTGAGAAAACGATTGGGAGTTCCCATTAAATACTAGATCTATTTCATGAAGTCTTAATGTTATTAAATATTTGCAGTCTCTTTCAATATACCTTGCCCTTTTTTTTTTTTTTTGATGCTAGGAGAGTCAGGTATCTCTGTGACCTTACTTTGATTTGATTTAAGCATCAATACAAAAGCTTCATAGGCACATTGTGAAGTAAAGTGATTTATTTTTTTCATTATTACCTCTGGGAATTATGGCGCATCCTAGACATAAATTCCAATGAGAGTCCCATTCACTTGCACAGTAACAAAAGTAAAGTCAATTCTACAGACAAAACCGGAACAGTAAAGGATGAAATTGAATGGCGTATAACCATTAAATTATCCCTTTCAATGTAGAATTGTTATCTAAAGATTTTTATCTGTACTAATGTTTGTATAATTGCTTCACTTTAACTTTGAAAACTTTAGTAAATCGTTGTTTCGTAGTGATCCTATAAAGGCGTTATTCTGATTATGTAAATCTTAGTCAACTACATTTATTCCAAATTTTGTTTTAAATAGAATTAACAAAATGGTCAATTTTGTTTGGTATTTTGTTTAACTCCCTATGGCCTCGACTTAGATTTCTGGTGTTCTGATTTTCATAACTGTCATGATCAGTCATAAGATGAACTGGGCTCTCTAAGTGTAATACAATTCATTCTTTCATGGGCCAGTTACCTTTCTTTTAATACCAAGGTCATGGACTTTACCCCTAAACCCATTTAACTTTTTTTCAAATGAATGTCATCTCAAGGTTATGGGGAAGGGAAAATTTATGAATCACAGCCAGTCAGACCAAATGAAGCAGAAAGACTTTGAGATCATTACTTCTAAAGAACTGCCTCAAATAATTTATCCTTATGCCAATGAGCAAATTGTGTCATTCTAGTAGCCTAAGGACATCAAATGTCTCTATAATTTAGCCCAAGAGTTCACCAGAATGTTGACTTACATAATTTTCATATACTATTTTAGTCATGAATGAGGGGAAGTAGAACTACCAATGATCACTTCTGTCGAAAAGTGTTTGAAATTATTCTGCTCTATTATAGGGCAGAATTATTGGCATTATTCCACTCTATTACTGATGTATATTCGTAAGTGATATATTATCTTTTCCTCTTGTAAACAATGAATTTACTTGAATATTTACTGGCAAATATTTGAGATCTCATTGCATCTCAGTTTCTGTGCAATGAGCTTGGCCTACAAAAATAGAGGCCACATTTGTTCCCAGCCTAGCAGGGGAAATTGCTATATAAATAACTAACATCCATTTACTCACCAAAAACAAGCATTGAGTTACTTCAATATTAGGCATTATTCAAGACACTAGAAATATAGCAATGAAGAAGCCTAAGAAAGGCCATCTCCGGGGATTATATTTTAGTGTGGGGAAACAGATACACATATACATTTTAAGATATCCTTTTAGTATAAGCCACACATTGATACTTGAATAGCAAGGAGTTGGCCCAAGTAATGCTCAGTGAGCAGAGCACCCTAGCCTTGGTTAGTGCCTTGGTTAGTGCAAAGGGTCTAAGACAAGAAGAAACCCAGCATATTCAAAGAAGGGATTCTGTGTGGCTTGCACAGAGCAGGTGTGATGGTTAGTTTTACGTGTAAACTTGAGTTAAGGAATAGCTAGCAAACTGGTAAAGCACTGTTCTGGGTGGGTCTGTGAGGGTGACTCCAGAGGAGATTGGTGTGGGATTCAGCAGACCGAGTAGGGAAGATCTGCCCTCTATGAGGGCAGGTACCATCCAACCATCTGGGGCTCCAAATAGAACAAAAAAGGTAGAGAAAATGTGATTTCCTCTCTCTCTCTCTATTGGAACCGAGACAATCTTCTTCTCCTGTCCTTGGATGTCAGAACTCCAAGACTTTAGGGTTTGCACTAGTACACCCTCAAACCCATTCTGGTTCTCAGGACTTTGGTCTTGGACTGAAAGGCACACCATCAGCTTCCCCGGTTCTGAGACCTTCAGAATTGGACTGGACTAAGGCATACCTGCAGCATCATAGGGGCTTCAGTTTGCAGCTAGCCTTTTGCAGGACTTCTCAGCCTCCATAATCAAGTGAGTCAATTTCCCTAAATCTCCTCATATATCTACATCTATGTATGTATGTATGTATGTATGTATGTATGTATGTATGTGTCTATCTATTATATTGGTCAATCTCTCTAGAGAAACCTAACTAATACCGTAGGTGAGGGTGAAATAAAGTGGGGGAAGTTGGCAGAGGACACATCAGAAAGCTTGAAAATGTTAATACAACTTCAAGTGGAGGCTCTTAAAAGACTTTAAAATAGGGAATAAAATGATTGGCTTGTATTTTCCAAAGATGATTTTGGTTGCTGGTAGAGGATCATATGAATGGTAGCCAGAGAAGAAACAGGGAAGCTTTTCCATTTTCCAAGCAAGACATAACAATGCATGGATAATGATAAACATTGGAAATTGATGGGTTTTGCACATTGTGCTCATTGGGAAGATGTAGGTTTGTAAGGTAAATGAAAAGTTTTAAAAAATCATATATTTTTTCAGGCTGGTGGCATTATAAGAAAGGGACAGTCAATGCTATATGAAGAAAATAAAAACACAGCTCCAAGAGAACATGACAACTGGACCAATGGAAATTCAACAGCAGCAAAAAATTAGATGTTAAATTATATGAATGGGAATGAGCCAATGATGTAGACATCATGATCAAATAATTATGGGTGCTTCAGTGTGATTAGAGCAAAGAAGTAGAGAAGAATTAGAAAAACAAGATAACACAGAGTAGGGTTGTGCTAAGAAGTTTGGACACATCCTATAAGGAACAGAAATATAGGAGATATATGTTTTAAAATTATTAAAGTAATACATGACAAAATAGTGTTAGATTTTCTGAAATCACTTGCTATTTTCAAAGGTATTTTGTATATACTATCACATTGGTTCTCACTGTGAGCTGAAGCAAAAAAGTAATATCGTCTCTCTCAGTGAAGATGAGCAAAAGAAAATTTGTCATGGAGGCTGGCAAAACTATAATGAACTTCAGGGCAAAATTTAATAGAGTGGATCCATATCAGAGAAATGAGATGAATATATGGTTTTACGGTATGACTGTTGGCAGCAGATCATCAAAATTAGGGCTATTTTGTTGCCACTTCCTTTACAGCTTATTTTCTTTCTGCTCCTCTCCCTGCATATGGTTGTTACTCAATGTACTTGTTAAATTCATTATTTTTTTTCTGAAAAGAATGAATAAAGAGAAATAAAAAATTTTATTTGCAGAAATTAAGTAAAAGACAGTCCTAAGTTAAATCTTCCTGATTAATAGGTTGACTGTGAGTCACTGGGGCCTGAAACAGTATGTGTTTTGAGGGCTCCCTCTTGAATTTCTGATTCAACTGTATTGGGGTGGATCATATTAAAAATGTTTCATGTTCTACTCTGAGGTACTCATCCTGAGCACCAGAGACATAAGCAGAATGGGACTAATCAGTGGGGAGAGAATCAGCAAACTGAGTTTATCAAGTAAAAATAAAATGATTTGCTCCTTTACAAGGACTTAAGTCTTTGGAAACTGGAAAGTGAAAATGTTATTTCCAAGTCTCATAAACTAGCACCTGCAGAACTCTTGATAGCCCAACCAACAGTCTGGATCCCTCTTGGTTCCAATTTAGTTTAGAGCAGTCTGCAATTGGCTCATGTTGGCTGTGGTCAGTGTCAAGACGGCTACTTGCAGATGAAGATTTGCAGATCAATTAATGGAAATTTAAAAAAAAAAAAAAAAAAAAAAAAAAAAGCTTAAATATCATCCCAGAAAGATTTAAAAACTTGCCCAGCCACATTAGTGGTTATTGAAAATGTTGGAACTAGGACTCAGCTTATATAGCTCTATATAACTTGGAAGTTTGAATTAGCTTAACCTTTACTGCTTGCACTCCTCTCTGCTCCGTGCCATGATTCTGGATTGCTTGTAATTCCTCTCCACACACATCACACTACTTAACGGCCTTCTAATTTGCTTCATGCTATCCTCAGTCCCTGAAGTATCCTTTCCACTAATCCTCTTCATAGCTAACTACTACTATAATTCACTGGCAATTTAGCCAAGGCCTCTCCTTCTCCAGGCCTTCTTTTTTTTTTTTTTTTTTTTTTTTTTACTTATTTTTTGTGAGACGGACTCTCCCTCTGCAGGCTGGAGTGCAGTGGCGCGATCTTGGCTCACTACAAGCTCCGCCTCCCGGGTTCCCGCCATTATCCTGCCTCAGCCTCCGGAGTAGCGGGCACTACAGATGCCCCGCCACCACACCTGGCTAATTTTTTGTATTTTTAATAGAGATGGGGGTTCACCTTGTTAGCTAGGATGGTCTCGATCTCCTCACCTCGTGATCCGCCCGCCTCGGCCTCCCAAAGTGCTGGGATTACATTCTCCACGCCTTCTTAACTGACAACCACCCCTCCTGACAGAGAAAGGCTCACAGCCTGTCCTTGTGTAACTCCTGAGCATACTTCTACCATCAAGGTATGTTTTTTTATTTATTATTATTATTTTTTAATGTATTGAGCTATGATGGTTAACACTTAGTGTCAACTTAGTACTTAGGGTCAACTTGATTGGACTGGAGGATGCAAAGTACTGTTCCTGGGTGTGTCTGTGAGGGTGTTGCCAAAGGAGATTAACATTTGAGTCAGTGGGCTGGGCGCGGTGGCTCAAGCCTGTAATCCCAGCACTTTGGGAGGCCGAGACGGGCGGATCACGAGGTCAGGAGATCGAGACCATCCTGGCTAACGCGGTGAAACCCCGTCTCTACTAAAAAATACAAAAAATGAGCCAGGCATGGTGGCGGGCGCCTGTAGTCCCAGCTACTCGGGAGGCTGAGGCAGGAGAATGGCGTGAACCCGGGAGGCGGAGCTTGCAGTGAGCCGAGACGGCGCCACTGCACTCCAGCCCGGGCGACAGAGCGAGACTCCGTCACAAAAACAAAACAAAACAAAACAAAACCATTTGAGTCAGTGGACTGGGAGAGGCAGACCCACCCTCAGTCTGGGTGGGCACCATCTAATCAGCTGCCAGCCAGCTAGAATGAAAGCAGGCGGGGGAACGTGGAAGGACTAGACTGGCTGACTCTTCCAGCCTCCGTCCTTCTCGGGGTGCTGGATGCTTGCCGCCCTCAAACATTAGACTCCCAAGTTTTTCAGCTTTCAGACTCTCGGACCCACACCAGTGGTTTGTTAGAGGCTCTTGGGCCTTTGGCCTGACTGAAGGTGCACTGTCAGCTTCCCTACTTTTGAGGTTTGGGGGTGCTGCCTGGCTTTCTTCCTCCTCAGCGTGCAGATGGACTGTTGTGGGACTTCATCTTGTGATCCCTTGAGTCAAAGCTCCTTAATTAACTCCCTTTGGTATATACATCCATCCTAATATTCCTGTCCCTCTAGAGAACTCTAATACATGAGTTCCCTCATTAAACGCTCAGTTTCTAGATGAGTGTTGTATTGGCTATTCTCAATCCAGAACTTAATATAAGTCTTAACACATAGGAAATGATCAATGATTTATTATTATTGTTATTGTGTGTGTGCTTGTATGAGTGAATAGGTCTGAGCCCTATCTTTTGGTTCTTTCTTGGGTTCTTCTTGGCTAAAATATAAAATTTCCTGTCAGATGAATTGTCAGGAAAAAGAAACAGCAACATAACAGTAACAATTTGAAGCTGAAGAAGTTGTACTATACAGAATCTCTACTATAAGGTACATATTGCTAACTCTTATTTTTTTCTTACTAAATATCATAGTAACTGACCAAAGAGGAATACATTTTCATTGATACACTCAATATACTTTGATGATTGAGACTTTTAACCAATTGCATTTAGAGAGATAAAGAACTTTTATGTCCACTAAATGAAGGAAAACACACCAGTTTGTCAATTTGTTCGAAGAGACTTTAATGAGACCATGCTCCCCAGTCATCTGCTGATCCTAAGAGAGGAAGCGCAATCTGCGCCATTTTGCTGTTCTGACTGGGCAATTTACTGTATTTTATTCCCTGCCTGTGAAACGGAGTACTTTTGTCCTGTGCTTATGCAGCACTTTGTAGCATCTGGTGCTTGTTAGAGAAAATGTTTTAGTTTCTTTTCCCTTTTCTCCTTTCTTTAAAGTGATCATCACCCGTGTAAGGAAGGACTTTTCAGGGTTACCTTGTAGCTACTCAAAGGGAAGTGGATAGTTACTATTGCCTGGAGATGAGGTTAGCACAAAGAATTTTCTTCACATGTTTTCCATAGAGTACAGCTTTACAGAAAAGCTGACTTATGACCAGTAGTAACAATGTTTTAAGGGCTTTTTTGGAATAATTATAGCCTTACATTGTGTGATTTTAGTATTGCTGAAAACCTAAAGAATATATTTTGCGTATATAAGCTGAAGTTGTGTGTATGAATATAATACATTAATGGATTTGCTGATGTGTTTATTGATTAATATATGATTTCTGCCTGTCAGAGTACCATTAAAAAGTATCAGGGCTACTGGGGTAACCACCTTAGTGACCTTCATCCCCATAGCTAATCATGTACTATAGATAACATTAAGTCTTTTCTTAACATCACCATTACCATCCTAACGTCGGCATCCTAAATAAAACCGATATGAAATTATTGACCTGTTCATCCAACTGTTCCCCTATATACAACTTGTCCTCTTCAGTGTTCCACAAAATACCACTGCATTTATTTATTTACTTTTAAAAACATTTTTACCAAGATATAATTCACAAGCCATGAAATGGCTTCAACCAGTTAAAGTGTAAAATGTAATGGTTTTTAGTATATAGAGTTGTACAACCATCAGCAAAACTAAGTTAAAATATTTTAATCACCCTTTCCTCTGCCAAAGTAACCATTAGCCATCACTCCCTGTTGGTCCTCCTTCATCCATTGTCATTCACAATTATTTATCTTCTTATAGATTTGCCTATTCTAGACATTTTATATAGGTCTATTTTAACAACGTGTCATTTTTTAAATAGCTTCTTTCACTTAGTATAACATTTTCATAGTACATCTATACTGAGGAATATGTTAATACTTGATTTTTATTACTAAAGAATATGCCATTGTTTGGATATACAATATTGCATTTATCCATTCATTAGTTTTCAGATATTTGAGTAGTTTCCACATTTTAATTATTATAAATAATGCCAATATGAATATTTGTTTCAAGTTTTTGTATGTATCTTTGCATGTCTCTTGCATGTACACTTAGGGGTGCAAATACTTGGTTATATGGTAGGTAACTCTATGTTTAACAAGCTGAGAAACCTTCAAACCATTTTTTCAAAACAACTACATTATTTTATATTCCCACTGGACATATATAACATCACCACTTATTATTTTTCTTTTTGAATTACAGCCATCTTAATGAATGCAGTGGTATCTCATTGTGGTTTTGATTGGGTCTACCTAATTAATGATGTTGAGCACATTTTCATATGCTTATTGTTAATTTGTATGTTTTCTTTGGATAAATGTCTACTAATTTTATTTGGTAATCCTTTTCTTAGTTTTCTTAATGATTTTCTTAATTATAATATTTCTCTATAATATTTCTTTTTATTATTGAGTTGGAATTATTTATTTATTTATTTATTTTATTATTTTTTTGAGATGGAGTCTCGCTCTGTGGCCCAGCCTAGAGCAGTGGGTGCAGTCTCATCTGACTGCAACCTCAGCCTTCTGGGTTCAAGCAATTCTCCTGCCTCAGCCTCCTGAGTAGTTGGGATTACAGGTGCATGCCACTATGCCTGGCTAATTTTTGTATTTTCAGTAGAGATGAGGTTTCACCATGTTGGTCAGGCTGGTTTCAATCTCCTGACCTCGTGATCCACCTGCCTTGGCCTCTCAAAGTGCTGGTATTACAGGTGTGAGCCACCACGCCCAGACTGGAAAATATTTTCATATTTGTTCTAGATGAAAGCTCCTTTTCAGATATATAATTTGAAGACATTTTCTTCCATTCTGTGGGTTGACTTCTCACTTGCTTCATGATGTCCTTTGAAACACAAAGGTTTTATCATTGATGAAATCCAAATTACCAACTGTTTTCGTTTCTTAGGGTTTGGTGTCCTTTCTAAGAAACCGTTGCCTAATTCAGGCTCACAAAGATTTAATTCTACCTTTCTCTTATAAGTTTGTAATTTTACCTCTTCTGTTTTGTCCATGAGAAATTTTGTATGAATTCTTGAATGGAGGTTGAGAATGAAGTCTGACTTCATTCTTTTCCATGTGTGCATCTGGTTGTCCCATCACTTACTGTTGAAAAGAAAATTGTGTTCCCATTGAATTTTCTTGGCAGTTTTGTCAAAATTGGGTAAACACAAATGTATGGGCTTATTTCTAGACTCTCAATTTTATTCCTTTGTTCTCTATGTCTATTCTTATGCTTAGACCATGCCGTCTTGATTACTGCACTAAGAAGTAAATTGTGAAATTGGAATGTGAATCCTCTAAATTTGTTTCTCCTTCTCAAGAGGTTTTGTCTATTCTAAGTTCTTTACATTATGTGATCATCTTGACAATTTCTGCCAAAAACAAAACAAAAAAAATCCAGCTGTGATTGTGGTAGAGATTGTGTTAAATATGTGGTTCAATTTGGGGAGTATTGTCATCTTAACAATAACAAATTATCTGATCTATGATGTAGAGACAACTTTAGATTTACTTATATCCTCTGTAATATAATTAAATTATGTTTTGAATTTCACAGTGAATGAATATTTCACTTCTTTTGATAAGTTTATTCCCGAGGAATTTATTTTTTCTTAATTTTACTGTAAATTAAATGTTCTTAATTACATTTTTGGATTATTCATTGCTAGTATGCAATTGATTTTTGCACATTGATTCCATTACTGAAAGTGGAATGTGAAAGTATTCAGCTGTGATCTTGAATTATATATTTTTTCCTTTAATTTATGCCCATTTTTGCTTCATGTATTAATAAATTGTATTGTAGAACCAAATACGTTCATAATACTTGTGTTTTCTTGATGAATTGAAAATGTTATCATTATAATATGTTCATATTTGTCTCCATAACAATTTTTATCTTAAAGGATATTTTGTCTTTATTAGTATAACCACTATTACTCTCTTTTGGTCTTTTGCCTTGTTGCTATTTATAGTCTATAGTCTATATTTTAATGTGTTTTTTATTTTCATATTTCTCATTACTGCCTTCTTTTGTGTTAAATACATAAATTCTAGTATGCCATTTTGATTCAGTTTTATTGTTTTTAAGTTAATTTTCTTAGTGATTTGCCTAGGGATTATCACTACCATCTTAATTTAGAATAGTTTCATTCAAATCTTCTAAACTTAATTTCAATACTACACAAAAGCTTTATAGTGATAGGAAGGAAGTCCTTTCCCTTCCTCTTTTTATGCATTATAATTGTTCATTTATATACTAATATATTATAATCCCATCTGTATTAGTCATAGCTCTGTAGAGAAAGATAATTAATAGGAGATGTGTATCTTCTGAATATATAAAGAGATTTCTTAGGAACTATTGGCTCATGAAATTGTAGAAGGTGAGAAGTCTCAGAATATGCCTTCTGTGAGCTGGAGATCCAGGAAAGCTGGTTCAAAGCCTTAGAACCAGAGAGAAGATTATACAGATTCTAGCCTGGATTTGAAAGCCTGAGAATCAGGAGTTCTAAGAACAGGAGAAGATCACTGTCATACCTTAAACAGTCTGGCCATTAGTTTAACATTCCTCCACCTTTTCATTCTATTTGAGTCCTCCATAAATGGGATGAGGCCCACCACCCTGGAGAGGTCCATCTACTTTACTCTGTCCACCAATTCAAATGTTAGTGTCCTCCAGATGCACCCTCATAGATATACTCAGAAATAATGTTTAACCAGCTATCTGAGAATCCTGTGACCCAGTAAAGTTGAAATTTAAAATGAACCATCACATTATTCCAATAAGTTTATAACCATTGCATTATATAATATTTTAAAATAATAGGAGAAGAAAAGACATATAAACAAGAATACATTGCACTAACTTTTATATTCACTTTTATATAACTTTTATAGTTGCCTTACCTGAGTTCTTTATTACCTTTGCCTTTACCTGCTTCTTTATTAGCTTTTGTTTATTCATGTTGTTATTCTGTGACTTTTAATTTAAAATTGAATGACTCCCTTTAGATTGTTTCTGTGGGTATTCTACTAGCAATGAATTCTCTTATTTAATATAAGAATTTCTTGATTTCTTTTTTTATTTTGAAAGGTTCATTTTATTGGATATAACATCATTGGTTGACTGTCTTTTTCATTCCCTTTGAGTGTGTATTATGACTGCCTCCTGGCATCCCTTGTTTCTGATGGAAAGTCAGCTGTTAATTTGATTGAGGATGCCCTGTATGTGACCAGTTTAGAATTTATATTTATCCTGTTTTGTTTTTGTTCTTTTTTTTTTTTTTTTTTCCTGCTTTTGAGGTTCTTCTTTTAGTTTTGACTTTCAGCAGCTTGAATATGATGTGTCCATATCTGGGGGTGGATCTCTCTGAGTTTATCCCATTTTGAATTTACCAAGAGTCTTGGTGGTAGAGATTAATATTTTTCATCACATTTAGGATGTTTTAAGTCATTATGTATCCACGTATTATTTATTTCTCTCTCTCCTTTCAAGCTGAGAGTCCCAATATACATTTGTTAGTAGAGTTGATGGTGCCCTACAAATCTCTGAGGTGCTGTTCACCTTTGCAATTATTTTTCTTTCTGCATATTATTCTGGATTATCTCAACTATCTTATCTTCATGTTCATGTATTCTTTCTTCTGCCAGCTCCAAATAACTTTGGAACATCTTCAGTGAATTTTAATGTAATTATTGTGCTTCTCAATTCCAAAATTTTATTTCATCCGTCTTTTCTTTAAATAATTCATATCTCTTTATTGTTGCTCTGTATTTGGTGATATAGTGTCTATAAAGATTTTAAAATTTTAAACAATTTTCAGTTCTTTTTTTAATTACTTAATTTATTTGTTAACTTCTATTTTAGTATCAGAGGTGTATGTGCAGGTTTGTTATATAGGCAAATTGTGTGTCATGGGGGTTTGGTGTACAGATTATTTTGTTACCCAGGTAATAAGCACACACCCAATAGGTAGTTTTAAGATCCTCACCCTCCTCCAAACCTCTACTCTCTACTACATCCTGATGTCTCTCACTTCCTCTCTTCCTTGTGCTCCAGTCATGTAAAGTGCTGGCCTTACCTTTGCCTTCCACCAGGATTGTATGTTTCCTGAGGCAAGAAGCAGAATGCCAGAAGCAGATGCCAGCATCATGCTTCCTATACAGCCTGCAGAACCATTAGCCATTTAAACCTCTTTCTTTATAAATTACTCAGTCTCAGGAGTTCCTTATAGCAATGTGAGAATGGGTTAATACATTTGTGTCCATGGATACTCAATGTTTAGGTCCCACTTGCAAGTGAGAACCTGCAGTATTTGGGTTTCTGTCACTGCATTGGTTCACTTAAGATAATGACCTCCAGCTCCATCCATGTTGCTGCAAATGACATGATCTCATTTGTTTTAAGGCTGCAAAGTATTCTATGGTGTATATATACCACATTTTCTTTATCCAGGCTAGCAATGATAAACATTTAGGTTGATTCTATGTCTCTAATATTGTGAATAGTGCTGCAATAAGCATATATGTGCATGTGTCTTTATGACAGAAGTATTTATCTTCCTTTGGGTATATACCCAATATCAGGATTGCTGAGTCAAACAGTAATTCTGTTTTAAGTTCTTTGAGGAATTGCCAAACTTCTTTTTGCAATGGCTAAACTAATCTACATTCCCACCAGCAGTGTATAAGGATTCCCTTTTCTCTAAAACCTTGATAGCATATGTTATTTTTTGACTTTTTAATAATGACTATTCTAACTGGTGTGAGCTGGTATCTTGTTGCTGTTTTGATTTTCATTTCCCTAATTAAGTAATGTTCAGCATTTTTTCATATGCGTAATGTCTGCATGTATCTTTTCAGAAGTGTCTGTTCATGCACTTTTCCCACAATTTCATGGGATTGTTTTTTGCTTGCTAATTTGTTTTTATGTAGTTGTGTTTGGTTGAGGCCTCCTCAGCTTGTTATTCTATCCAGCTTGTTATGATGGATAGAATTGAAAGAGTGAGAAGGATATTTATGTTTGTTGATGGATAAATTTGATATATAATTGAGATGGGAGCTAATTTTTGTCATGTGAGGAGGAGTAGGCCGGAGATTAGGGGATTCCTTGGATGACTTACAGATTCTGGATATTATACCTTTATTGGATGCTTTATTGGTGCTTTATTGGTGTTTCCTAGAATATCTTCAAGGATTTTGATAGGTACAGGTTTTATGTTTAAGTCTTTAACCTGTCTTGAGTTGATTTTTGTGTATGGCATAAGAAAGTGGTCCAGTTTCAGTCTTCTGCATAGAGCTAGCCAATTATCCCAGTAGCACTTTCTGAATGGGTAGTTCTTTCACTGTTGCTTGTTTTTGCCGACTGTTGAAGATCAGATGCTTATAGGTGGAGATTTTATTTATTAGTTCTCTATTAAGTTCCATTGGTCTATGTGACTGTTTTTGTATCAGTACCATGCTGTTTTGATTTAGAATAGTTTTAGCCTAGTTTGAAGTTGGGTAATGTGATACCTCCAGTTTTGGTCCTTTTATTTAGGATTGCTTTGGCTATTTGGGCTCTTTTTTGGTTCCATATGAATTTTAGAATAGTTTATTTTTTTCTAATTCTGTGATGAATGATGTTGGTAGTTTCATAGGAATATCAACAAATGTGTAAATTGCTTTGGGCAGTATGGCCATTTTAACAATATTGCTTCTACCTATCCACGAGCATGGAATGTTTTTCCATTTGTTTGTATTTATCTCTGATTCTTTGAGCAGTGTGTTATAATTCTCTTTGTAGAGATCTTTCACCTTCCTCCTTAACTGTATTCTTAGGTATTTTATTTTATTTTGATTATTGTAATAAGATTGTGTTCTTGATTTGGCACTCTGCTTGGACATTTTTGGTGTATAGAAATCTACTGATTTTTGTATATTGATTTTGTATTCTGAAATTTTGCTGAGGTTGTTTATCAGACCTAGGAGCTTTTGGGCAGAGACTATGGGGTTTTCTAGCTAAAAAATCATGTTGTCTGCAGACACAGATAGTGTGACTTCTCTTCATATTTAGATGCCATTTATTTATTTCTCCTACCAGATTACTCTGACTAGGATTTCCAGTACTACATTGAACAATAGTAATGAGGGTGGGCACCCCAAGAGTAATGCTTCCACCTTTTGCTCATCGGTATGATGTTGGCTGTGGGTTTGCCATAGATGAATCTAATTATTGTAAAGTATGTTCCTTCAGTGCCCTGTTGGTTGAAGGTTGTTAAAATGAAGGTATGTTGAATTTTATCAAAAGCATTTTCTGTATCTATTGAATTAATGTGGCTTTGTTTTTAGTTCTGTTTATGTAATAAATCAGATTTATAGATTTGAATATGTTCAACAAATCTTGCATTCCAGAATGAAGCCTACTTAATCTAGGTGGATTAGATTTTGATATTCTGCTGGATTCAGTTTGCTAGTATTTGTTGAGAATTTTTGCATCTATGTTCATCAAGGATATTGGCCTGAAGTTTTTGTGTGTGTTTGTGTGTTTGTGCATGTGTCTCTCTGTCAGGTTTTGGCATCAGAAAGGTGGTGACCTCAGAGAATGAGTTAGGGGAGGAGTCCCTTTGATTCCATCTTTTGAAATAGTTTTAGTAGGAATGATACCAGGGTTTTTTTAATATGTCTGGAATAACGCGGCTGTGCATCCATCTAATCCTGGACTTTTTCTGGTTGGCAGGCTTTTTTATTACTAATTCACTTTTGTAACTCATTTTCTGTTCAATATTTAAATTTATTCCAGGTTCAATCTTGGGAGTTTATGTTTCCAGAATTTTTTTTTCCCCATTTCTTGTAGGTTTTCTAGTTTATGTGCATAGAGTTGTTCATAATAGTGTCTGAGAGTTTTTGTATTTCTGAAGGATCAGTGGTATCAGGAGCACGCACTCCAGATAGTTACGTGAGTTCTTTTCTATTTCCTAGGTGTCTCGGCTGGTTTGAGAAATAAAGGGAAAGAGTACAAGAGAGAGAAATTTAAAGCTGGGTGTCCGGGGGACACATCACATGTCAGCAGGACCGTGATGTTCCCTGAGCCGTAAAACCAGCAAGTTTTTATTAGCGATTTTCAAAAGGGGAGGGAGTGCACGAATAGGGTGTGGGTCACAGAGATCACATACTTCACAAGGTAATAAAATATCACAAGGCAAATGGAGGCAGGGCGAGATCACAGGACCACCAGATGAGGCGAAATTAAAATTGCTAATGAAGTTTCAGGCATGCATTGTCGTTGATGACATCTTATCAGGAAACAGGGTTTGAGAGCAGACAACCTGTCTGACCAAAATTTATTAGGCGGGAATTTCCTCATCCTAATAAGCCTGGGAGCGCTACAGGAGATCGGAGCTTATTTTATCCCTTCGGCTTTGACCATAAAAGATGGCACGCTTTGAGGGGGCCGTTCATAGGCCTACCCTCAGGGCGCATTCTCTTTCTCAGGGATGTTCCTTGCTGAGAAACAGAATTCAGCAATATTTCTCCTATTTGCTTTTGAAAGAGGAGAAATATAGCTCTGTTCCATCTGGCTCACCAGCAGCCAGAAGTCTCATCTCTGGTGTTCCCTGAACATCACTGTTATCCTGTTCTTTTTTCAAGATGCCCAGATTTCATATTGTTCAAACACACATGCTCTACAAACAATTTGTGCAGCGGACACAATCATCACAGGGTCCTGAGGCGACATTCATCCTCCTCAGTTTATGAAGAAGAAGACGGGATTAAGAGATTAAAGTAAAGAGAGGCATAGGAAATCACAAGGGTATTGATTGGGGAAGTGATAAGTGTCCATGAAATCTTCACACCTTATGTTCAGGGATTGCAGTAAATACAGGCATTAGAAATTATAAAAGTATTAATTTGGAGAACTAATAAAAGTCCATGAAATCTTCACAATTTATGTTCTTCTGCTGCGGCTTCAGCCGGTCCCTCTGTTCGGGGTCCCTGACTTCCGCAACACAGTGGCAATGTCCCCATTGTCATTTCTGATTTTATTCATTTGGATATTCTGTCTTTTTTATTTGTTAATCTAGCTAGCAGTCTATCAATCTTATTTATTCTTTCAAAAAATCAACTTCTGGATTCATTGATCTTTTGTAAATTTTTTGCATCTCAATTTCCTTCAATTCAGACTTGATTTCGGATATTTCTTGTCCTCTGCTAGCTTTGATATTGGTTTATTCTTATTTCTCTAGTTTCTCTAAGTGTAATGTTATATTGTTAATTTGAGATCTTTCTAACTTTATGATACTGGTGTTTAGCACTAGAAACTTCCCTGTTAACATTGCCTTGGCTGTGTCCCAGAGAACCTGGTATGTTGTGTCTTTGTTGTCATTAGTTTCAAAGAACTTATTCATTACTGGCTTAATTTCGTGGTTTACCCAAAAGTCATTCAGGAGCAAGTTGTTTAATTTCCATGTAATTGTACGATTTTGAGCAATCTCCTTAGTATTGATGTCTATTTTTAATGCATGTGATCCAAAAGTGTGGTAGGTATGATTTTTTTTTTTTTTTTTTTTTTTTTTGAATTTGCTGAGAATTGTTTTGTGGCTGATTGTGTAGTCAATTTTACAGTATAGGTCACGTGCAGACAAGAAGAATGTATATTCTGTTGTTTCAGATGGAGAGTTCTTTAGATGTCTGTTAGGTCTATATGGTCAAGTGTCAAGTTTGAGTCCTGAATATCTAGATTTCTGCCTTGATGATTGATCTAATAATGTCACTGCAGTGTTGAAGTCTCTCATTTTTATTATATTGTCATCTAAGTTTCTTCATAGGTCTCTAAGAACTTGCTTTTATGAATCCGGGTGCTCCTTTGTTGGGTGCTCATATATATATTTAGGATAATTAAGTCTTCTTGTTGAGTTGAGCTGTTTACCATTATGTAATAGCCTTCTTTGTGTTTTTAATTTTAATGTAATCTTTGTTGGCTTAAAGTCTGTTGTGTCTGAAATTAGAGTATCAACCCCTGCTTTTTTTTCTGTTTTCCATTTTCTTGGAAGATTTTTCTCCATCCTTTAACTTTTAGCCTATGGATATTGATTGCATGTGAGATGGGTGTCTTGAAGACAGCATAGAGTTGGGTCTTGCTTCTTTATCCAACTTGCCCCTCTGTGTCTTTTACTTGGGACATTTAGCCCATTCACATTTAAGGTTAATATTGATATGTGCAGAATTGGACTTGTCAGTAAGTAGTTATCTGATTATTATGCATACTTAATTGTGTAGTTGCTTTATTTTGTCGATGGTATATGTACTTAAGTGTGTTTTTGGGGTGGTTGGTAATGATCTTTCATTTTCCTGTTTTGCACACCCTTAAGGACCCCTTGTAAAGTGTCAAGGAATTCTCCTAACATTTGCTTGTCTGCAAAGGATCTTATTTCTACTTCATTTATAAAACTTAGTTTGGCTGGATGTGAAATTCTTGATCCTAGAGTTTTTTTTTTATTTTTATTTTTTCTATAATAGTGAATATAGGCACACAATCCCTCCTGGATTGTAGGATTTCTGCTGAAACATCTGCTGTTAACCTGACGGGGTTCGTTTTGTAGGTGGCATTGCCCTTTGCTCTAACTGTTTTTAATATATTTTTCTTTTATGTCAGCCTTGGAGAATCTGATGACTACATGTCTTGGGGATAATCATCCTGTATAGTATTTTACAGCGGTTCTCTGGATTTCCTTGATTTGCATATTGGCCTCTCTAGTGAAGTTTGGGAAATATTTGTGGGTAATATCCTCAAACATGTTTTCCACGTTGTTTGCTTCATCCCCCTCTCTTTCAGGGATACCAGTGAGTCATAGATATGGTCTCTGTACATAATCCCACATTTCTCAGGTTTTGTTTTTCTTGTTCATTTTTGTTTCACTGAGTTAATTTGGACAACTAGTGTCTAAGCTCCAAGATTCTTTCTTCTACATGGTCTATTCTGCTGTTAATACTTGCAATTGTATTATGAAATTCTTATAGTGTTTTTTTTTAACTCTATCACATCAGTTTAGTTCTTTCTTAAAAATGGTTATTTTGTCTTTTCATTCCTGTATCATTTTATCACATTCCTCAGATTCTTTAAATTGGGTTTCAACTTTCTCCTGAATCTCAATGATCTTCATTCCTATCCATAGTCGGAATTCTATGTCTGTCATTTTAGCCATTTCAGCCTGTGTAAGAACAATTCCTGGGGGAGCTAGTGTGGTCATTCAGAGGTAAGAAGACACTCTGGCTTTTTGAGTTGCCAGAGTTCTTGTGCTGGTTCTTTATTATCTGTATAGACTGTTATTCCTTTACTCTTTGATATTTCTGTCCTTTTTATTGAGTTTTTTGCTGGTATCTTCTTTGATGCCCTTGTGGCTTTGATTCTGACATAAGGAATGCTCAGTCAACTAGCTTTGATTCTGAAAGATTTCAGGGGACTAAGGCTCAGCTCTGCACTCTTGGGCTATGTGCTCTATCACTGGGGTCTGGTACCAGGCCCTGGCTTTGCTCCCTAACCCCTCAAGGTTATGAACCTGCTGCATTTAAGAGGTTGAGGTGATCCCAGTCCACTAGCCCCAACATTCTGGTGAGGTGTGCTGGCCAAAGTGCTCTGTTGGGGTGGTGGCAGTGGAATATGTGCTTGCCTGCATGTGTCAGAAGCTGCAGTGATGCAGCAGGGTGCACTCTATCAGCTGAGGGTAGGGCATTGGCAGGAATGGGGCAGAAGCATTCATACACATGCTCATGCCTACAACAATGGTGAGGCAGAGTGCCCACACATTAGTGTGGGCAGGGTGCCAGCATCTATGCATGCACTTTTACTGGTAGTAGTAGCGGGAGCACCATGGCTGGCTGCCTGTGCCTCTGTGGGGGTAGTATGCTGGTGGTGGTGACATCTGGATGGTGGTGTACACTGACACTCCTAGCAACAGTGGGGCAGCAGGGTGCACACACGCCACTGGGGGAGGGGAGGCAAGGTCCAAACGTGTGCCCACTGACAAAGTGGTGGTTCAAGGAAGTGGGCAAGTGTGTGCCAGCAAGGCAGCAGAGGAAGGCTACTGTGGGGCGATGCTGCAAGGAAGCTGGTTGAGTCAACAAAGGTCAGTCTGCTGGAGCTCTCTGGTGGTCAAGTGTGGTCTGCCAGGAAAGGAACTATGATGACGGTCCCCAGGAAGCACCCTACTTGGGCATCCAAAGATGTGCTGCAATCATGTGTAGGCAGGTTGGGGCCCCAGGAAAGGCCAGCAGACGAGGACACTCAGATAGGACAGGCCCTATCCTCTGGGCAAGACTGCCATGCTCTGTCCAAGTCTAACAGTACTCAAAAGCTAAAGCCAGCTAGAGGAGCTTGGCAAACCTTGGAGGATGAACATCCCTGGCCATGCTCCACTGCAACCCTTCATCCACCAAATGCTTTGGGCTCCATACAGTCTGGCATCCTTCCCCTGCCACCTTCCCAACCAACTCTCCCTGCCAGCTTAAGTGTCCGTGGGATCATGGGTTCTGCACTAGGATTCCAGAGGTCTGTGGGGAGTGTTGGCTACTCCTCACATACTCAACTTGCCTCTTTCTTGGGAGTCACTGGGAATCAGGAGCAGGTCCCAGTGTTTTGCTGCCCTGTGCAAGGTTCCCAGCTTCTTCCTTGTTTAGTCCAGTGTCTGCATCTTCCCTCTTTCCACTCTCAGTTCCTTCTTTCTGAAGATATGCCAGTCTTCCTGATGTCCCTGTTTTTCAGTAGGGGATGTTCCTTCTGGCTATATCTAGTCAGCCATATTTAAGTTCTCTTTAGTTCTTTGGACATATTTGTAATAGCTGTTTTATAATAGCTTATTTATAATTTTGTCTAATAAGTCCGTCACCTCATCATTCTTTAGCTGTTGCTAAACATTTCCTTAATGTTTTTCTAGATATATTTTCAAAATGTTTTGTAATAGATATAAAAATCATAATAAATGTATAATTGACTGAGATTGGCCTACAGTTTGGCTTTCTTAAGAAACGTGTATCAATTTTTATTTTTAAGCCTAACACAGCTAATGACTAGGGGATTAATCATTCTTTTTATTTTCTATAGAAGTACTATATAAGACAAATTATTTAAACATTAAATATTTGGTAAAATTCCATTGAAAATGATTGTACCAGAGACTACTTTTAGTGCGTTTTGCAGTGGGGTTGGCACTGAATTATTGTTTCTGTTTATTTACCATCTATAGAATCATTCACAAATTATAATTAATATTCAGTTAATTTTGGTAAGGATATTTGCAGAATATATCCACAAATATCCTTTAATTTAAATTTAATAATTTAAATTGCATTTAAAATTTAAAATTTAGTGTTATAAATTTGTTCATTGGCATAAATTCCAACAACTGTAGTATTTGTTATTATTTCTAATGTTATCTATGAACACATTTCTTATTTTCTTGGTTAATATTGCCAGAGGATTATCCATTTTATTAGCATATGTAGAGAAATATTCACCATTGTTGAACTTTCTTTGCTGTTATAATTTCTTTTTAATATTTTTTACTAGTAATTCATCCCCATTAATTTACTTTGTTTTATTCTGAGACTTTTTTTCTAAGATTTTTCAGATTGGAAGTTCGGTTCATTAACTTTGAGCCCTTTTTACCTTCTTTTTTTATTATTATTATACTTTGTGTTCTAGGGTACATGTGCACAACATGCAGGTTTGTTACATATGTATACATGTGCCATGTTGGTGTACTGCACCCATTAACTCATCATTTACATTAGGTATATCTCCTAATGCTATGCCTCCTCCCCCCCACCCCCAACCCCACAACAGGCCCTGGTGTGTGATGTTCCCCTACCTGTGTCCAAGTTTTCTCACTGTTCAATTCCCACCTATGAGTGAGAACATGCAGTGTTTGGCTTTCTGTTCTTGTGAGAGTTTGCTGAGAATGATGTTTTCCAGCTGCATTCATGTCCCTACAAAGGACATGAACTCATCCCTTTTTATGGCTGCATGGTATTCCATTGTGTATATGTGCCACATTTTCTTAATCCAGTCGGTCATTGATGGACATTTGGGTTGGTTCCAAGTGTTTGCTATGGTGAATAGTGCTGCAGTAAACATACATGTGCATGTGTCTTTATAGCAGCATGATTTATAA
This sequence comes from Rhinopithecus bieti, assembly GCF_001698545.2. Taxonomy (NCBI): domain Eukaryota; kingdom Metazoa; phylum Chordata; class Mammalia; order Primates; family Cercopithecidae; genus Rhinopithecus; species Rhinopithecus bieti. The sequence continues at coordinate 3,302,607 of NW_016807151.1, read as the reverse complement.
ACCGTTAGGTATATACCCAGTAATGGGATGGCTGGGTCAAATGGTATTTCTAGTTCTAGATCCTTGAGGAATCGCCACACTGTTTTCCATAGTGGTTGAACTAGTTTACAGTCCCACCAACAGTGTAAAAGTGTTCCTATTTCTCCACATCTTCTCCAGCACCTGTTGTTTCCTGATTTTTTAATGATTGCCATTCTAACTGGT
>NW_016807151.1:3265200-3299964 GCF_001698545.2 Rhinopithecus bieti | reverse complement strand
TGTTGAATTGATCCCTTTACCATTATGTAATGGCCTTCTTTGTCTCTTTTGATCTTTGATGGTTTAAAGTCTGTTTTATCAGAGACTAGGATTGCAACCCCTGCCTTTTTTTTGTTTTCCATTTGCTTGGTAGCTCTTCCTCCATCCCTTTATTTTGAGCCTATGTGTGTCTCTGCATGTGAGATATGTCTCCTGAATACAGCAAACTGATGGGTCTTCAATCTTTATCCAATTTGCCAGTCTGTGTCTTTTAATTGGAGCATTTAGCTCATTTACATTTAAGGTTAATATTGTTATGTGTGAACTTGATCCTGTCATTATGACTTTAGCTGGGTATTTTGCTTATTAGTTGATGCGGTTTCTTCCTAGTATCGATGGTCTTTACATTTTGACATGCTTTTGCAGTGGCTGGTACCAGTTGTTCCTTTCCGTGTTTAGTGCTTCCTTCAGGAGCTCTTGTAGGGCAGGCCTGGTGGTGACAAAATGTCTCAGCATTTGCTTGTCTGTAAAGGATTTTATTTCTCCTTCACTTATGAAACTTAATTTGACTGGATATGAAGTTCTGGGTTGAAATTCTTTTCTTTAACAATGTTGAATATTGGCCCCCACTCTCTTCTGGCTTGTAGAGTTTCTGCTAAGAGATCCCATGATAGACTGATGGGCTTCCCTTTGTGTGTAATCCAACCTTTCTCTCTGGCTTCCCTTAACATTTTTTCCTTCATTTCAACTTTGGTGACTCTGATAATTATGTGTCTTGGAGTTGCTCTTCTTGAGGGATATCTTTGTAGCATTCTCTGTATTTCCTGAATTTGCATGTTGGCCTGCCTTACTAGTTTGGGGAAGTTCTCCTGGATAATATCCTGCAGAGTATTTTCCAACTTGGTTCCATTCTCCCCATCCCTTTCAGGTACACCAATAAGATGTAGATTTGATCTTTTCACATAGTCCCATATTTCTTGGAGGCTTTGTTCATTTATTTTTACTCTTTTTTCTCTAAACTTCTCTTCTTGCTTCATTTCATTCATTTGATCTTCAATCACTGATACCCTTTCTTCCAGTTGATCGAGTTGGTTACTGAAGCTTGTGCATTTGTTACGTAGTTCTCCTGTCATGGTTTTCATCTCTATCAGGTTGTTTAAGGACTTCTCTACATTGGTTATTCTAGTTAGCCATTCGTCAAATCTTTTTTCAAAGTTTTTAGTTTCTTTGCTCTGGCTTCCTCCTTTAACTTGGAGAAGTTTGATCATCTGAAGCCTTCTTCTCTCAGCTCGTCAAAGTCATTCTCCATCCAGCTTTGTTCTGTTGCTGGCGAGGAGCTGCATTCCTTTGGAGGGGTAGAGGTGCTCTGATTTTTAGAATTTTCAGTTTTTATGCACTACTTTTTCCCCATCTTTGTGGTTTTATCTACCTTTGGTCTTTGATGATGGTGACGTACAGATGGGATTTTGGTGTGGATGTCCTTTCTGTTTGTTAGTTTTACTTCTAACAGTCAGGACTCTCAGCTGCAGGTCTGTTGGAGTTTGCTCTAGGTCCACTCCAGACCCTGTTTGCCTGGGTATCAGCAGCAGAGGCTGCAGAAGAATGAATATTGCTGAACAGCAAATGATGCTGTCTGATTGTTCCTCTGGAAGCTTACTTTCAGAGTTGTACCCATCCGTGTGAGGTGTGAGGTGTCATTCTGCCCCTAGTGGGGGATGTTTCCCAGTTAGGCTACTCAGAGGTCAGGGACCCACTTAAGCAGGCAGTCTGTCTGTTCTCAGATCTGAAACTCCATGCTGGGAGAACCACTACTCTCTTCAAAGCTGTCAGACAGGGACATTTACATCTGCAGAGGTTTCTGCTGCCTTTTGTTTGGCTCTGTCCTGTACCCAGAGGTGGAGTCTACAGAGGCAGGCAGGCCTCCTTGAGCTGTGGTGGGCTCCACCCAGTTCGAGCTTCCCAGCTGCTTTGTTTACCTACTCAAGCCTCAGCAATGGCGGGCGCCCTTGCCCCAGCCTCACTGCTGCCTTGCAGTTAGATCTCAGACTGCTCTGCCAGAAATGAGGGAGGCTCCGTGGGCGTGGGACCCTCCGAGACAGGCACCGAATATAATCTCCTGCTGTGCTGTTTGCTAAGACCCTTGGTAAAGCATAGTATTAGGGTGGGAGTGACCCGATTTTCCAGATGTTGTGTGTCACGGTTTCCCTTGGCTAGGAAAGGGAATTCCCTTCCCCCTTGAGCTTCCTGGGTGAGGCGATGCTTCACCCTGCTTCCGCTATCACTTGTTGGGCTGCACCCACTGTCCTGCACCCATTGCCTGACATGCCCCAGTGAGATAAACCCAGTACCTCAGTTGGAAATGCAGAAATCACCCATCTTCTATGTCACTCATGCTGGGAGCTGTAGGCTGGAGCTGTTCGTATTTGGCCATCTTGGCGCCACCTGTCTTTACCTTCTAATATAAGGCATTTATAAGTTTAATAGTCCCTTGAATATTGTTCTTGCTAGGCAAAACAAGAGCACCCAAAATATGTGCATATCCTGTGAATGCCTACTACCTGTGAATACAGTCTTAACACAAAAAGAACTTCAAAGGTGTGACTGATAAGCTTACAGAACTTGAGCTGGGAAGGTCTTTCAGAATCTCCTGGTTCAGCCAGTCTAAGCACAATGGTGCTGTAAGTGAAATAAATAGGGCCTAGGAGAAATTGGTAGATGCTATGCTGCTGGCTTTGAAGGTGAACAAAGAGGCTATAAGCCAAGTAATATAGGTGGCCTCTAGAAACTGTCAAAGTCAAGGAAAAAGAAGTCTTAAAACCTCTAGAATAAGTACAATGCTGCAAATACTTTGCTTTATTTTTATTTATTTATTTTTTTTTTGAGACGGAGTCTCGCTCTGTCACCCGGGCTGGAGTGCAGTGGCTGGATCTCAGCTCACTGCAAGCTCTGCCTCCCGGGTTTACGCCATTCTCCTGCCTCAGCCTCCCGAGTAGCTGGGACTACAGGCGCCCGCCACCTCACCTGGCTAATTTTTTGTATTTTTTAGTAGAGACGGGATTTCACCGTGTTAGCCAGGATGGTCTCGATCTCCTGACCTCGTGATCCGCCCGTCTCGGCCTCCCAACTTCGCTTTAATTTTATTAAGGTCAATTTCAGAATTCTGATCTCCAGAAATCTAGAATGCATTTCTGTTGTTGAAGATGCTAAGTTCATGGTAATTTTTTACAGCAGCAAAGAAATGAATGCATTTCATTTGCCACATCTAAAACTTTTATGGTTTTACAAATTTTATCACCTTTAAATATTTTGGAATATCCATTATAATGTTTTCTCTTCACAATAAATGTTTAGATGTTTATTTTACCTGTGTGATTTACTATCCAAATGAATGATATTTTTCTACCTTAGATTATTTTAAGTAATGCGGTCTATGTGACACTAATTCTGTGACACATGCAGCCAAGTATTTGATCATTTATTTTTGATTTCATGCATTATCTACTGGACATATATAGGATATTAAATTCTAAAATAGAATGAAATATATAAGGAAGAATGAAATTTATAAACTAAGTACATCAAGTTCTTAATTTTGCTTTTCTGTTTTCTATATCTTTATTTTTTAATGGTATTTTTGATCAAACAATTGCTGAGAGAGTGCACTAAGCTCTTCCATATAATATACTTATTTTCCGTGTGTAGTGTTTTGTTTGTGAGTCACCTCTATTTTTAGACTATGATTAATGGCACACACATTTAGAACTGTTGTATCTTTCTAATAAATTAAATTTTAATCATTATATGACAACTGTCTTTATTTTCCCCTCATTATTTTTCTTACTACAATTCTTCATCACAATTCTGTCATTAGTAACCTCAGCATACACTTTTTTTTTTTTTTTTTCTTTTGTTTTTTTTTTTTTTTTTTTTTTCTGGAGCGGAGTCTTGCTCTGCCTCACCCAGGCTGGAGTGCAGTGGCCGGATCTCAGCAAACTCGCAAGCTCTGCCTCCCAGGGTTTATCGCATTCTCCTTGCCGTCAGCCCCTCCCGAGTAGCGGACACTACAGGCGCCCACCCCACCTCGCCCGGCTAAAGTTTTTTGTATTTTTTAGTAGAGGACGCGGGCGTTTCATGCGGTGTTAGCCAGGATGGTCTCCGCGATCTCCTGACCTCGTGATCCGCGCCGTCCTTCGGCTCCCACAAGTTGCTGGGATTACAGGCTTGAGCCACCGGCGCCCGGCCAGCATCAACACTTAACAGAATCCATCTTCTTATATTGCTCAGTATTTAATATTTAGTTTCATCCCGCCCGTCGGCATGCTTGCGCGGGGCGTATCCAGTCGCGCGAGAGCGAGCAGAGAGCAGGGCGACGAAATGAAAACGCCCTTAATTTGTGACTTCTTCATTCTGACAATATGCCATCTTGCATTTCGTTTTTCTAAGACTTACTAGTAATTAAAAGCCAAAAACAAACATAAACTAAAAGACTGCTTTTTGTAGATTTACCCAAGATAGTTGACACAAATTTTAGAGAAAATATTGTTGGGGGTAAAATGGATAATTTGAGTCGAGCTCGCTCTCCACTTAAAGACATTAAATATCTATATTGAGCAAATGACTATTACCTGAAAAGATTTTCTTCATTTTTGAATCGTAACAATAAAGCAACAAAAACGTCAATATTTTAATTCGCATTGAAGTTGCGTGGCAGACTTGTCTGAGATTGCTTTCCTATTTATAGAGCATGCCACAATACAAGCAAGGATGAATTTACAATGTTGATAAAGCAATCCTGTACACATTTGCTGAGGAAAGCATAGTACTTGTAAACAGTGGAGACATATTTTGTTTAGAAAATATGAAATTAAATTTGCAGTAAGGCTCAATGTATCAAGAGAAGCCTCATTCAGAAGGAGAATGGAAGCTCAGCTTTTAATGAGTATTATAGAAAACAGGTTACCATTTTGATATTTTTAGAGAAGGCAAATGAATTTTATGTGTTATCATAAAAGAATAGATTTAGAAAATAAAAGATTTCAAAAGACCAACAAAAGAACTGCACTCAGGTAGTGCAAGTTGGACAAAATTATAACCAGAAATGTGTATTCAGAATTCAGAGACAATATCATAAAAGTTAAATGAAAAAGCCAGATGCCCATATAGTTGGGACTCTAGTCAGTGTTTACTACAAAATCAGCAGTAACTGACCTCCTTTTGGATCAAAGTAATAGAACTTGCTGTGTGGTCTTGGCAATTGGCTCAGGTAAGTTATCACAGAATTGTGCCTCTTTTTAAAACAATTCCGCTGAGTTTTCTGGAAAATACATGACCTTTTTTCACCCCAAAAGCAGTATAGTATGGAAAGGTATAGGGAGCAAAACAAAGGAACAAAAATCCTCATGGATATGAGGCTCAATGTTCTGAGCCTACTATTAGAAATGGGACTCACACAAATTGGAAAAATAAACAATAGAAGGTAAAAAGGTGTATTCGTCTGTTCTTATACTACTAATAAAGACATACCCAAGACTGGGTAATTTATAGAGGAAAGGGGTTTAAGGGACTCACAGTTCCACATGGCTGGGGAGGCCTCACAATGATGGAGGAAGATGAAGAAAGAGCAAAGGGACGTTTGACATGGCGGCAGGCAAGAGAGTTTGCCTAGGGAAACCTCCCTTTATAAAACCATCAGATCTCGTGAGACTTAGTCACTATCACGAGAGCAGCATGGGAAATACCCACCCCCATGATTCAATTACCTCCTACTAGGTCCCTCCCATGACACATGGGGATTATGGGAGATTATATTCAAGATGAGATTAGCATGGAGACACAGCCAAACCAAATCAGAAGGACTTTAGAATTTCATGCCCAAGATATTTTTAAAATACACCTTTGAATAATTTATAGAGGCAAGAATATTTCCTCAGTTACTGACACCTGACTTATATATACAGGAAATGTAAGACTTTCTCAATACTTAGGGTGATATTCAGATAGTAACGAGCTTGGTGTTCAGTCTTGCTGCCAATTAAGGTCAGCACACAATCCAAAGTTCAGGCACAGTGCAACAAGAGCTTTCTAAAGTATGCCCTGGGTATTGACAGAAGCTTCTTGGAGCTCCCCAGTGTAAACTGAAGACTACACTGGCAATTGCTGCCATTGCAAATCTCTGATTGAAGCTAGTATAGGTCCTTGTAATGTTGTTCCTAGAGGTTCCCCAGCCCTCGTACCCAGGCATCTTGAAATATGCTGATAAATGCCTACAATGGCCTGAAAATATAGCAATTATCAACTTTTGTGGTTATAGCAGAGAAAAAGTAAAATGCTGTATCTCACAGTGGATTCATGTGTGTCCTGGAAATCATATTGCAGTCATTATTCAAATGAACAACAACTTATAATTTTGACATCTGCAAACTAAATATTGTCTTAAAGACGACTCTATGTTGTGAAGAAAAGTGCATTAATTTTGGAAGCATTAAAAGCTGAAATAAAAATTTGGCTCCAATTCTTTATAGCAAACTGGAGAAACTGGTTGACTTCTGATTCTCAGTTTCTGTATCTGTCAAATGGGCATGATTTATTTTATGTACTCAGTTAAACATCAATAATATCAATTACTTATGAATATTATTTTTATTACCTCTAAATTCTGCTTATAGCAATTTATGGGAAACAATAAGATGGATTTCCTGTGGGTGTAAAATTATACCATTGGGCAGCAGAATTCTTTAGAAAACTCATAACTGAGTTTTCAAGTTATATTATAATTGGATTGGAATAAGTTACTTCTCTCCATTATTCTCTTTGCACAAAATAAGTTAGTTTCCATGTTCAGATGGAAGCAAACAAGAGCAGAATCAGGTACCATGTAGAACCTGGATGTTGGTCAATATCAGGTTAAGAAATAGAAAACTGGAAGTTCTGAGAATAACTGGAGCTGAGAATGTTTAACAGGACTGAGAAATAGTCAAAACATAGGCACAAATTTGAAATTTGCATGGACATTTTTGTAATGGACAGACTTTGAATCCAAAGATACTTAACATTTACAGATGAAAACCTCATGAATAAAGCTAGATATTTTAATGCAATGTAAAGTTTTTCCTAAACATATGATCTCCCCTCTGCTTTAATACCCTCCCTTCCCCATCCTTCTTAATTCATTTGGGCTGTTATAATAGAATCTTATAGATTGGGTCACTGTAAACAACAAAGATTTATTTCTCAGAGGCTGGGAAGTCTAACATCAAAGTGCAGGCCAATTCTGTATCTGGTGAGGGCACAGTTTCTCATTCATAAGTGGCACCTTTTTTCTATGTGATTGCATTGTGGAAGGTACAAGGCAGCTCTCTGGGGCTTCTTTCGTAAGGGTGTTAATCCAGCCAGGCATGGTGGCTCATGTCTATAATCCCAGCACTTTAGGTGGCTAGGTGGGAGCCTCACTTGAAACCAGGGATTTGAGACCAGCCTGGGTAATATAGTGAGACCTTGTGTGTACAAAAAAATTAAAAACACGAACAATTATCTGTCTGTGGTGGCACACACCTCTAGTCCCAGCTACTCAGGAAGCTGAGGCAGGAGGATTACTTGAGCCCAGGAGTTCAAGGTTACAGTGAGCTATGATCACACCACTACACTTCAACATGCGAGACAGAGGGGGACCCCATGGTTTGAAAAAAATAAAAAAGTAAAAATTGGCACAAATTCCATTCACAACGACTCTGCCTTCATGATCTAAACAACTCGCAAATGTCCTACCTCGTAATACCATCGCATTGGGGATTAGGTTTCAACATAAGAATTTTAGAAGGACACAAACATTCAGATCATAGCATTCACCATCCATCCCCTCCCTCCTTTCTCCTTCCCTTTCCTACTTTCTTTCTTTTCATCATATCAAGTAGTTTTACTGTTGATATGCTTTGGAGATTATATTTGTGTATACACACATGCATGTACATGTTTAATTTTGTGTATTTATATATTTAATGTTTAAATACCTCCAACAGAGAAAAGCAGAGAAAAAAATGTAGAAATTATATATAAGTATATTTCAAATAATTGCCAAATGTTTGCTGGATATATTTCATCAATTTTTCCTAAGGAATTTTAAATACAATCACAGACATCTTGATATTTTACCCTCATATATTCAAATACACACATCTAAAAATGAGAATGGTTTCCTGCATTTTACAGTTATATTTTAGCACTTAATACTAATTATCTATTGCTATCTAATTTATAGCTTTTCTCATACGTATTTGTATACATGCTTCCTTCAAAGAAGAAACAATCGAGAATTACAGATTACATTTTTTTGCTATGTCTCCCAATTCTTTCTCTCCTTTTTTTCCATGACATTGACTTATTGAAATGAACAGTACAGTTGATGTGTAGATGTTTGACTCAATATAGTTTATATGTCTTTGACAATTTTATCTTATGGGTGAAGTTGTGCACTGCATATTATTGCAAATCACTGAGCACTCAAAATTCTGGTCCTCCTATCCTAATGTTGCCAGGACGAATCATCAGTTCAAGGCAGTGAGAAGCAGATCCATCTTTTTTAAAGCCTTGCCTCTCAAAAGGCAAATAATCTATAGGGTGATCATTAGATAGCATGGGAATATTTGGTTCTCCATTAATCCTTTACTCAAAGATATCAGTGTCTGTGGATGATCTACCCCCTCAAAGCTTACACATTTATTCCCAACCCTGCCATTCGCATATATTCATTATCTGGTATCTTTCTGTAAATAAGAAATTTTCCTCAGGCATGAGACTCTTTGATTAATTGGCAATGTAGCTTGTACTGAACAGGAAAATTATTTTCATTTACAAATTTTAGAGTAGAAAATAAAATAGTTATCTCTAATTGTAGTGTTTTGTTTCCTCTCTGGTTAGTTTATTTTGATTTATTTTCCTTTCCTTGGTTTTTATTGTTGGCTCTCACTTTCCCTTTAAATCTTAGAAAGATACAAGTTTTATTTGACAGGGATCTTGAAGAGCAGCTTCCATTTATAAACTCCATGTTAGGTCCTAAAAGATCCCAAGAACTGTAAAACTTGCTTTCCACAATATTTCCAAATATTAAAGTGAGAAACGTTGTTTATAACATTTTATATTCTATTAATTATTTCCTTTAGGTAGTGAGAGTAACAATTTAGTACCACATAGCAGCATTTCATCTGAACCTAACAGAAGGAAAGAATAAAAAAATACATTAATTCAGTGAGTAATAATGGTTGAAAAAATAACAACTGTGATTACCTTACTTGAGATACATCCAAGACTTTAATGTGAGGATTTAATCAAATAAAAGAAAAGCAATAAGAAGCCCTGGAATTGTTGTCATTACACATGATTAGAGTTTCATTTTTACATCTTATCTTAATGAAGTTCTGTACAGTACTACACCCTTATCTGCAGTTATGCTTTCTGTAGTTTGTTACCCATGGTCAATCATGGTCCAAAAATGTTAAATGGAAAATTCCAGAGTAAATAATTTATGCATTTTAAATTGTTCTGAGTAGCTTGATGAAATCTTACACCGACACACTCTTCCCCACCCTGGATGACATGAATTTTCCCTTTGTCCATAGTATCCATGCTGTCAAAGCTCCCCACCCATGAGTTGCTTGGTTACCATCTCTGTGATCAGATTAACTGTTACAGTATGACAGTGTGAATGGTCTATCTGTGAAATTGTGAAGAATAAAAAAGAAATTCATGCATAGTACATATGTATATCGTTCAGTGCTATCCAAGATTTTAGGCATCCACTGGGGATCTTGGAACATATTCACCATGGATGAGGGGAAAAGACTGTAATGGGTTAGTTAGAAAAGGAGATGGAAACACCAAAATCTCCCACAACACTGTCTCATGCTGCACGATTTGGTCCTTTGCTACATCTATGTCAACTCCTTTTCATAATTCTGTCCTTCACACTTAAAACACACTGACATGTTTTATATTTCCTTAAATTAACTCGTCTTTTTCCAATTATGTTTCCACAAATTAACTCATCTCTTTCCACATGAGCACTTTACAACATTTGCAATCCTGCAACTCATTTCCCCCTTTCAGATGTTTCCACAGTTCCTTTCTCCACTGTCTTCTTTACCCAGTTTATCTGTTCATTCATTATAGCTCAACTCAAGATAACAACAAAGAGGGAAACGTTTCCTGATCCTTCAGGTAGGTGAGGTTCCCTAGCTTTATTCATATCCACAATTCTCCTGCAAGGCATTTACCCAGAGCATGCAATTGTATAGTTTTGTGTGCATCTGAATAATGTATGTCTGCTTTTCCCATTTAGCCATCACTTCTCAGAAGGCAGGATGTGTTGATATCTCTCCATCATTGTTTTGCAAGAGGTCCAAATGAGAGCTTGGTGTGTCATAGATATGTAATAAATGTGTGTTGAATACATAAATGAAACCTGATCTTCCGTGTCTACTAAGAGCATCTATATTGACTCTTGCTCTGTATTTTATACTTTATAAAATGAGTCCATGTACTTTATAAGTAAAGTTTGTACTTTAAAAAATGAGATGTATGTGCACAGCAAAATATGTGAAGAACAAGACAGGAGTCAGACTATCACTTCAAATATGTCTGCTTTAGATTTTCTTTTCAGCAGGAAAGTTCATTTTGTAATTGAAATAACAAATATATCTAATAAAAGATGTTAACTTAAACTTTTTTAAGCTACAATCTAACGTTTGGTAATCTATTTGTTTTCATACATGTGATACACATGATTCCCAGTGAAATAAAAGAAGATATTTAGCCAACATCTTCTTTTACCCCCAATCAAAGCAATCGCTTCTCTATATCACTCAGCATTGCATTCACTCTCTTCCTTGCCAAGTTAGATTTTATTTTGCCGTGTATGTATTTTGGTCACATTTAATCCTTTCTGGAACAAGTCACGATGTGCATAAATACATACGTAACACTTTGGAAACAGCACGTAAAGATGTTTTGGCAATTGAAAATCTGTACTGAATATTTTCAAATATATAGGTTAAAGCACTGGCTTATTTACACTGTACTGAAAGAGAGTCGTGTCCCATAAATCATCACAACTTTGTCAGGGCACTTGAACATTTTGACTTTCAATGTAGCTCCGAAAGCCTGCAGAGGATGCTCACTGTGCAGTTGCACAAGATTACAATCATCTAAAAATAATATTTACATATATTTCTGTACATATCATAAGATTAAGGAAACATTAAAGTCAATATCTATATTTGCATTCACTACATTTATAAAATTATCTTCTCTTTTCTAATAATTCTGTTTAGAACTTAATCAAAACTTACTTTTTTTTGAAGTCATCACATTTCAATCTGCCAGGGCCCAGAGTGATAAATGTTCCAGGCTTTCCATTTCTGTCTCCTATTTACAGAGGTTCATAATTCAAATGGAAAATCTGCTCTTGGATGAAATGTGACATGTAGATTTTATGGATGTCATCACATTAAGATGCTTATCACTCACTTCTTCTTTACCTCACCTACATCTCATATTCAGGAATATGAATGATACAGCAAAATTTGCAGATAAAGTGAATAAGGAAACATTTGTGCTCTGCTACACTCTATCTTCATTTTCTGTAGATTTTTAAAATTTCAATTCTTCCAAGTTATTCCTCTGCCTTAACCTGGCCAATATTTTGGTCACCTAATCCTTTTAATAAAATATTTAGGGAATATGTTAGGTTTGAGGAGTTAATTTTATGCCCTGATTCAGTCCAGAAAAGGCTATGAATGTTATTGAGTTTCACTGGAAAATCTCACACATACGCAGGGGAGAAGGGCTAAAAAGGAAAGAGATCTAGTTAGATAATAAGATGTAGCGGAGAACACACCAGACAGTCAAAAATACTGAGTTAACTCTCAATTTAAATACCAAATGATGCATCACATTGACATTCACAGCACCTTATCTTCACAGTACGAAATGAAGAGGCTTAACCAGATCATATTTATATCAGTATCTACATCTCAAATAACATAATTCGATGATAAAAAGAAAATAATAAAATAGGGAGACATAAATTTGTAAGTAAAATTAATGTGTTTAGAAAGAGAGAGAATCATCTATCATTGCCACAAAATCTTTCTTTTCCTAGTATTATCCAACCATCATATTTCTAAAGTTATGTAGTAAATATAAGATATCTGCATAAAGATGAACAGTGTTTCCGAATCCATGGCACAAAAAGTATAGCTTCCCCAGATATGTATACACATGTTTACACTACAGTAAGATAAGTATTAACCTGTATAAAGATTTACAGAAGTGTAAATGATGAGCATTATTTTTTGAAGAAAACTGTGTAAGTTCCACTGATAAATAAATTTTGAGCAAGTTATTGAAGGAAGAAAGAGAGCTCACCAGGGTATTGAAATATCATTTATAAAAACATGGCTATTTAAATTAACAAGTCTTTAGACAATAAGTGAGGTGTATAATCAATAAATAAGGGCCAAATATTGAAGTATTTTATACATTACCAAATGTTTTTAGTTATCTTTGAAGATGCCCGAATTCCATTCAGAATTCAATGCCATGAACAGGAAAATCAGTTTCCCTGTTTTTAAATAATACATTTGTTTAAATTGGAAAGCAAATTAGAGGATAGGGTAGAAGCTAGGAAAATGGATGATGACAATCCAAACAAAGGCACGTCTTCCATTTGCCCTTCCAAATCCACTCTGGACTCTTCTGTGTCCAAATCTTTGCCCTCAAAGGCTGAGCTAAACCAACTGCACTCTGTTGTTCTCTAGTTTCCAATTAGATTCTGGGTTCAGCCAACAGGACGCAGGGGCAGGAGGCGGGGTGATAATCATGGAGTCAGCTGAGTGTAATTATTTATTTGGCCTTGTTCTTTCCCAGTTATTCTTCTTTCCAAAGACTATATCTCTTGACAAATAGCACCATCTCTATACAAATAATTCTCTGGTTTCTGGTTACCGCTCTCTATCTTTCAAGCTGAGACAGGCTAAAAGCTACTCTAATATCAATAGCCCAGAGGTACTGCATTGTTCCTGCTGATTTCCCTAAACCTTTCCCTTTGTTAAACTTCTCAAACTTAGAGACTGGGAGAAACATTTGTTGCCCACTGTCACCCTGATCCATACGAAGACCAAAATAACAGGGTGATGCTAAGAAGGATCTAAGAGCCAGAATTGACAAAATTTGCTTACTTATTGAATATGGGGAGCAAAACAGAAGAATGAATTCAGAGTGTTCATCAAGTCTATGACTTAATTGTCAAAATAAATGGTTTTTCAATTGACTGAAGTTTAAGTGTAGAAAGAGAGGAAAGTTTAAGTGTGTATAAAATTAGTTCAGTTTTGGGATAAGTCAAAGGTGCCATAATTTCCTCCATATACTAATATCTAGAGGAAAGAAATATGTGTCTGAAATATACAAGAAATATCTAGGATAAAAATATAGGTTTTCACATCGTGAGTATATAGCATAAGTTAGGAGGGCAATAAAAATTCCAGCGATGATGTGCGTAATGTGGTAGTTGACAGTAATGATACTGATGAATACCACAGATTAAAGTAAACAGTTTGGGGATGAAGTCATAGCAGTATGTTTGAATTCTGTGTCATGTTGTGAAAATTAGTCACTAATGCCTCATATACATCCTCAACTATCAAAGAATATACCATGTAGAATTTTAATAATATTAACATGATGTTAATACAATTATTTTCCACCATAACCAACATATATAGAAAGTGATCAAAATATTTATCTTCTTTAATATTGAAGGATAATTAGATATTTTAGTAAAGTTTAATAAATGTATATTTGATACATTAGCATAGCAAAAAATATGTGAAAACTACAATGAAGAGTAAAATAAGATATTAAAATAGAAGATTAAGAATCTAATGTTTCTTAATTGAGCTGAATATAATTATAAAAATAAGAGAGATTTTATTCTGTATTTACCACAGTAAATAGGAAGCTTTATTCTTTTCACTTAAATCAACATGTGTCAGATTTTTTGAGATTCTACAAAGTATAAGAGAAAATCAACTGAGAATTATTGACACAACTGAAGTATGGAAGTAATATAAAAACTGCATTATCCTACATCTGCAGGATCTAATACATTTTACTAGATTGGTTTTATTTTGCATGTTAATTGAATATTTTATTTATATGCATTAATGCAGAAATCTGCTAAACTTCCTAAATATTATAAATGTGTGATGACTCAATGGAATAAAAATTTACTTCATGCTCATCTAAAGTCTAAAATGGATGTTCCATTTGGTAAGAGCCTATCTTCCAAGACATGATAAAAGAACCTAGTCTCCTTCCACCTTGTACCTTTTTTGCATATTTTTCAAGTTTTCTGTGCTTGTCTGTATCAAGTCAGCAGTAAAAGCAAGGAGAAAATATAGCCACCAAGAGAAGTTTCCATTGAACAAAACAGGTTTGGAAACTACATTATTTTGTATAGAACTTAGTCACATGAACAAATATATAGGGAGTATTTGCAGTTGTAGTTTAGCAATTTGCCCAGGCGGAAGAGAAAATGAAATTAGTAAGCAGCAAATCAATGTCTACCACAGGTGGAACTGGGGAAGCTCACCTGTTTTCAAATATCTTTCACTAATGTGTTAATTCAGTTTATAAATCAGCTTATACACTAGCATGTGCTTTACCTCTTCTAACCACATTTAGTTTTGCTACTTTATTTGACTTACTCTAACACAGAACAGAATAAACAACAATCAAAAAATACAAACACATAGCTTTGAGTAGACGACACACTTTACCGAAGACTTAAGGAATTTCCTGCATGTTTTTTTAGAGTTGAAGTAATTAGCTATACATTTTTTTCTTCCTACCCTTAATATCACACTGTGCATTCAAAAACAGCTTATCAAAGCATTTTTTCTACACAAAGGCAGTTCTCTTCTTGAAAGGAATTGATTTCAGTTGCTTAGAATGAGCATTTCTCTTCTCTGTATATGTGTGACTGCATACATATATATTTTTGAACATGAACAATTTTGCAGGAATTTGTGAACATTTATATTCTGAGCACTGAGCTAAGAATTGGAGATATAAAGATACTTAAGACATAATAGCTATTCTTAGAGCCTACTAGGAAAGGCAAACACTTAGGCCAGAAACTTCAGATTATATAATGAGTGTTGTAAGTGTGTGATGAGTGCTATAAGAATACAAAGAGAGAACATATATATTAGTAGAGATTCCCTAGGATGCCAAAGAAAAAGTACTTTTCCAGCTTAACAAATGACATGAGTGAAGCATTAAAATACGTTATGTGCATAAGTATAAACAAGTAGTTGAGAGGGCCTGGATTACATTGGGTTCCATTGCATTCCTTCTTAAGATGAGACTCTAAAGACAATTACAAAGAAGCTGATTTTGAGGCCTTGGAGAAAGTAAAGGCTAGGTGGATGCATTCTCACAATAGGGTGTCACCCACTCCCACCATGCCCCTTACCTGCATACATGCATGCACACAATCTGGGTGGTTCCTCCAGGATTTGGAAGACCTGGCTATCCACAGTAGTCATGTAGCAATGCCCTTCCAGGCTCCCTTGTTGTTCCCTGCCTTGGTATGTATGTTAGTCTGTCCTCACACCACTATAAAGAACTGCCTGAGACTGGAAAATGTACAAAGGCAAGAGGTTTAATTTACTCACAGTTCCACATGGCTGGGAAGGCCTCAGGAAACTTAGAATCATGGTGGAAGGCACCTCTTCAGGAGAGAAAAGGAGTGCTGAATGAAGAGGAAGCCCCTTATAAAACCATCAGATCTCATGAAAACTCACTATCACAAGCACAGAATGGGGGAAACTGCTCCCAGATCCAATTATCTCCACCTGGTCCCACCCTTGACACATGGGGATTGTTACAATTCAAGGTGAGATTTGTGTGGGAACACAGAGCCAAACTATATCATTTTACCTTTTGCACCTCTAAAATCTCATGTCCTCACATTTCAAAACACAATCATGCCCTTGCAACAGTCCCCTAAAGTCTTAAGTCCCCAAAAGTCCAAGGCCAATAGCTTATCTGAGACAAGGCAAGTCCCTTCCACCTATGAGTCTGTAAAATCAAAAGCAAGTTAGTTACTTTCTAGACATAATGGGGGTAAAGGCACCAGGTAAATGTACCTGTTCCAAATGGGAGAAATCAGCCAAAACAAAGAGGATACAGGCCCCATCCAATTCTGAAATCCAATAGAGTGGTCATTAAACATTAAAGTTACAAAATGATCTCCTTTGACTCCATATCTTATATTCAGGTCATTGCTGATGCAAGAGGTGTGCTCCCACAGCCTTGGGCAGCTCCAACCCTGTGGCTTTGCAGGGAACAGCTCCCCTCACCACCTCCTGGCTGCTTTTATGGGCTGGTTTTGAGTGTCTGCAGCTTTTACAGACACACAGTGCAAGCTGTCAGTGGATCTACCATTCTGTGGTCTGGAGGACGGTGGCTCACTTCTCATCGCTCCAGTAGGCAGTGCCTCAGTTGGGCACTCTGTGTGGGGCTCCAACCCCACATTTCCCTTCTGCACTGCTCTAGCAGAGGTTCTCTGTGAGGGCTCTTCCCCTGCAGCAAACTTCTGCCTGTACTTCCAGGTGCTTCCATATATCCACTGAAATCTAGGTGAACGTTTTCAAACCCCAATTCTTGACTTCTGTGCACCCTCAGGCTCAATACCATGTGGAAGCTGCCAAGGCTTGGGGCTTGCACCATCTGAAGCAATGGCCTGAGTTGTATGTTGACCTCTTTGAGCCATAGCTGGGGCAGCTAGGATGCAGTGCTGCAAGTCTGGAGGCTGCAAACAGCAGCGGGTCCTGGGCCCAGCCTATGAAATCATTTTTCCCTCCTAGGCCTCAGTGCCTGTGATATGGTTAGCTGTGTCCCCACCAAATCTCAACTTGAATTGTGTCTCCCAGAATGCCCACATGTTGTGGGAGGGACCCAGAGGGAGGTAATTGAATCATGGGGGCCATTGTTTTCCATGCTAGTCTCGTGATAGTGAATAAGTCTCAGGAGAACTGATGGGTTTATCAGGGGTCTCCGCTTTGCTTCTTCATTTTCTCTTGCTGCTGCTATGGAAGAAGTGCCTTTTGCCTTCTGCCATGATTCTGAGGCCTCCCCAGGCATGTGGAACTGTAAGTCCAATTAAAACTCTTTTTCTTCCATGTGTCGGGTATGTCTTTATCAGCAGTGTGAAATGGACTAATGTGGCCTGTGATGGAAAGAGTTGCTGTGAAGGTCTCTGACATGCCCTCGAGACATATTCCTTAGTGTTTTGGTGATTAACATTCAGCTCCTCATTACTTATGCAAATTTCTGCAGACAGGTTGAATTTCTCCCCAGAAAATAGGTTTTTCTTTTCTCTCTCATGGTCAGACAGCAGATTTTCTAAACACTTATGCTCTGCTTCCTCTCGAAAGCTTTGCTGCTTGGAAATTTCTTTCATCATACACACCAAATTATCTCTCTCAAGTTCAAAGTTCCACAGATCTTTAGAGTAGGGGCAAAAAGCCACTAGCCTGTTTGCTAAAGCAAAGCAAGAGTTACCTTTGCTCCAGTTTCCAAGAAATTCCTCATCTCCATCTGAGATCACCTCAGCCTGGGCTTCATTGTCCGTATTATTATTGGCATTTTGGCCAAAACTATTCAACAAGCCTCTAGAAAGTTCCAAACATTCCCACATCTTCCTGTCTCCTTTTGAGCCCTCCAAACTGTTCCAACCTGTACCTGTTACCCAGTTCCAAAGTTTTTTCCACATTTTTGGGTATCTTTGTAGCAGTGCCCCACTATCCTGGTACCAATTTAATGTATTAGTCCATTCTCATGCTACTATAAAGAACTGCCCAAGACTGGGTAATTTATAAAGGAAAGAGGTTTAATTGACTCACAGATCCACTTGGTTTGGGAGGCTTCATGAAACTTACAATAATGACAGAAGGCACCTCTTCACAGGGCTGCAGGAGAGAGAATGAGTGCATAGTGAAGGAGGAAGCCCTTTATAAAACCATCGGATCTTGTGAGAACTCACTCACTGTCACTAGGACAGCATAGCAGAAAACTGCTCCCATAATTCAGTTATCTCCACTTGGTTCTGCCCTTGACATGTGGGGATTATTACAATTCAAGGTGAGATTTTTGTGGGAACACAGAGCCAAACCATATCAGTACAGTTATGGCTACATCCTAGAAAGCAGTGGCACCTGTGACATGGCACAGGGAGTTGGTACTACAGGTACACAGAGCTCCTGGACATCTCATGTTGCTTCACAGCTCATGATCAACTGGATCCTGTGAGTGTATGACCAGGAGGGCCAGACCCTGTCCCTAAATTCAAAGATCTGGTTCTCCTGGATGCTGGGACTAAGGATGTGGAACAGGAACAACAAGCTGCTTGCCTGACTGCTGATGACTTGATGCCAGTGGTGGGGGTCCTTCCTCAACTTTGAAGCCACAGAGATGCCCTTCCTTCTGCCTCTGGACAATAATAGAGGACAGTATCCAGCTGGTGTTTGAGCTGGGAATGCTCTACTAGTTGCACTACAACTCAACAGCACTTGCCCATGGCCACCCCAACAGAGCTGCTCTTGCTCGTCAGCCTACTGGTCAAGAGCACAACTGGAGATGGAGATGCAGATGACCCATGGCCAATGCTTGCCTGCACAAGGACCTCATGGGCTGGCTCCTTTGCTATCAAGTGCCCAAGAGCAAGATGGAAAACAAGCACACCAAGGTACTGCTAAAGCTGTGCAGGGAAGAGCCCAAGCACAGCCATAGCTAGCAGCCTATGGGCTGGTGGAGTGATGGCCTGACTTTGCCCTACACAGGCAAGGCCTGTGGGGAGTAAGGGACAAGCTGCTGGTATGCCCTCCATGTACTCAGCTTGGGGCTGGATGCACCTGAGGTCAGCAGACCCTGGACCTGGCCTTCATGTTGGTCACCACACTTCCCCACTTGGCTCTTGGGGTTAGCCCAGCCTTCAGAGGTGGGGAGGTGGGAATGAGAGAGGGAAACAAAATTCTAGGGGAGCTCCTTCAGCTTTGAGTTCACGGGAGAAGGGGCAGGGAGTGAAGTTCTGCTGTCATCTGAGAACGTGGTCCTTAGGCTACAGACCTTTTCCTTCTCTGCCTCTCAGGAGGGACTGATGGAAGGCCCTTCAGCTTCTCCTGGGTGCTTCAGTCAGGATCCTCCAGAGAAGTAGAACTAATAGAATGCATATATAGAGAGAAAGAGATTTATTATGAAACATTGGCTCATGCAATTAAGAAGACTGGCAAGTCCAAATCTGCAGTGTGGACAGACAGACTCCACACCTTGGAGTGCACAGTACAGCTGAGGTCCAAAGCCAGCCTGATGGATGCTTCCTTCTTGCTCCCAGAGGCAGAACTTTTCCTTCTATTCACGCCTTCAGTTAACTGAATGAGGCCCATCAAATTATGGAGGGTAACCTGTTTACTGAAAGATCACTGATTTAAATGCTAATCTCTTCCAAAAACAACATCCAAGTTGATACATAAAATTAACCATCACCTGTGGGTGATCAAGGAGCCCAGAAGAGAGAGGGAAGTCTCACTTCCAGCCACTCCCAAGAATGTCACTGACCAGAGCTGATGGTGAAGGGATGCCTTCTAGGGTCAATGGCCATCTTGGATGTGGGAGTATTTCATTATTTCTCAGTTTTCATTGCTGGCATATCTCTCACTTTGGAGCAAGTGAGAGCCCAACGTGTGCCTTCTGTTACATTTGCACCTGTGTTGCCAGGTGGGTGAGCACAACAGTGCCCAGACCTCTCTGCCGCATGGCTCCCCAGAGGACTACAGGCCAAGGCAGCACACCCCTTGGCCCACAACATGAGAGCACATTGGTTGGTGTTTTTATCTTTAATGAAGATTTTTTAGATGTAATATTTTCACTGAATACTTCATTTTATGCATTTGTGACACTTTAGTGATGCTGATTTCTCTTTTAAGACTTTAAGGGAGGGGGTAGTATCCTTCCCTTTTAAAGTGTATTGATTGATCCCTAGACTATTAAAGTGAGCTGATTGCTTATCTGAGAAAGGTGAGCTTCAGTCATGTCTGAAAGGTCAAGATTCTCTGTAGCTGCATGTGTGGCTTGGGACAGTTTACTGCTTCTCAGTTCTGGATAAGGAATGTTTGGTGTTAAGAATCACAGCTTTGTGATCATGAAAATAACTCTGGCAATTCTGTTCTGATATCCACAAGTGCTGGACATGGGGCAACCCAATAAATAGCATAAGCCTTAACACCCCATCCCTGAGAAATAGCTGATATTTACTACCTGTGAAAACTTACCACTAGCAATAACTTTATGATCATCAACATTTTCACAGTAGCCTGGATGGATATTATTCTGTGTCCAGTCCACACACTCTGGATTTCCTATATTCTGAAACATGGCTGACATATTCTTCCTTCCATCTCATTGCTATGGTGAATTGTCTGTGTTCCTAAGAGAGACCAGATCCTCCACCTGTGAACTAGATTCCCTTGGCTCTCACCCACTACTGCCCTCATATTTGCATATGCTTCTCTCTCTCTGGCCTCACTAGCATCACTCCTCTTCTGGATCATTCCCATTAGCATGTAATCACTTTTGGTGAAGCCAATTCTCTTTGGACCAACAATTCATTTCTTGGGCCATTTTAAAGGAAAACTCCTTAAAAGTGGTATCCATACTTAATATCTATAATCGTTCATCTCTTTTTCTCTTTTGAACCCCAAACAATCCTATTTCCATACCTATAACTCCTCCAACCTGGTTTTATTAAAGTCCTGTTATAAACCACAAGATCAGTTCTGAGAACAAATTATTTGACCCCCAAGAATATTTAAACAGTAGATTTCTCCCTCCCCCTTGGACCATTTCTTTCCTTGGCTTCTGGGTAACCACACGTGCCTGGATTTTACCGCACTTCTTACTGTTTCTCAGTTTTCATTACTGCCGTGTCTTATTTCCCTGATACTTAGGTTTGTAATCTCCTGGTGCTCCAGCACTGGGGTCCTCGTCTCCAGCTACGTGTGTGTACATAAATGTAGGTATGGCTGTATGCTATCACTCTCTACCTCAATACTAAATAGCAGATTCTTTTAATCTATTGCCACTGGACATTTTTACTTGAATGTTGTATTTGTTGCTTATCTGAAACTTAACATTTCCCAAACTCAGCATCTCATTTTTACCAACATCTTAGCAGTAACTATTTTAGTGTGGTAAAATACTTATTTATGCATGCATTTATTTTTATTTTTTTCAATAGTTACTATTTTGTTGGTTACCCCACCCACATCTTTTTCTATGAGAGATTTATGGTTTTCTGTATTTCTTGTGCCCTGCTTCTGGGTAAGCTTCTTATTTAAATACATTTTTAAACTTCTGAAATGGACTAGATGATCTATAATCCTTTAATTCATGGGCAGACAGAATATTCACTCAAGTCAATAGGAACTGTGCTTGAGTAAGGAGAAAGTGATCAGCCTCTTACATCTAAGCTTTGTTTTCTAAGTTGAGTGTATGTTTCTTCCGGAGGTGGTATTATGTCAATGAAAGACTCAGAGTCAATTATCTTCAAACAAGATCCTTTTTCCAATCAATAAAGAACATTTTCCCTTTTTGATTGGCAGATATGAGTTAAATGTTGGCACAGCATTCAAATATTTATAATTCTGTTAATGAGGGTATTATTTTTTGTAATCCCAAAGGAACTGGCATCACAAAATGCCAAATATAATATAGTGTATCATAAGTGAAACATGGTGTTAGCTAGAAGTAACTGTAATGCATAGTTATTGACATAAGAGTATATCACCTGTCATCTCATAAGGAAGAGTATGTTTTGTGGGAAATATATAGTATTCTATATTAATTCCCAATTGAAAATTATTATTTATAATATTCTCTCACTCATGTATTTTCTTGAATCTTCTGCATGAGTTTTATGGTTTCATTCCATACGAGGCTTGATTATTGCTTTAGGAAAACAGTGAATAGTTGACAAGATGACCTTGAACCTGGAGGAAATAATAAAACAAGAAGCAAGCTTTATTTTGTAGTTACTTGCTTTTCTTTTGTTTGTACTATTTTAGTTATTTATAAGGTAATGATAGTTTTCCTTAATTGCTGGATTATACCAAAATGCCAGGTTTGTTTTATTTCACGTGATTAAACTCAATAGAATATCAAGATTAAACCAAACACTAAGTCTGTCACTTGGTAGTAATCAGAGGCATAAATTCTTGGTTGAATAAAACTCTGTGGCATTTATTGAATCAACATAATGAAAGCAAGTCATAGGTGAGAGAAGTCTTGCCCTTTTACAGAATTTCACAAGCTTTTCTCTTTTCTGACAGCTAATTATTTTGATATGCATCAGTAAATTATGAATTCTTTAATAATTGGAAATAATTGTTTTAAATGACCATCTCATTCAATTGTTAATATTAAAAGGAAAATAAGTACTTTAAATCTTTATTTAATGGTTGATTTGCATATATAGTTATTCCCTTTGAATGTGTCTTACATGACTTGTATACTGATTATCCAATTGTACGATTGCAATCTAAATTTTTGAGAAAGCTTCTAGTAATACAGACAGCACTGTTCTTAAGCATAGTATATCCAGTTTCTTCCTTTCAAAGGTGAAAACGAGACTGCAGTGAAATCATCCTGCATTTGCACCCTATCCTTGTTTCCTAAAATCTACCCCTTTGAAAGGTTCATCTAGGGCCTCTAGACTCATTTGATTTTTCACAGCTGTAAAATGGAGTAACATCGCATCTGGGAGATGTAAGGATTAAATTGCACATGTAAAGAAAGTACCCAGTCGATAACTTAAAAATAATTGACTGTCTAAAGATAATCATCTTCCCTTCAGATGAAAGGAAATTTCTCCAAAACCAAGTAAAATATTTTGGTTAGTGAAGCTCTGTGATGTGTGATTAGTTTGCCCCCTTGGCATGCCACAAGATATTGTTTCTGTCTACTGTTTCATAGTTTATTACATGTGTTCTTTAGTGTCACTTCTTTATTTTCTATGAGTTCTACACAATCATTTAGACTAAAATTTATGTTTTCTAATTCCAGTGTCTGTTCCTTCTATGGGTCCATCATTCTCATCATTTAGCTCCCACTCGTAAGTGAGAACATGTGGAATTCCGTTTTCTGATAACTAGTGTGTACTAGGCTTAATACCCGATGACAAAATAATCTCTACAACAAACCTTCATGACATGAGTTACCTATATAACAAAACTGCACATGTACCCTTGAACATAAAATTTTTAAGAAAACAGGATCATATAGTTAAAAAAATAAAAAATAATAAAATTTATGTTGGTTTTTTTTTTTGAATGTTAGTTTAAGTGTGTTCAAATATATTAAAAGAAACATATCACTTAACAATATCTGCTCCTAAGAATTTCGGGCACAATGTCAGGTGTGCAATAAAAATTCTTCAGTGGCCAGTTCTACCCTGATAATAGCTTCATTTAAAAATGTTAAATATAAATAACCACATCATAGGTATTATGAACAGTTCTACATGCTTTATTTTATTAAAGGGAAGACTTTGCCAATTAAATATATAATTGTCTTTGTACTGAATCTACTAGAACTGAAATACTTGAATTACTGTAAGTCACACATTTTATGGAGTGTGTTTTCCAAATATGTCAAGCCAAAATGGACCCTCAGCTTATTCCACTAGATTATACATATAAAATTATGTAAAGAATGACAGTAGACAGGTGAAAAAAAAGATAAACTTTGCTAAATAGTACCAAAGGAAAAGATGGCATTATTAAAATTATTCAAAATCAATAATAATAAATATATATTTATAAGAGGAGGGAAAATTAATTTCTAGTACATTACCTATGGAGTCACATAGGGATATAAAAAAGAATAAATAACAATTCTATTCAACACTGTAGATAACATTAGAATCAGTATTGGGTAGCAAAAAGCATTCTTCAGTACAGTAAAGCACCATTTTTATATACAGTAAAACTCCATAAAGATCTTAAAATGTAATAAATACATATATACTTGCTAAAACTAGAGATACATATGTACTAAAACTCTACAAATGAATAGAAAATTTTAAATGGAATTTAGTACAGTAGTTACCTTTCAGGGCAGAGTAGAAACAAATAGAAGGAACTGGACAATAGTATTCAGGGATATGTAACAGCAACATCAAAACTAAGAGGAGACACTGAATAGCATTGTGTGCCAGATGCTGTTTCAAATGCTTCACATATAGTAACTTATTTAATGCTTATAATAATCTTATACAACAAGTGCCAGTATGCTATCACTCCCATCATGCAGATAAAGCAAGTAAAAGGACCTTCCCAACAGCACACAACTATAACCCCAGATTTAACTGGAGGTTTTTAGCTCCAGAGTCTGCATGTCTTTTTTTCACATTGAGACAATCTGTGAATAATATTTAAATATTTTAATAATATGCTAGATGCTAAATAGATTTTAGCCAGAAACAAAAATACAGTATGTGCGTGAAAGCTACATAAATCCACAATAATCACAGCAATGGCCATTGTCCAAAGTGTTCCTCTTTGAGCAGAGGATGCACAATATATGAATTTATTAGGATATGTTTGTTTGCAGATTAAAAGCAAAAAAGCAAAAAACGATGTGCATTATAAATGTATTATTCATAAGCAAATTATGCATATCTTTCAATTTGATACATACATAAGTACATTTACTAACATTCTACTTAAATAATACTAATCTTCACCTTGTCTAAATTGGAAACTTCCTTCTGGGGTAGCTCTATCGAATATTTCATATAATACCATTGGTGTTTGACTCTAAACTGATACATTTTCATAGTATTTTAAATAATCCAGAAGTAGTTTTCTTTCTTTTTTTTTTTTTTTACAGAGTTGGTAAAAGTGAAAATACCTTCTATATCCAAAGACATAAAACTTCAATGATTAAGAATTGTAGGCAAATTTCAAAAGGGAGGATATATTTTTACTACGATTTATCAGCGTGCACTGTAAGAATGCACTGGGGCAGTGGCCAGAGGGCGTTATTTCTAGGCTAGATTTAAGCCCAGTGAATTTAAAGTCACCTAGGCTAGAAACTCTCAAAAGGGAAAATTGTAAGTTAGGAACAGAAATATACTTATTATCCTTCCTTTTGTTTTATTTTCCACTCCGCCAAGTAGTCGCTTTGGTATTTTTTACTACCAATGTTGCCTGTTCCTGAATCTTATCACCAGCGCAGTATTCTTCTGTCAAGGAGGATTTCTGAGGTTTTAGTTCAGACCACTGAATAATGAATAGTGCAATTTTCTGTATCGGGGGCAGGATTGAAGAACAGCTTTAAGGGAGACATGTTCAGAGATGCTGAACCATATACAGGTGTAGGGTATGCAATTGACAACATCTAGCAGGCTGTTGGATATGTGGGCCTACATCTTGTGAGAAAAACATCAAACATAAGGCTCTGAATTTTGGCAACCATGTTTAAACACAAGTGAGAGCTAATAAGGCATGCAATAAGGCTGCAAACAGATCCAGCACAAAGGAGGTAATAGCAATATTATCACCTAGAATACTGACTCAGTCAAAAAGGTCAATGACTTCCAGCTGTGCACATGTCAGGGAACCACTTACTTCTAGAAACATTGATTACCTTATTTTGGGAGATATAAGGAGGGGGATGGTAGGAATGATACCATCTCTGATCATACATAGGGCTGTGTGCATACATGTATAGTTGCCAGGGTCAATTAAGATAACGTAGGTGAAAGTACCTTGTAAATTATTAACTAAATTCTAAATTGTAACCAAAGTGTAATACAAGCAAGAGGTTTTACTATAATTCTTACAGAATGTAGATTATAAGCAAACTATCAACTTCGTAAAAGCTCTGAGGATTTATGAATTTTTTGGGCAACATATGTGTATTAGTTTGTTCTCATGCTGCTATGCAGAAATACCCCAAACTGGGTGATATATAAAGGAAAGAAGTTTAATTGACTCATAGATCCACATGTCTGGGGAGGCCTCATGAAACTTATAATCATGGTGGAAGGCACCTCTTCACAGGGCTGCAGGAGAGAGAGTAAGTGCCGAGTGAAGGAAAAAACTCCTTATAAAATCATCAGATCTCATGAGAACACACTTATTATCATGAGAGCAACACCGGGGAAACTGCCCCCATGATCCAGTCACCTTCGTCTGGTCCTGCCCTTGACACGTGGGAATTACTACAATTCAAGGTGAGATTTGGGTGAGAACACAGCCCAATCATATCAATATGTTTATTTTTGTATTTACTGGAGAATGCTGAAGTTATCTTTACCTTCTCATTTCCATTTCATTCACAGAACCTTAAAGTTGAAATGAAAATGGAACTTCAGGATTACATCATCTGAGCACTTAGTTTAATACAAACCCAAACCACAAATTTAGTTTAGATTATTGATACAGTTAGAATTCAGGTCTTCTAATTTTCAGTTTAGTGCTAAAATGAGTCAACTGATTGGGAGTAGAGCCAGTTCTTCAGAATGTTTTCCATTCCTGACCAGTTGATTCAATTAACTCATCAAATATTACCTATATCTTTGATAATTTGTAGTATATTTTTATTTTGTAAAGTTACTTTAATGGAAGAGATATGTAATTCCCTATATTTGAGATAAAATACCAATTTACTTGAAGACCTGCACATTAAAATATTTGAACAATATTATGGAAGTCCACATTAATTATGAAAGATAACCCCAATAGACAAAGCATTCATACTTTTTTTACTCATTTAGCCTTGTATTTGTTTATTTATTTAATAATTATTTATTGATCACCTGTTATATGTAAGGCACACTTCTAGATCTTTGACAACAAATGTAGATAAAAGATTAACAAAATATAAGTGAAAAAAACAGATTAGGAAATTTCAGACATTAATAAATGCTCTGAAGATAATCAATCAGTCTTTTGAGTTGAGGCATGAATAATGAGGAATCAGCCATTACATGATCTGGTGGGGAAGGAAGATGAGTCCAGGCAGAGGAAACAGAGATGCAAAGATTTAGATATAGTGTATGCAGTGGAGTTAGGTTTCTCACTCATGTACTGTAAAAAAGCCTGACCTATTAAAGCACAACCTTCTCATCTGTGCATATGATATGTGGGACCTGGTTAAAATTTGAAAGTTGTAGCTTATTTATCTATAAGTTACATATTTAAAATTAAATTGATTTAAGCTAAATTTCTTTTAAAATTAGTTTTATCCAAACTGTTTAAACTACGGTAATATGTAATATAATGAAGAAAATATGTAAACATGGGAGAGTATTGGTGAACAACAGAGGGCAAGTTTGGTTGATGGATATGTAAGTTTTTGATTAATGGGTAGGAGAGGGAGATACCTGTTATTTTGTTTTGTTTTGTTTAAATTTATGTTAATAGAAAGAGAAATCCAGTGATTCTTCAACTTTGGCGTGGATCAGAATCACAAAGAAAGTGGTAAAAATTGAGGCCCTTGTTTTATCCTAAATTAACAGGCTTTGGTCCCTGGATGTTTCATGCATTTCATTGTGGTTTTAATTGTACCAAAGTTTGGCAATAGACAGATAACTATTGTCAACTGAAATAAGAGTAACAGTTCTGGTGGAAGATATAAATTACAGATGACATGTCTGATCTGCTGTTTCAGAAGAAGAGATGCTCATGATAGATGATTGGTAAGATGAGAGTAGTTATTGAAAACAGAAGCCTGTAAATTAGTAAATTCCACACACTGTTAACACTGAATCCCACATTTGCTAAGATCATGTGTTAAAATATTAAATAACAAAAAGTCAGTGAGGCCATGAATCACACTTCCCTGGACTTTTAAATACTAGTCATGGTTTCTGGCCAACATTATTAGTCAATCCTGAGTCATTTGATGAAGTCAGATTGTCTTTTTCCTGTATCCAGCACATTTTGCTCATCTACATCCTAACTTTCAGATTTTATTTTCTTTTTCTACCGAGACATACTGTTTTTGTAAAACATTTTTTTTTTCTTTGAGACGGAGTTTCGCTCTTGTTGCCCAGACTGGAGTGCAATGGCTCCATCTTGGCTCACTGCAGCCCCTGCCTCCTGGGTTCAAGTGATTCTGCTGCCTCAGCCTCCAGAGTAGCTGGGATTACAGGTGTCCGCCATCACACCCAGCTAATTTTTTGCATTTTTCATAGAGACAGGGTTTCGTCATGTTGGCCAGGCTGGTCTCAAAATCCTGGCCTCGGGTGATCCACCTCGTCTCGGCCTCCCCAAATGCTGGGATTACAGACATGAGCCACCATGCCTGGCTTTTTAAAAACATTTTTCTCGTTACTAACAATTATTGAATTTGTAGGGTATGGGATTCACAATTAAAATTTAGTGGTGGATATTGAAGATGAAGACTACTGTTACAATAACTACAACCACCCAACCTCTTGTATGTATTAGGTGTTGGGTTAGGCATAGGAGATGTGTGGAAGAGAAGTGGTTCATTCCCTTAATGAGTTTACTTTCTAGTAATAATTTACAGTGAATATGAAATAACCATACTTATATAGCTCTTTTTTAACCTCCCTATTTATCTAGCTATCTTTGAATGAATGAATACATAAATGTAAAAATTACTATAATGATTAAATTGTTCTCAGGCACATCATGACCTTGCATATCAATTTTTGTAATAGAATAGTTATTGCAAATCCAGGTATTTTCCTTGAAATTATATGCCAAAATAACTTTGTATCTGTGTTTGACTTGGCTATGATCTGTGAATAGATACATAGGATGTGTCAGATATGCTCTTAGTGTTTTCTGGGTTCATAAGTCAGGTACTATATTCAGTTTTACATCTTGCATTAATTGATCATAAAGATGAATTTCCAGCATTAGAGAGAACCAGCGCCATATAAAATATAGTGTATAAAGGAATAACAATTTTGTTAAATATATTTATATTTAATAATATGTCATTTTATGTCTTTTCATATGGACTTTCATTAAAATTTAACAGCCACTTTTGTTCGACTGTTGGAGCATCAGTTGAAATTAGGGGGAACAAAGCTGTTTGTGTAAAAGATGGTGGAGATAATTATTTAATGTTTGGGGACATTACTGTGTTCTAAATAACTGAAAACTGTGCCAAGTGTTACACTGAGAAGTAAATCCAAGATAGCTATGAATCACTAATTGAAGGAAGGCTAATAGAAACGTACATTTTGCACTAAATTTCTGAAACATTTGGTGAACAGAGAACAGCCAGTCCTTGTATTTTTCCCCTCAGCAATATGTTCCTGAAATGAACTTCAAATACCAAGATGTGATAAACAAATCATTTTGTCCCCATAAAGTTTAAGTTAATATAAATACGTAGTTGTTTCCCATCCAAATTGGCATCCATAAGTTAAAATGCTCATTTCAGCTACTTTCAGCTTAGTAGTATGAGACATTTTGGAAGTTGGAAAATAAAAGTTGAAGAAAATGAGATGAAGTATTGAAAAAAAGAGGAACTTGTTTTACAGACTGGCTACATTCAGGATAATTTTATTTACAGTATTTCAACTACATATTTACAGCAATAAATGGATTTACAGACTAGTAATACAACCTCAACTGTGAAATTACAAACATGCTCTTTTAAAAAATATTATCTAGACTCTAATTTCTGTGATATTAATTTTTTCAGGTCATTGTTTTATTGATCAATCCAAGCAAGTCATTTTTATAGCTAGGCTTATTTTAGTGCAAGGTTACTCTTCCTCAGTTGATCAAGCTCAAATATTCTATTTTATGTAGTGGCAGGAGGGTCCAAAAAAGAATAATATTCTGCCTTCCAAAAACCTAGTTGATTTTATATTACTTTGGTTTACAATTTAATAAATGACCTACATGCAAAGCATTTGTAAGAGACTGCATTTAGGTAAGGGAGAGTTTGGAGATTATAAACAAACTGCATTAACGGGAGGCTGGAGTCACTTAGAGAGAAAAGGAAAGCAGTAGATCAAGTTTAAATGGGCAACATTAATGGGAGTTATGGGTGCACATCTCAAAATGAATATACCCCAAAGAATTTATGGAACACGTCTCATAATTGGAAAAAGACAGATTTTACAATTATCTTCAGGACAAGCCGCCAATAGAATAAAATACATAGCTTTAATGTCAAGAGAAATGTACGAGATGAAAGGGAGACTTGGTTGAAATAGAGAAAGAAAAGAGGAGAAAACATACAGCCTGTGCATTAGAACAGACCTGCAAATAGGCCCTGACTGGAGTGTAATACTCTGAGCAAATGGAGATGCCATACTAAAATTAAAACAGTGTTTAATTGCTATTGAAAACAACCTGCAAATATTGTTTTTAGAGTAAGACAACAGTAATTTAATTTGCATTCTTGTCACATAAATTAGTATATTAGATCTTTTGAATTCTTACTAGTTGGAATGAATTTTAGAGATTAAGCTTTATCTTTGTTTATGTTGAATTTCTTAAAATTACTAAGGAGTATTTGATGAGGAAAGAAAAATCTCTGTAATGCAGTGTTTAGCAATTTCAACTGTGTAATCAGTTTTATATTAAATATTTGCTTATTTTGTGAAAAATAATCACAATAATTAAAAGATCCAGATTTTACATGTTTTTTAATCATAGGATATATCAAGTTGTAATTCCATGTGTCATCGTATGATTCATACCAATATAGATATACTAGGTGTATAAGGTTTATATTTTTAAAAATTTTCTCTCTTTTATTTGCTTTCATTTTTGAGGCTCATGATCTTTAGATTCAGTCACTTAAAAGAGAGAAAGAAGGCATATTTAATGAGATGGCCTATTCTGCTACCTGAAGACTAATGTGACTGCATTCCCTATCACTGTTAAGTCAAATTATCATGTAGGTACATTATCCAAAAGGGGTCTCATCTTTTAAAACATAATATTTTATTTTATAATCATCTCGGATTTACAGAAACTTGTCAAGATAGTACAAAGCACCAGCCTCAGGTTTCTATATATCAACGTCTTACATTAGTATGCTGCCTTTGTCTTAAGTAATGAAACATATGGTAAATTTGAGGATTCTGTTAGAATCTCAAGTGACGTTGACTCATAGTGGATTAGAACCCAAAGGAGAGGCTTACATTAGACATACAAATTTGTTAGTCATTACAAAAAAAGATAGGTAATACCAGGAGATGAGATAAAATACTCTAGGGTGTAAGTTACATACCGAAGAGAAATGTGAGTATGTATGGAAAGGAAAAAAGAACTGAGAACCACATCTTCAGGTGCTCCAACACTGAAACGCCAGGAAGAGAAAGAGGAAGACTAAAAATAAGTGACAGTGAAGCAGGAGAATCACGTGAGTGGGATGTTCCAGAGGTCTAGTGGAAAAGTGTTCTAAGGAGGAAGTGGACAAATAGGTTAAATGCATTAAAAGAAGGCTAAGGATTGACCTTCAAATTTGTCAGTATTTGTCAGACTAGCAGTCTTTGACTACCTCAACGTAACTGGTTTCATGAAATGACATGGACATAATTCTCTACAAAAAAGGAAAGTGAAGAAATGAAAGCAAGAATAGAGAACAACGTTACAGGTTTAGCTTGAGGAGCCATGGGCTTCAAAATCTTGATGGATTACAACACCAAGCATTGATTTTTATGCTCCCTTGTTTGAAGATTGGCTATGTTTGACTGATCGCCACTGGGTTTGTCTTGACCTGATGACACTTCAGGCTTATAGTTGAGTCCAGTTTTATTCCTCGTGTCTTCATTCTAGGGCACAGGCTGAAGGGCCAGCAGTTACATGTCTTATGTGCTTCTCATACACATTGTAGGAATTCAAGAGAGCAGAAAAAATAACAGAAGTGATCATCAAGCCTCTGCTGATGTCACATCCAATGACATTCCATCAGGCAATCAATCATGCAGCCAAGCCCAATATGAACAGGGCTGGGAAATATACGCCACAAAATCTAGAGAAACATATGAAAGACTTATATGAAAAATATAATCGAATCTAACACAGGGCTGTTACATCAGGTGAATTATGTTTTAAAGATAGTATAATGGCATGGTCATAGCCTATGAGAGTGACCTTACAGAGAAAAGTAAAAATTACAATGCAAGAGAAAAAGGGGATAATTGCAGGGGCAGGGCTTATTTAGGGCAGTAAAAAGAAATGTGGTCCAGAATATAAAGGACTGTGTTTGGGTGGGAGCAGGAGCAGTTAACACACTGTGACAGGAGAGAAGACAGAGAGCGTAGGTACCAGCAGATTAGTAGATTTGTCAGTAAGCTGATAGCATCATTCTTACCTAATTAAACCCCTTACATTTCTTTTTATCTATTTTATTGACTGGATATTTGTTTCTCCTGCTCATAAGTAATGTTTTTTCCCAAAAATATGTATTGTGGAAATTCTCTTAACAGTTTATTGTATGGATATTACTCATGTCGCAACTTCAACCGTTGACCTGTACAACTTAATCCCAAACTAGTACCTCAGGCCCAGATCTGCCTCATTTATGTTCTACCCTTGCAGGTCATATTGCTCAGTAGCTTCAATGGCAAATTTTACTAAATATACAAATAGCATATGAAAATTAATTAAGAAATATATCTTTGTCTCTTCTATTCATGTTTAACATAATATGACTTCAAATTTACTAGTCTACATGGCCTAAAATTTCAAGTTTACATTATTCCTCCTATTCTTTAACATGATATTTAGTATGTGATTTAGATTTGTTAATTTTTAACGTTGTGTTTTAAGTATTACAATTTCCTGTCTATTCCATTTCTGTACATTAGTTTGGCAACTTATTATAATTATGTATATTTATAATTTAACCTTATAGAATAAATGGTCCTTGAGTAAAATATTATGTATATACACACATATATACATATACATGTATGTATTTATTGCATATAGTAAAATTGTATACACATATATATGTGTGAATATATATAATATGGATATATTTGGTAGGTATATAGACACATGTGTGGAGATATATATAAAAAATATGGATATATTTGGTGGATGAATATATATATATAAATCTCTTATATATGTAACACACTATATATATGTGGATTTATATATGTATGCCATATATATATATCCACAAAAAAGTTAGCTATAAAATGTTTTAGTATATACCTATTGAATGTTCATTGATAGAAAAGTAATGTGCCATTCCAGGTCCATATTAATCTAGGTCTCAGCAGAAAATGGTTAGTAAAGAGAAACAGATAATTGGTAAGTTTAATAAAGGGAGAGTTGTTAGCTGTTATAAAGGTACGTGTAGAGGTAAGGTCAGCCAACACATACTAGTGCAGTGTTAGTGACGTGCAGTAAGGGAGCTGCTATCACCACTTGGTCTAATGAGGCAAACAATTTAGCTGCCAGCATATCCTAGACACTATAGCTGTAGCATAGGCTGTTGAACAGGAGGGTTGGCCTTTCTTTGTCCACGTGACACAGCTAGCCCTTGATGAAATTAAATGAAAGACCCAGGAACGTGAATAGTTTATTCTCACTCTCGTCTTCTATATTAGTCCATTTTGTGCTGCTATAAAAGAATGCCAGGGACTGGGTAATTATAAAGAACAGAGGTTTATTCTTACGGTGTTTAAGGCTGGGAAGACCAAGGTCGAGGTGACTGGATCTAGTGAGAACCTTCTGTCTGTACCTTCCCATAGTGGAAAGTGAAAGGGCAAGTGAGTACCCCATCATACTCCCGTATAACTAACCCACTCCTGCAATAACAGCATTAATCCATTCATGAGAACAAAGCCCTCACGATCTAATTACCTTTTAAAAGTCCACTTCTATGCCGGGCACAGTGGCTCACGACTGTAATCCCAGCACTTTGAGAGGCCAAGACAGGCAGATCGCCTGAGGTCAGGAGTTCGAGACCAACCTGGCCAACATGGTGAAACCCTGTCTCTATTAAAAATACAAAAATTAGCCAGGCGTGGTATAATCTCAGCTACT
Source organism: Rhinopithecus bieti (assembly GCF_001698545.2). NCBI lineage: Eukaryota > Metazoa > Chordata > Mammalia > Primates > Cercopithecidae > Rhinopithecus > Rhinopithecus bieti. The sequence goes on along the minus strand of NW_016807151.1, from coordinate 3,265,864 downwards.
TGGAAGGCTAAGATGGGAGAATCACTTGAACTCAGGAGGCAGAGGTTGCAGTGAGCCGAGACCGCACCATTGCACTCCAGCCTGAGCAAGAAGAGCAAAACTCTGTCTTCTCAAAAAAAAAAAAAAAAAAAGTCTGTCTCTAAACTCTGTTGCTTTGGGGATTATGTTTCCACTTCAAACCATTGCATTCTGTTAGCGCCTTCTAGAGCCTCAAAATGGAAAAACGCAGTGGAATTCGGTGAATCTATAACCCTGTTGATACAGTCAAAAATAGATTTCAAATCAAGATTAAAATTGTGAAAACTGGTATGAAGGGGAAAATGAGAAAAATTCAGCAGAGCAAGCTTCAAAATGTTTATTTATTCATCTTTATGTAATTATAGGATATCACTTGATTTTCAGTATTTTTGTTCTAAATCCCCATATCTCTTTTGCACAAATATTTTACTTCAAGTTATTTTATTTTATTTTATTTTATTTTTATTATTATACTTTAAGTTCTAGGGTACATGTGCATAACGTGCAGGTTTGTTACATATGTATACTTGTGCCATGTTGGTGTGCTGCACCCATCAACTCATCAGCACCCATCAACTCGTCATTTACATCAGGTATAACTCCCAATGCAATCCCTCCCCCCTCCCCCCTCCCCATAATAGGCCCC